>NW_006921686.1:2149926-2155179 GCF_000298275.1 Orycteropus afer afer | reverse complement strand
CCCCCCTCCTCTCCTCTTTCTCTCCCCCCACCCCCTTGAACTAAACAGAGGAGACAGGACGAGGTTTACCCGAGTTGGGCACAGAAGGGAGCTCCCAGCAGGTGACGGAGGGGGCAGGCTGCTTCTCCCACGGAGAGCCGGGCATCCTGGGGCAGAGGAGTGGGAGGGGAAGGCCTGCAGGGGGCGTCGGGTCACAGGGTCAGGGCTTCGGGAGCTGCTGGTGTGTTCGTGCTGGCTCCGGCAGCCCGTGTACGGTGTAGAACCGGGCTCGGACGGGCCTCGAGGTCCTGACCTTTCAGGTCTCCAGGCCTTTCCCCAGGCTCCTCTGGATGGATTTGAACCACCGGCCTGTCAGTCAGTAGTTGAGTGTTTTCCGGTCGGCGCCACCCAAGGTCTCCTTGGTAACAGTAGCCAGTGCCCCCCACGGGCCGGAGGACGCAGGAACAGCACTGTCCTCAGTTACACACGGGGCCTTACCCGGGACCACTGACCGGAAAGCGCAGCACCAGGGTTTGCGCCTGCGCAGCTGGCGGCTGACGCCCTTCAAGGGCGAGGTGCAGGGAGCCGGGGCCTGTGGACCCCGAGGGCCCTGAGGGGGGAGGGGGGAGAGGCCCGTGGGCGACTCAGCCGGCCCCGCCCCTCCCCGCTGCAGGGAAGATGCTGATCCTGGGGTCCGTGTTCCACCTGACCGAGCCCGTGCTCACCATTGCCGCTGCCCTCAGCGTCCAGTCGCCCTTCACCCGCAGCGCCCAGAGCAACCCCGAGTGCGCGGCAGCCCGGCGGCCCCTGGAGAGCGACCAGGGAGACCCTTTCACGCTCTTCAACATCTTCAACTCCTGGGTGCAGGTGGGGCCGGCCACAGGGCGCCTGTCTGTCTGCTGTTCTTTGCGGCAGCAGGGCCGCTCTGAGGCCGCGGCTCCTCCCAAGGTGCCGCATCCCATGGGGAGGGTAACGGATCCCTCCGCAGGCCGGGCCTGTGCGAGGGGGACTGTCCACGGTTCACTCCCAGGGAACAGCGTGTGCGAAGGCCCAGGGTCAGAGGCACCTCCCTGGCTCGTGCCCTGAGCACCGATTAAAGCCAGTGCCACCTGCACAGAGTCCGGCCTAGGCTGGTGTCTCTCTGGCCAACCTATTTTCCCTGAGCCGCTGCTCTGAGCCTGACCCTGTGCTGGGCGGTGCTGGGGACTCACTAGTAGTGACCAAAACCACCCTGGCCCTGCCCTTGTGGGGCTCCTAGTCCGGTGGGGAAGGCAGACCTGTCCCGACAGTGACAGGCCTGGGAGAGCCCAGAGAGGGTGTCTGACTCAACCTGGGCAGTCAGGGAGGGCTTCCTGTAGGAGTGGACACGGAGCCTGAGACCTGGGGGGAGGAGGAGGAGAACAGGGGGTCCCTGGGGGAGGGTTCCACCTGCCTTGGCTCCTCCCAGTGCTGTTCACACTCCCGCCTTCAAGCCTGAGCTGGGTGGTCTGGGCGACAGGGCAGTGGCCAGAGCCAGCCAGGCCCTGACACCCTGGCATCTGCCCCCGCACCCAGGTGAAATCTGAACGGAGCAGCGACTCCCGCAAGTGGTGCCGCCGCCGGGGCATTGAAGAGCAGCGGCTCTATGAGATGGCCAACCTCCGGCGCCAGTTCAAGGTGTGTCGTGAGCTCGGGGCACAGGGTGGGGGAGGGGCCAGGGGGCACTGGGGCAGCAGTGAGGGGGGCACAGTCCGGAACGCTGTCTGTCCTCTGACAGTGGCAGGGCCAGAGTCCACCGCCGTGCCCCCCTCCCACCCAGATGGCCGGGGGTTAGGGATGGCCTGGGCCAAAGGCGTGGAGCTCCAGTAGGGCTTCCTGGGGGAGGGAAGCAGACAGGGCATGTTGCTGCACCCTCATGGAGAGCCCTGCCCTCTGGACCATGAGTGCGTGCTGGGGGGCAACTGAGGGGGATGGTTGGGGGCAGCAGAGTGGGGGGAGGTGCAGGACCTGGCCTCAGGCCACTGTGTGGAGAGGACGCACGACAGGAGACCCTGGGAGGACGCAGGGGCACGTCCCCTGACCTTTCCTGCCCCGTCCCTGCCTGTGTACCCCACTGACAAATCGTTAGATGTGTTCTGGGTGCCGAAGGGGCCCAGGTGGCACTGTGTTTAAGCGCTCAGCTGCTAACCAACAGATCAGCAGTTTGAACCCACCAGCTGGTCCACGGGAAAAGGATGAGGCAGTCATTCAGCTTCCATACAGGATACAGCCTTGGAAACCCTCCAGGGCAGTCCCACTCTGTCCTCTAGGGGCGCTGTGGGTCAGAATTGACTCCACATCAGTGGGTGTGGTTTGGGCTTTGCTCCCATAAAGACTGACAGCCTTGAGAACCCTGTGGTGCAGTTCCACTCTGGCCTCTAGGGGCGCCGTGAGTCAGAATCGGCTCCAGGCAGTGGCTTTAGTTTGGGCTTTGCTTCTGTGAAGATTGACAGCCTTGGAAACCCTGTGGGGCAGTTCCACTCTGTCCTCTAGGGGCGCTGTGAGTCGGAATCAACTGGCAGCAGGTTTGGGTTTTCTTGTGCCTGGGAGTCCCTGGATGGAGCACTGGGACTTCAGGCTGCTGGCCAGCACCCAGGCCCTGAGGGCAGGGAATAGCTACAGTTGGCTGGTAACTGGAGGTGGAGGTGCAAGCCCACTTACACCACAGAAGAAACGCCTGGCTGTCCGCTTCAGAAAAATCAGCCATTGAACGCCCTGTGGAGCGGCTCCTCTCCCACACACGTGGGGCACCAGGAGTCGGAGCCGGCTGCACGGCAGGGCATCGGTTCTGTGTCCCCAGCTCTGGGCCAGGGGCTGCCCCTACCGCCTTCCCAGCCCTCCGAGGCCCAAGGAGGGGGTGACGGGGCTGCCGTTCCGTGCCGTGGAGGCAGTTCCCCCTCACAGTGACCCCACAGGACAGAGTAGAGCCCTAGAGTCTCTAGGTTGTAATCTGTGTGGAGACAGAGCTCCAGGTCAGCGCCTTGGTGGGTGTGAACCGCTGACCTTACAGTTAGCAGCCATCGCGCCACCAGCGTGCCCGGGAACTTGGAGGGGGTCCCTCTTTTCCAGCTGAGGACAGTTGTGGCTCAGGAGGGTGAGGTCAGAGCGAGCAGCAGCCCCAGCTTTGCACCCGCGTCTCCGCGGACCCCCTGGGCCTGCCATCCCTCACGTGGCCCTGCCGTCCCCAGGACCTGCTGGAGGACCACGGGCTGCTGGCTGGGGCCCAGGCCCCGAGGCCGGGGGACAGCCACGGCCGCCTGCGGGAGCGCCGGGAGCGCCAGGCGCTGCTGCAGCTAAAGCGTCAGCACGAGGAGGGCGGGGCGCGCAGGCGCAAGGTGCTGCGGCTGCGGGAGGAGCAGGAGGGCGGCTCCAGCGACGAGGACGCCGCCTCGGGCGGCCGGGCTGCCGGCCACGGCGTGGACATCCAGGTGGGCCGGGGCCGCCACCACAGAGGGGACACGGCCCTGCCCCGGGGGTCGGGGGGGACACGGCCCTGACCCGGGGGTCTGGGGAGACACGGCCCTGTCCTGGGGGTCTGAGGGGACACGGCCCTGCCCCGGGGGTCGGGGGGGACACGGCCCTGCCCTCACCTCAGGACACAGGGATCAGTGGACAGGCCCTGGCCCCCAGCAGGCTAAGACCCCCTTAGATAGGGGAGCAGTCCCCAGGAACCCCGCCTGCCTGTGTCCCCCCAGGACGTGAAGTTCAAGCTGCGGCACAACCTGGAGCAGCTGCAGGCAGCTGCCACCTCGGCGCAGGACCTGACGCGGGACCAGATGGCCCTGCTCGAGCTGGTGCTGGGCCGCGGCCTCTACCCGCAGCTGGCCGTCCCCGACCCCTTCAACAGTGGCCGCAAGGACTCCGACCAGGTGGCCCCTCCTTCCTGCCCCGTCCCTGTGTGTCTGTCCTTCAGCACACAGTCCCCCAGTGCCTGTCCTGTGCCCAGCTTGTGCTGGGGACATAGTGGTGACCAACATAGCTCTGGCCTCCAGGACAGTGGTGGGGACAAACTCATCTCCGGACAGAAAGCACCAGGTCTGAGATAGAGGAGCCCTGGGGGCTATGGGCGAGGTCAGGGAGGGCTTCAGGGAGGGCTTCCTGGAGGTGGAGGAAAGGTGGCCAGCAGCAGGAGGAACAGGTCCGGGGCCTCTCTTACCCGGAACCCACTTTGGTCTCCGCAGATATTCCACACTCAGACCAAGCAGGGCACCGTGTTGCACCCGACCTGCGTCTTTGCTAGCAGCCCCGAGGTGCTGCACGCACAGAAGCCAGAGAACGGGCCCGGGCCGGGGAGCCGAGGTACCCGAGCCCAGGGCTGGAGGGCTGGGCACCAGCCATGTCCAATCTCACTGCAGGGGAGGTGGGATCGTGGAGGCCGCTTTCCTCTCCAGTCTTGGGTCTCCTCCGTCTGCTGCTTTGCTAGGGCTTTCTGTGGCAGACCCCCAGCTGTCACGTCAGTTAGAAACGACCACCAGGACAGTCTGCACCCTTCCCGCAACGGTGTTACCGTTGCTGACAAAAAACAACTCCTTAGTACCCCCCCCCCGCCCCCGTTCACACTCGTCATGGCAAAGTCAAGCCATGGACGTTTTACCGAAACACACGTGAGCACAGTCTTCACCTGGATGTGTAAGTGGGAGGGGGGCGGTGGGGCGTGGGTCTGAGCCGTCCTCTCCGTCCAGGTGACAAGGACAAGGGCAGCAGCAGACACCAGCTGCTCGTCTTCGTCTCCCTGCTGGAGACCAACAAGCCGTACCTGGTGAACTGCGTCCGCATCCCCGCCCTGCAGGTGGGTGCCTGCCACACGGCCCCCTGGCTCCCAGCTGTGACAGCTGTGGGCCAGGCCACAACAGTGGGCCTGGAGGGCCACCTTCCACCGAGCTGAGCGCAGACCTGTCCGCGCGCGCGCGCACGTGTGTGTCCATCTTTGGGTTTTAGGGCTCTCTGAGAAACAGGACAAGATGTGTGTGTATAGATAGGGAGCGCTCAGCCGCTAACTGAAAGGTCGGTGGTTCGAACCTACCCAGTGGCTCCACAGGCCAGAGACCTGGTGATCTGCTCCCATAAAGACTGCAGTCTAGGAAACCCCGTCAGGTAGTTGTCCTGTCATCGGGGTCACTGTGAGTCGAAGATTGACTCTACAGCACCAGACAACATACATGAGAAGACAGGTTTTGAGGACTTGGCTCCTGTGATTGTGGGTGCTGGATGGATACATTGGATAGACGGGTGAATGACTAGATGGATGGGTGGGTG
>NW_006921686.1:2140752-2149826 GCF_000298275.1 Orycteropus afer afer | reverse complement strand
GGGTGAATGACTAGATGGATGGATGGGTGGGTGGATGGATGGACAGACGGGTGAATGGCTAGATGGATGGATGGGTGGGTGGGTGGATAGACGGGTGAATAACTATATGGATGGATGGGTGGGTGGGTGGATAGACGGGTGAATGACTAGATGGATGGGTGGGTGGGTGGATGGATGGATAGACGGGTGAATGGCTAGATGGATGGATGGGTGGGTGGGTGGATAGACGGGTGAATGACTAGATGGATGGGTGGGTGGGTGGATGGATGGATAGACAGGTGAATGACTATATGGATGGATGGGTGGGTGGGTGGATAGATGGGTGAATGACTAGATGGGTGGATGGGCAGGTACGTGGATGAATGGTGGGTGGGTGGGAAAGTGGATGGATGAATGGGTGGATGGATAGATGAATGGGTGGGTGGGCAGATGGATGGATGGATGAATGGGCAGGTACATGGATGAATGCATTGATAGATAGCTGGATAAATGAATGAATAGGTTGATGGGAGGGTGGATGGGCAAGTGGATGAACGAGTGGGGAGGCAGGAGCCCATCTGTGTGGGAACTTCTCTAAGATGGCGTCCTGCCTCTCACACCCACCCCATCTTTTTCCCCCTCCCCTAGTCCCTTCTGCTCTTCAGCCGCTCCCTGGATACCAGCGGCGACTGCTCTCGCCTGGTGGCCGATGGTTGGCTAGAGCTCCAGCTGGCGGATGCTGAGAGTGCTGTCCGGCTCCTGGCGGCTGCCCTGCAGCTCCGTGCCCACTGGGAAAGCATCCTGGACCGGCAGCTGGCCCACTGCACCAAGCGGCGGCTGGAGGAGGAGGAGGAGGAGGCCCTGACCGTCAGCCACAAGGAGGTGGCAGCCCTGAGCAGGGACTTGCTGCAGTTCATGGTGCCCAAGGTACCTGCCACTATGGCCAGAGGGGCTGCCCTCCACGAGGAGGGAGACTCAGAAGGCTGGCTCGCAGGCCACCCACCGTGGATGCCTGCCCCTCTCTGACGGCAGCGCATGGGGGTGGTTCAGGCCAGGGAGGCTCTGACTCCTCCCCAGGGACCAGAGCTAGTCCCGTCCCAGAGCTCGGTGCCAGGGGCCATGCTGTGAACCACACTCCAGCCACCCACCCACCCACTCAGCAGATGTTTATCAAGCCCCTTCTGCATGTGGGCTGCATGTCAGCACCTGTTGCACAGCTAAGGGCCACAGGATGTGAGTGGAGGGCCGTGAGGTTCACAGAGGACAAAGGGAAAGAAGTGAGTAGAGCGGAGTTTAAACCAGGCACCTCAGTGGGCGGAGAACTGCTCCTGATTCTACCATGTGGGTGGGGGGAAGGGTGCAATCCAGAATGTCTCCCTGGAGGAGTGGACAGGCTTGAGGACAGAAGGGTGGGAACCCAGTGCTGACCTGGAGAGGGCTGGGGGTGGAGGGGGCAAGGTGGGCAGACTCAAGGTCAGGATGTGGTTTCACTCGCAGCAAGGAGCAGGGCAGGGGTCTGGGGGAGGCAGTGGGATAGGGGGAGGGGGCATTAGACACTCTGGTCACGAGTACCTGAAATCATGATGTGACTGGCTCCCATAATGGAAACGTCCAGGGGAGGGCTTCAGGCACAGCTGGATCCAGGTGCTCTGATGGTATCTTGGAATCTGCATCCTACCACATCCCATTCCTGTTTCCTCAGATTCCCTACAGTCTCCGGCGGCTCACAGGGCTGGAGGTCCAGAACCTCTACGTGGGACCCCAGACCATCATGGCTACCCCCAGTCTCCCCGGAGTCTTTGGCAGCTCTACCCTGTCCCCCCATCCCACCAAAGGGGGTTTCATAGTCACAGACTTCCTCACCTACAACTGCCTCACGGTGAGCACAGGGCCCATGGTGGTCGCTCACTCTCCTGTCCCTGGAGCTGGGATTTTAGGATGTGGTCTCAGAATGGTGCCTGCCTTTCCCGAGGGCTTCTGGGAGGTAGTGGGGGAGAGCAGTGGGGCCCAGCCCTGACCCTTGACCTCCACAGAGCGACACTGACCTGTACAGCGACTGTCTCCGCACCTTCTGGACCTGCCCCCACTGCGGCCTGCACATGCCCCTTACGCCGCTGGAGCGCATCGCCCACGAGAACACCTGCCCCGACGCCCCACGGGACAGCCTCGCAGGTGAGGATGGGTGTGGGAGGGGCTGGGCATACGGCTGGCAAGAGAGCCCACATCAGGGTGGCAAGGGCAGGGCCCTCCACGCCATCTCACTTCTCTGAGTCTCTGTCTGTCTTTGGTGTCTCTGTGTGGTCTCTGTCTCTGTCTCTGCTTGGTCTCTGCCTCTCTCTGTCTCTCTGGGGTCTGTCTCTCTCATGGCCCATCTCTCTTCTTCTATTTCTCAGTGGCCCTCGTTGTCTCTGCCTTTGTCAAGTCCACCTGGCTGTCACTGTGGGCGGCTGTGAGCAGAACAGACCTCCACACCCACAGTGTCCGCTGCAGGAGGTCGTCAGCCCCCACCCAGGGGCTCCGGCTGCCTAGGGGGAGGGCTTGTGTTTGCTCTTTCTCTCTCTCTCATCCCCTGAGCACAGACTATAGACTGGCTTGTGTGGGAGTGTTAATCAAGGGAGGCTTCCCGGAGGAGGAGATGCCTGCGTCCCCAGAGGCGGAGAGCCGCACACAGGCAGCGCCTCCTCACTGCCTCTCCCCTCCTCCCCTCCTCTCCAGCAGGGGCTGAAGAGGCAGCCCCCGAGCCCGTCCAGAAAGCATCTGCCCTGCAGAGGCCCTACCGCTGCGAGACCTGCCAGAAGGACTTTGTGTTCACGCCCACCGAGGTCCTGCGACACCGGAAGCAGCACGTGTGAGCCGGCGGGGCCTGTCTGCCTCGCAGCCCAGACCTGGACGCTGGCCTTGGCGCCGCCCAGAGGGGCGAGGCGGGAAATGGGTTTTATAATAAAGCTTCATGCCTGGCTCGGCCCTTTAAGTCTCCAAACCGTCGGGATCCTCGCACGAGGGTCTGGCGGGGAGCCCTTCGGGCTCAGCCCCTGCCCTGTCAGAAAGCAGCAGCTGCCCCCTGGGTCTTCCCAAGGTCTAGCTGGCATCCCGCCTGCTGCGGAGCGCCGTCCGGATGGCTGGCGGAGTCAGGGCCCAGGCGGGGCTTCTGGTGTTTCCGGATTCCGGGGCCAGGATCAGGGCGCCCTTGGCGGCCACTCCTTCCCGAGTCTCCACGCCGGCTCTCCGCTTCTGGTGAACTAGGGCTACACCCTGCATCGCACCATCCACGTGGGACGCTTTGAGCAGCCGGGTGGGGCGGGCGGTCATGCTGCCGCTGGACCCCGGGCTGCACCGAGGCCCACCACCCCATGTGGCCGCCAGGGGGCGGTCGTGCTCTGGGTCTCAGGGGCAGGTCCCAGCCCTTCCCTCTGGACTTCCGGCCACGCCTCCCTCCTCCCGGAAGCACCTACCTGGGCGGGGCACACCTGCTGCTGACCTACTCCGCTGCCACCTTCCTGGTTGTCCCTACCCATATCCTTGGCTGTCACTCTCACTCCCACCTGGAAATGTCGCAGGACCTGGGGTCTGCCCAAGGCCCTCCCACGCCGTCACCCCTACTCACCACCGACACTTGAGCGCACGGCCCTCGGCTTCAAGCTGAAGATTCCCTTATCTCCGCAGCCTCACGCTCCAAGTCTGAGTTCGCTTGCTTTTCCCTGGGTTACTCCCGCATCTCAGTGAGTCCATTTTAACTGTGACCCATGGTGCCTAAGGCACTTGACTTCTAACCAGAAGGCCGGCTGTTCATACCCACCAGCCACGCCTGGGAAGGAAGTTTGGGCAATCTACTTCGTAGTGATACCACCTTGGAAATCCAAGGAAGGGTCACTATGAGTCAGAAACGACTTGACGGAAGTGCGTTTGGTGGTTTCTTTGTTTGTGCATTCATTCATTCAATTGATTAATCATTTGTCATTCATTTACTGATTTTCTCTGGGTCTCTCCATCAGCGGTGAGATGTTTGAACTTTACTTTCTGGACTGTGGGCTCCCTGAATCAGGCACCTCCACCCACTGAGTCCATGCAGAGTCCTTGAAGTCATTCTTGACCCTTCTCTCACACACCTCCAGGCACTCTCGACCGGTCCCATCAGCTGGACTTTACAAATAGACCGGACACTGAGCCCTCATTCCCTCTGTAGTCCCCACCTGGAGCCTTCCCACAGGACCCAGCCATGACCTCCTCCCTGGTCTCCCCTACAGTTGTGGGGATACGCGCACAAAAGACACCAAGTCACACAGAGGCCTTCCCCAATGATAGACTCCCAGCCAGACACAGGCTGACAGTGACACGTTAAGACACACACCTAGGCAAAGACACGTCACATGCAGGGCACATACAAGGTAGTCCCCGGTTATAAAGACTCACGACCCACACATGATCTCACAGTCACACACAGAGATACATATCACACACACATTGCCGTGGACACACAGCAGTGGGCAAGACTAGGTGGTCACCAATTATAAAGACTTGCTTTGCCTCACAATACCAACTACATTCACACACACACACACACACACATTCATAGAAACACATACAAGGACACACTTAGGCAAAGGCACAACATCACAGACACAGCTATGGGCCATACAAACTGGCCCCTAATGGTATCACCATTGGCTCACCATCACAACCACACACAGACACACAACCTCAGTCAAGGACACCTTCACACACAGCCACACCTACACAGAGACACTGCCACACAGACACACAGAAATGGGTGTCCAATGACACACACACCTTTTGTCACACTCCCAGCCAGATACACTCAGCAGCACCCAAAGTCTGGTGAGTCACAGAGACACACACACACATACAGCCTATGTCATGCCACAACATCACAGTCACCAACACAACCATTACTCAGTGACTCCCATACACACAGGCACACACAGTCATATTCAGTAACAGGTCACCGTCTCAGGCCAGCAATGGACACACTCATGGTGCTGTCAGTTACACACATACCCCTTACACACACACACACCTACCTCAACATTCAAAGTGCACAGCCACCATGGACAGACAGTGGTCACAGACAAAACAGGCCACATCCCAGAGCCCAGCCAGAACCACACACATCACTGGAAGACCCCTGCTCCTGTCGGCCGCCCCCCAAGTGCCTCTCCCCCTCCCTGCTGCCGGGAATTCCGAGTCTAGCCACAGGTTACTTACCCCAGGAAGTGGGGGAGGTATTTTTAGTTACAATTAACCTTCTGTCCAATTTCCCTCTTCCCTGGTGGCACATCCAGTTGATTAAATTAGAGGACTAAGGTATTTCCAGGCTCAAGGTGCAAGTGGGAAAGGGAGGAGGGAAGCCACCCTGCCCCCACCTCTCCAGTGTCCCATATTGCCCCCCCTCTGGCAGCTGAGAGGAGCTCTGGTAGCACAGTGGTTAAAGTGCTCAGCAGGTGCTGGAAAGTTCAGCGGTTGGAACAACCAGCTACTTCACCTCTGTAGGATGCAGTCTGCTTCTGTAAAGATTGACAGCCTTGGAGACCCTGTGGTGCAGTTCCACTCTGTCCTCTAGGGGCGCTGTGGGTCAGAGTCCACTCCAGGGCAGTGGGTGTGGTTTGGGCTTTGCTTCTGTGAAGATTGACAGCCTTGGAGACCCTGTGGTGCAGTTCCACTCTGTCCTCTAGGGGTGCTGTGAGCCGGAATTGACTCAACGGCAGGGAGTTTGGTTTGGTTTTTAACCTTGAAGGAAGTGGACTACCACATCTTTCTTCGGCAGAAGGGCTGGTGGGTTCTAACTGTCGGCCTTTCAGTTAGCAGCTGAGCACTTAACCACTGTGCCACCAGGGTTCATGGCTGAGCTTCAAGCCAATAATGAACCAGGCAAAGGGGTGACCAGGAGAATTCTGTGGGTGGGGGGCAGTTAGGAGACAAGAAATGGGGTCCTAAGAGTGACTGGGCTGGGGTGATGTGAGGGAGCAGGCTGGGGTGCTTTTGAGTGGTTGCCCCTGCTTCTCTGAAGAGACGACCTCTGAGCTGGGGAAGGTGTCTCGGGCGAAGGGAGCCAAGACTCTGAATGGGACCAACTGGTAATTTTCCACCAACTAGTGTCCAGATCGAAGGAGTCAGAGTCTGCACTGACCTTTGCTGTATCTCGGGAAGAGACTAGCTGAGTCATCAGACCCTCAGTTGGCAGCACGTGGGCTTCAAATGAGGCGGATTGACCCGTGTCTGCCTTGTGCGGGGCTGTGGCCTCAGGGGGTCTGGCAACGCATCTGGTGCCGGACACGTGGGAGGTGGATGGAAATACCGGCTGGCTGAGTGGAGCCTTAGAAAGTGGGTTTCCTCGACGGTGGGAACGTGCCCCTTCATCTTTGTCATCACAGGCAGTTATGGGTTGAAATATGTCTCCCCAAAATGCTATGTTCAAGTCCTAACCCTATGAACGTGACCTTGTTTGGAAATAGGGTCTTTGAAGATGTCATCAGTGGACATGAGGTCTGTAGGGTTCTCAGCAGTTGATGTTTTGGAAGTAGATTGCCAGCCCTCTCTTCCTAGTCTCTCTCAGTCTGGAAGCTCGGCTGACACCTGTCTAGCATCACAACAACACGCGAGCCTCCACTGACAGGCAGGGGGTGGCTGCACAAGGTGCATTGGCCAGGCATCGAACCCAGTATAAAACCTAACGGGGATCTGTTGTTCTAGGGTCACTGACAGGCAACAACGCAAAGAATTTTCATGACTCACCAGGCAGACTTAATGTAGTTTAAGGAGTGATTGCCAGGCGGATGGGAACAAAGCTATTAATTGTATACAGTTAGAGGTCACTGACCAAAGAAAACGCTTCTCTGATGGAAACCAAAACCAAACCCACTGCTGTGGAGTCTATTCTGACTCACAGCGCCCCTAGAGGACAGAGTGGAACTGCCCCACAGGTTTCCAAGGCTGTCAATCTTTACAGAAGCAAAGCCCAAACCAAACCCACTACCGTGGAGTTGATTCTGACTCACAGCGCCCCTAGAGGACAGAGTGGAACTGCCCCACAGGGTCTCCAAGGCTGTCAGTCTTCACAGAAGCAAAGCCCAAACCAAACCCACTGCCGTGGAGTCGATTCTGACCCACAGCGCCCCTAGAGGACAGAGTGGAACTGCCCCACAGGGTCTCCAAGGCTGTCAATCTTCACAGAAGCAAAGCCCAAACCAAACCCACTGCCACCAAGTCGACTCCAACTCACAGCGCCCCTAGAGGACAGAGTGGAACTGCCTCGCATGGTTTCCTAGGCTGTCAATCTTTACGGAAGCCAAACTGCCTCATCTTTGTCCCACGGGGTGGCTGGTGAGTTTGAACCACTAACCTTTTGGTTATCTGAATGCCTTAACCATTATACCACCAGAGCTCCTTTATCTGATGAGATATCCATATTGTTCCTGTTCTCACCTATAAAGACAACTTACTGGGTACCTCAGAGTTAACCTATCAGGACAATACGACTGCATCTGAGGAAGGAAGAATTGAGATCTTTAGCTCATTTCCAACCACTCGTCTTTGGATAAGAGCTCTGGTAGTGTAGTGCCTAAGGCATCTAACTGCTAACCAGAAGGCTGGCAGTTCAAACCACCAGCCACTCCTCAGGAGGAAGACTGGGTGTGGTCGTTCAGTTTGTGTGTCAGCTTGGCTGGGCAGCTGGTGGGAGCTATTCCCCGTGATGAGACTGACAATCAACTCCATGGTGGGATCTACCACAAGCAGCTGAGTAGCTGCCTTTGGGATGTGGTCTGCTTCCTGTGTATAAGGAGAAGCCTTGGGAATGGTCTCTAGCCTGTGGCACGCTTGGACCCTGCATGTAGCCGTGTCATCGTTCAGCAGCCTGCCATGCTCTGCCGACCTTGGGACTTACAATAGACTTGAATTAATGGGCTGCTGTGTGGTTTGGTAACATCAGGACTGTGCCTTTTGACTTGTCAACCTTGGGCTTCTCAGCCTCAGCAGCCAGCAGCTGTCTGAGTGAAGAAACGCCTCTAGCTCCAGGGGGCTGGGAGCAGGAGGCAGAGCTGGACCCCAAGGCTGAGGGGCTTTCACCCAGCTCCTAGAGCCTGGCATTTAGAATGTGGACTTAAAGCCTCCAAATTGTAAGAATAAACTCCTGTTTGTTAAGGCCGTCCCATTGGTGGTATATTCTTATCAGAGTGGCGCTAGGGAACCAGAACACTAGGAATCTACTTCGGTAGTGATACCACCTCAGAAAGCCAAGGAGGGGTCGCTATGAGTTGAATTGACTTGAGGGCAGTGAGTTTGGGTTTTTTTTTTTTTTTGAATCTTTGGATAAGCCATAACTCTTAAGACTAGGAACAGGGACCAGCTCCACTGCCCCAGCGAAGCCGTGGTTCTGTCTGTGGACACCTGTCTCCTCGCTGCAATGACCCACGTCTGCTCTCCACTTTCAGATTGCTCCGCCATGTTATTAATCTGAAATACACCTTTGTTGTAACTGAACAGCAGTTTGTCCTTTCCACGCCAGAACATGGGGTCCCGCATGGAAGGCGGGAATTCTGTGGAGTGGTCTGGGTCCTGATCCAGTCTGAGTGGTATCCTTATAAAAGAGGGGGAGACACAGATGCAGAGAGAAGACAGCTGTCACAACAGAGGCAGGTGCAGCCACAAGCCAAGGAACTCCAACACCTGCGGGAGCCACGAGTAGCTAGGAGAGGGGCATGGCCCATCCGTCCCCAAGCCCCATGAGCAATCAGCGTGGCTGATGCCCTGATTTGGAATAAAGCACCAACCCACAGAACAGTGGGCCGAAGACACCATTGTGGTTTTGAGCCACTGGAGGGCTGCCTGGTTAGTTACACAGCAGCTGCTAGCTGATGCGCGCAGACTGCCTGAGGACGAGGGAGAAAAGACCTCTCCTTGTTACCAGTCTGATTGATTCTTCCACTTCCACTTCATTGATGAGAGTCTGAAGTCTGAGAAGAGACACAAGGACTCAGACTGGTGGCTTTTTAAGACTTTATCCTTACAAAAAAAAAAAAAAAGACTTAGAGACGTCACAGAAAGAAGGTGGGGACAGAGAAGGGGAGTGGGGGGGAGGG
>NW_006921686.1:2130628-2140652 GCF_000298275.1 Orycteropus afer afer | reverse complement strand
AAAAAAAAAAAAAAAGACTAGAAGACGTCACAGAAAGGAGGTGGGGACAGAGAAGGGGAGTGGGGGGGAGGGTGAAGGGAACTTCCCCAAAATGTGGGATCCTGGCCCTCCTTCCGTGACAGCCCAGCCTACCCCACCCCCTTCTCTGTCCTGGAGGTGGGCGGCTTCAGCCACCATTTTCTGAAGACGCAGGCCCGGATCTCAGCTTGGGCCAGCAGAGGTGAGGGCAGAAGCAGGGCATGAGGCTGGAGGCCCCGTCTTTGTCCTTGAGAGGCCCTCTAGGAGCGCTCAGGCCCATGTGTCCCAGCAGGGCCCCCGGGGAGGTAGGCGTTGATTGTGGGGGAGGGCCTTCAGAGGTGGGGTCTTGAAGCCAGAGGACCAGGTGGGCACTGGGACCAGGTGTGAGCCTAGGAGTCACAGTCCAGAGGCTAGAGTCTGTGGAGAAGGGACGGGAGGCTGAGTCAGGAGTTAGGGACGAGATTGACCCCACAGCAGCCCTCTGAGAGGTCCCCACCAGCCCCACAGTGAGGGCCAAGTGGACAGAACAACCTAGGAAAAGTGAAAGGGGTGGGACTGTCAGCCACAGAGGGAGAGACAGAGAGGGACAGGGACCCACCAAGAGGCCAAGGGAGAGACAGAATCAACACACAATGTGTGACACAGACACAGAAAGACAAGACGAGAGAGAGAAAGATGGGACAGAAGTGAAACCCAGAGAGAGTGGAGGGTACCAGGGCTGGGGACAGAAGGGAGAAGGAGATATTCTGCTTACTGGGCACAGGGTTCTGTTTGGGGATGAAAAAGTTCTAGAAATTCATGGTGATGGCTGCACAATATGGTAAAAAGCACACCCACTGCCTGGAGTCCATTCTGACCCACAGCGCCCCTAGAGGACAGAGTGGAACTGCCCCACAGGGTTTCCAAGGCTGTCAATCTTCACAGAAGCAAAGCCCAAAGCAAACCCACTGCCGTGGAGTCAATTCTGACTCATAGCGGCCCCCACTGGGTTTCCAAGACAGTAAATCTTTATGGAAGTACATTGCCTGAGCTTTCTTCCATGGAGTGGCTGGTGGGTTTGAACCACCAACCTTCTGGTTAGCAGTCAAATACCTTGGTGTATGTGATTCATGACACTGAATCATACACTTAAAATGGTTAAAATGGCAAATGTCAAAGATTTTTTTACTGGGCTGAAAACATACCTAACTTCACCCAAATCACAAAATAAATAAAACATACCCAGCAAAGCATCTGCCATCTCAGCCATTCCTCCAGGTCCAACCGAGTGACACGGGTGACATTCAAGCTTTCCAGATCATTCCACCACCATGAACCTCAGTGCCCTCAAACGCTAATTAATTATATGTTATCTATGCTTCGTTGTTGTTGTAATGTACCACTGAGGCGATTCCAGCTCACAGCGACCCCACATGACAGAGTTGAACCGCCGCGTACAATTATCTAGGCTGAAATTTTTGTGGGCATAGATTAGCAGGCTTTTCGCAGAGCTGCCAGTGGGTTTGAACCGCCAACCTTCTGGTGAGCAGCCAAGGGTTTAACCTCCCTATATATACTTCCCCAAATACTATTTCAAGAGAGAAAGAGAATTATCAGTGATGAAGATGTAGAAAGAAAGAATGAGGCCTACAGAGACAGACAGACAGACAGACAGAGGGAGAGGGAGAGATAGGAAAGGGAAAGACAGAAGTGGGGGAGAGGAAAGGCAGCCGCTGGGGGTCGGCTGATGAGCAGCTCGTAGTTCCTGGCCCCAGTGCTCACCTGGCCCTCAGACCAGGCCTTGTCAGTCACAACGCCTGGTCACTGGGCAGCTGAGCCCCCATCTGCCCACCACGCCCTGCACGAACCCCTCTTTCCCCAGCCCAGGTGTCCAGCACCCTCCTACATCGCGAAGCCCTGCGCCAGGTCTCCACTCTCCTGTCTCTCCAGCCTTTCACTAACCCACCTCACCCAGCCGCCTTGGCCCAGCCCAAGGCCTCCCTCCCTTGTATGTGTCAGGCATGTCTCACAGGCATGTGATTGCTAAGTACTCTGGGCCTTTGTGTATGCTGTTCCCTCGGCTTGCTATTCTTTTCCTGCCTCACTCCGCCCACTCTTCTGGTCTCAGCTACAATGTCCTCTCCTCCAGGAAGCCCTCCCTGAATTCTCTAGTCTGGATCAGAGGCCTCCTTCTCCTCCAGGAAGCCCTCCCTGCCTCAGGCGAGTTAGACATCCTCTCTGGGGTCCCCAGCCTCATCCCTGCCCGCTCAGGGTCATCACTGTCTGCGGATGGATCTGTCTTCTCCACTGGTCTGTGAGCCCCACGAGGGCAGACCTTGGTTGCCTTGGTCACCACGGGGTCCCTCCCAGCACCACTCAGCACAGGGCCTCACACTGAAGGGCTCCGAGAACGCGTGTTGAATGAATGAATGAAGAGATGCTAAACTAAGGAGTTTGGACTTTCTCCAGCAGATTCCAGGGAGCCACAAGTTTTCAGTGAGCGTCAAGATCTTATCTTTGCTTTGAAAACCCCAAGGTGCCTCTCAGCCCTGAGCCTGTACATGTGCTGTTCCCTCTGACTTTCCAAGCTCCAGTTTTATCATCTGCAAAATGAAAATAATAATGTTCTCTCTTTGTGGGGTTGTTGTAAAGACCAAGAAAGATGCCCTAAAAAAATGTGACCACAATGCCAGGCTGGAGAAAAGTCTCAAGACTTGGAAGAGTATTAGAATGCACCTCGCTACCCTCTCCCTCTCTTCTAACTGAGAGACTCCTATTCATCCTTCAATGCCCCTACTTAGAGGTCACTTCCTCCAGAAAGTCTTCCCTGATGCCCCACAGATAGGTGCTGACTCCCTACCGTGGGTAAGCTAGGTTTTATTGTTTCAGCCACTGCACGGTTTCTGATGACTCTTTCCCCACAGACCAGAAGCTTCTCAAGAGGAGGACCCTCCTTGATGCATGTCAGGCCCTGGAATGGAATGAGGATTGAGTGCATGTTTGGACAGGTGGAGGTTTGGGTGGGTAGGTAGGTGGGTGAATGCACAGATAAACAGGGGAATGTATGGGTGGGTAGGTGGATGGATGAATGGATGTGTGGTGGTGGATGGATTAGTGTAGAAGTGGGGGCAGGGGTGTGTACAAGTATGCTTGGCAGGCTGGTGGGCGGAGGGGGCATGGCAAGCTGGTGGGCGGAGGGCGTGACTGGCTAGTGGGCAGAAGGGATGTGGCTGGCTGGTGTGCGGAGGGGCGTGGCTGCCTGGTAGGTGAATAAACATCTGGATGGAGGAGTGAGTGGATGGATGGGTGAATGGATGAAGAATCTTCTCACAAAGTCTTGGTGGACCTTGCCCTGTCTTCCTCAACATGGGCCCACTATTGGAACATGGAAGGTTTGAGAGTTACCCTAAGCCCCAACCATCTCCCCAAGACCGTGGACACTCACACACATCTTGAATCCACCTGCTAGAGATAATGCCATTCTCCTTCTAAGTTCAAACTCATTCCCATTGATCCTGGAAAACAAAGTTATTTTCATCCATAGAAGGCATAGTGGGTCTTCACCAGACAGCCCCATCCACCTCTAAGTCCTGCCCCATCCTTTGATAACTGAGGCATCCCAAAGGGGTTGGTGTTAGCTACCATCATGTTGGCCCTGACCCATAGCAATTCCAGGCACAAGGAAACAAAACGTTGCCTGTCCCTGGGCCCGTGTGCCACTGTGGATCGGTTTGGACTCCTGTCCTCCATAGGGTTTCCCCTGGCTTCATCTGTCGGCTCCGGTGAAACCTGTTCACCATCACAGCAATACACAAGCCTCTATTGGTGTGGTGGTGGCTGCCTAAGAGGTGTGCCATCCAAGACTCGAACTCAACTCTCCCTCATGGAAGGCGAGAATCCCACCACTGAGCCACCAGGGAGGAGCCTTCCAATGTGGGAGGTGGAGCCTGAAGAGGTGAAGGATGCAAGAAAAAGTGGAGACCAGGAAATCTGCCTCTACATCTTCTGCTCCCCTGGTATGCAAATGAGGGTGCTGCATTATTCATGAACTTAATCCCAGAGGGCGGAGCAACTTGGTTTGGAGGTGGGGCCTACCGTGCCATGGGCGTGGCTTATCCTAGGGGATGGGGCTTTACCTGGCGGCCTGGAGGTCATGTGTGACTGAGTCTCTGTGTAGCCCCCCACGGGCTGGCCTTCGGGGCTGAAGGCTGCAGCCTGCCCTGTGGAGGGGATAAAGGGGTGCAGACTGAGCCCCAAGATGCCTGGGTTCTGGCTTTGACTCTCCCTGAGAGGACCCAGGCTTTCCGTTCCCACCTTCTCCTTGTACCTGTACGGTTGGATTGATCGATCATGGGCTGTACTATTCGTCTCCGGGCGTTAATGAACCTGGGTGGGCGTCATGGAGACAGAGGGGGATGTAAAGAAAGATGGGGCATGGGCAGAGATGAGCCCAGGTAGACAGACAGAGCTGGGAGGAGAGGCCAGGACAAGCAGGCGCCGGGGAGTAGGGGCTCCGAGGGGCGGCCGGCCCGTCTTCAGCACCGCGGACAGCGCCCTCCCTCCCCGTCACTCACCAGTTGTTAACCTGCAGGATGGTGAGCCCGGTGTCCTGCGCCAACTGTTTCTTCTGCTCCTCCGAGGGATACGGGTGCTGTGGCCACCAGCAAGGGTCATCCTGCTTGCCCGCCCGTCGCCTGGTCCCCAAGGCCCGCCAGGTTCCCGGGGACGGCGCCTCCAGGCTGTGGCAGGGCCGGGGAGCCAGCGAGGTGGGGCAGGACTGTGGTCCCCAGGGCCCAGCGGAGGCGAAGCGCCGCCGGCTCTGGGCAATTACTCCCGCAGCGCCCCGCCTCGTCTAGCAATTAGAGGCTAATTGGAGGCCCTCGCCGGGGAACTTGCTGGGGAGGGGGCTTCCGCCGCTCGGCTGAGTGGAAGCCGGGGCCGCCTGGCCCGTTCCTCCCCTATCCCTCTCCAAGCGTCTCCCCATCAAGACGGGCGCGCACATTCCACTCCCAGCTCCTGAATCTGTTTCCGTCTCTCTTCCTCCTCCGCCTTCTCTCTCTCTGTCCCCTTCTCTGTCTCCCTGTCTGTCTCTGCATGTCTCCCTCTGTCTCTGTTTCAGCCTCTCCCTGTCCGGTTTCTTTCTTTCTGGCAGCTCTCTCTCTAATTTCTCTGTGTCTGTCTCTCTCTCCCTCCCTCCCTCTTTCTGTCCCTCTGTCTGTCTCTGTGTTTCAGCCTTTCCCTGTATCTTTCTGAAGGAGCTCTGGTGGCCCAGTGGTTAAAGCATTCAGCTGCTAACCAAAAGGTCAGTGGTTCTAACCCACCTCTGCCCAGCTGGAGAAAGAGGAGGTTGACTGCTTCCACAAAGATTGACAGCCTTGGAAACTCTATGGGGCAGTTCTATTCTGTCTTGTAGGGGCACAGGGAGGAGTTGGGATCAACTTGATGGAGGGTTTGCTTCCGTATCTTTCTGTGTGTCTCTGTCCCTGTTTCAGCCTCTCCCTGTATCTCTGTGTTTGTATATTTCTCTCTGATTCGGTCCCTCTCTGCCTCTGTGTTTCTGCTTTTCTCTCGGTCTCGGCCCCTCGGTGACTCCTGTCCTTCTCTGTCTTGTTCTGTTTCACTCTTCACCATACTTCTCTTGTCTCTATGTTTCAGTCTGTCCCTGTCTGTATGTCTCTATTTTCCAGTTTCTCTGAGGCAGTGTGGTGAAGAGCTTAGGACCACACTGCTGTGTTTGAGCTTATTTCTGGCTATGTGACCTTGGGCAAATCCCCTGACCTCTCTGTTCTCGGTGTCTTCACAAGCAAAAAGGAGATAGTCACAGCCCCTCCATTACAGAGTATGTTTGGATGGGTGGTGAGTGGGTGGGTCATGGTTGGACGGAAGGTGGATGGATGGGTGGAGAGACTATAGAGAGAGCTGAACAAGTTAAACAGATGGTAAACAGGTGAACTTAGACAGTGCGACAACTGGTCTCTACAGGCCTGGGGCAGCAGAGGAAGAAGGAGGGTCAGAAATTGGAACAGAAACTGGAAGCTGCGACCAACTGTCTCCTTGAACAACTGCCTCCACGACCAACTGCCTCCTTTGCCATGAGACCAGAAGAAATGGATGGTGCCAGCTACCGCTACTCAACATTTTGACCAAAGATTCTGTAGAATTCTGACCAAAAGTGGGGAAAATGTAGAACATAATTTCAAATTCTCATGGAATCCAGATTTTCTGGGGGCACTGAGGCTGCTGGATGAGTCCCTGAACCACTTCCCTGAGATAATCTTTAAGCTTTAAACCTTAAACCAAAACCATCCCCTGAAGTCGTCTTCGTATCAATATACACACACGTGTGTGTGTGTGTGTGTAAACCAAAAACCAAACTCACTGCCGTTGAGTCAGATCCAACTCATAGCAACCCCTCCTGGGGTTTCCAAGGCGGTATCACTATGGAAGTAGATTGCCCCATCTTCCTTCTATGTATATATATGTGTGTATATATTCATGCATTTATGTGTTTGTGTTGTGTGTGTGTGTGTGTGTATATATGTTGTTGTTGTTGTTGTTATGTGCTGTTGAGTCGGACCCGACTCATAGCGACCCCTCCTTGGGTTTCTGAGGCAGTATCACTACGGAAGTAGGATTGCCCAACCTTCCTTCCGAGGAGTGGCTGGTGGGTTTGAACTGCCAACCTTCTGGTTAGCAGTCAGGTGTCTTAGCCACTATGCTACCAGAGCTCCCGTGTATATATGTGTGTGTGTGTGTGTGTGTGCATTTGTTGTTGTTGTTGTTATTTGCTGTCAAGTCAGACCTGACTCATAGCAACCCCTCCTTGGGTTTCTAAGGCAGTCACTACGGAAGTAGATTGCCCAACCTTCCTTCTGAGGAAATATAAAATATAGTTTATTTTAATTAGTAAAGAATGCCTGTTCCAACCATTATGCTTTTTAGAAGTGTGTGTGAGATGAAATTGACACCGGCCACTTGAAAGGTTAGATGAGAAGCTTAGGAGACAGTGAGTTTGTATTAATGAAACAACTTGGGAAGGACAGTGATAAAGAGCACGGCCTGGAGCGTGGAGCACAGGTCAGTGAACTGTAAATGTACAAACAGTCAAACAGGTGTATGATGTTTCGCTGTTTAATACCTTCATCAAAAAAAATAAAAATGAAAACAACCCCTGGCACACAGGAAGCACTCCCTGATGTTTGATCTTATCAGTCCTCATCCTCTATTATCAACCCCCCAACTCAGTTTCCCATCTCTGGGTGTCTCTTGAGCTCCGTCTCACGTGCCCACCCTTCTCCACCTCTCCTTGCCCACCACATCCCAGGGTCACAGGGCTCTCACCGAGAGATGCTGGAACAACCAGGCTCTCATGATGTTGGTGGCCACCTTGGGGAAGATCCCTCTCTTCTTATTCCGCCTCCTCTCCTGGTCCAACTCCTCGTCCTCTCCCCCAGAGCTGGGAGAAGCCATGCTTGTATCCAGCCCATCTCCTGAGGGGGACAGGCATGCTGTGTCTGTGGACACTGAGAGGCAGTGGGACCTAGGAGCCCCAAACCCTCAACCCAGACACCACTGCACACCTGATCCTTCCTTGCCCCTCTGGAAGTCCTACTTCCAGTCTAACTTCAATCCTAAGACTGACAGCTATGTTTCTCCTCTGTCTCTCAAGCTCACCTTGGTCACTGGAGTTGTCCCCACTCTGGGAAGCCAGGCCCCCACTGGATGGACCTGGGGTCCCCAAATGTACAGAACCACTGTCCTCGTGGTCTCGGATCCACGTAGTATTCTGGAAAACAAGAGTCAGACGTTAACGTCAAGCCTTGGGGCACAATACAGGACCATAGTTAAGGCCATGGGCTACAGAGCTGGGACCCATGGGTGTGAAGCCCATCCTTGCCTCTTCCTGGCTGTGTGACCTTGGCCAAATCACTTCACCTCTCTGTGCCTCAGTTTCTTCAACTGAAAAATAGTGGGCAACAATAATCTCCTCCTTACAGAACGTGATAAGGATTAAATGAGTTCATTGACCTAAAACCAAAAGCAGTTGCCATGGAGTCAGTTCTGACTCATGGTGCCCCTATGTGGGTCAGAACAGAACTGTGCTCCATAGGGTTCCCAAGAGCTGATCTTGGGAAGGAGATAACCCGGTCTTTCTGCTGAGGCCCCACTGTTGTTGTTAGGTGGCGTCAAGTCGGCTCCGACTCATAGTGACCCTGTGTACAACAGAACAAAACACTGCCTGTTCCTGAACCCACCTCACAATCCTTGCAGTACCTGAGCCCATCACTGCAGCCACAGTGTCAATCCATCTCGTTGAAGGCCTCCCCCTCCTTCGTCGACCCTCCACTTTACCAAGCATGATATCCTTCTCCAGGGAATGGTCTCTTCTGACAACATGACCAAAGTAGGTGAGACGAAGTCTGCCCATTCTCGCTTCCAAGGAGCATTCCGGTTGCACTTCTTCCAGGACAGATGTGTTAGTTCTTCTGCCAGGCCGTGGTACTTTCTGCATTCTTTGCCAACACCATAATTCACAGGCATCAACTCTTCTTCAGTCTTCCTTCCTCATTGTCCAGCTTTCACATGCATATGAAACAAATCAAAGTACCATGGCTTGAGGCAGGAGCACCATAGTCTTCAAAGTAACATCTCTGTTTCTTAATACTTTAAAGAGGTCTTTGGCAGCAGATGTGCCCAGTGCAATACGACGTCTGATTTCTTGACTGCTGCTTCCATTGGTGTTGATTGTGGATCCCAGTAAAATGAAATCCCTGACAACTTCAATCTTTTCTCCACTGATCATGATATTGCTTATTGGTCCAGTTGTGAAGCAACACTGGGTGGATTCAAGTAACCAATCTTTTGGTTAGTAGCTGAGGGCTTAACTGTTCGCACCACCCGGGGACTCCAGTTTACAAAAAGGCATGTGCATCACTCAGTGAAGATGACCTCACACAGCCCCGTGGCACCTTACCTGATATCCTGGGGGCTGGGAGTGTTTCCACAATGTGCACATTTTTAGACAGCTGATCAGTGCATACACTGTGTTATTTTACAACACCCCCCAGCAGGGTCTGGGCTATAACCTCATCCTCAAACTCATTAACATTTCTTCAGCCAAATGAATGACTATCTAACTAAGTGGAAGAAATAAAGGCTATTAATAGCCTCCCATTAGTTCAGGTCAGGTTTTGCTGTCATGAGTTTGCACTAAACTTATGGAGGGGAAAAAAAAAAAAAAACACTCTTTTCAGAAGCAGTGAAATCTTCAAAGCACAGAGAACACAACTTTGAGAACCTGACAATGCACAGTTCACCTCTGTATCCCAGGAGGTCGATCTACCCATAAACAATAAAAACAATTTAAAACCTACTGCCGCTCAGGAGGGCATGGAGGGATGGGCACAGGGAAGAGGTGACTGTCGGGAGGAAGTGGGACGGGAGCTGTTGCATTGGGGTAAATTGTGGCCACTGTCATGAGACAAAGTGCATGTGAACTGCTGTATGGAAAGTGAATTTGTTCTTTAAATTTTCACCCAAATCACAATAAAAAATAAAATTAAGTAAATAAATAAAACCCATTGCCACTGAGTCATTCCGACTCTGGTGAGACCCTGTGTTACTGAGTGGAACTTCTCCATGGTGTTTTCTGGACTGTGATCTTTACAGAAGCAGGTCACCAGGTCTTTCTTTTGAGGAACCACTGGGTGGGTTTGAACCACCAACCTTTAGGTTAGCAGCTGCATGCAAACCACTTGCCAGGGACAAGGTAATTCATCATCCCACCCATACGGCTGTATTAAGACTACCTTGTTGTTTGGGTTTAAGGTTTGGTTCAATCGCTGGGAGCCACCAGCACAGTCGGGTGAGGGTGAGGGTGAGGGTGAGCGTGAGCGTGAGACATGTGTCCCTCTGGATGTTCTAGGCTGGCTGTGAAGAGGTCTCAGCTCTTGACAAGCAGCCCTCACTTTTCAGCAGTCCCCATCTGGTCCTGGTAACCACTGCAGTCTGACTGTATGCTACTGTG
>NW_006921686.1:2128499-2130438 GCF_000298275.1 Orycteropus afer afer | reverse complement strand
TCAGCCACTCCTCGGAAGGAAGGTTGGGCAATCTACTTCCGTAGTGATACTGCCTTGGAAACCCAAGGAGGGGTCGCTATGAGTTGGGTCCGACTCAACTGCACATAACAACAACAACTCAGGGTTGTTTCCGATCTGTGGGGCTGTAACTGAGCTCATGCAGCTGTATCTGTGCCTGTACCTCTGTCTTCTGGCTGTACATTCACCTGTGTGGCTCTCACTGAGTCAGTGAGTCTGGAGCTGCGACCTGCGGCTGTATCTACATCCATGCGGCTGTTGTTTGCTGGAATGTGTGTGTGTGTTGTGGTCCAGCTGACCCTGAGTATGAATGGGTCTATGTACTTGTATCTAAATGCCTGTCCATGTGGATAACATGGAGCCTGTGAGGGGTATGTGTATATGTGTTGGTGTCCTGTTGTGTCTGTGATCCTGTGACTGTTGTCAGATTAGAGCTTATGCATGCATGCTAGAGTTGGGCTGTCTCTGAGTAAACTGTTACCAAAATTGGCAGTATCTGGGACCATGCACCTCTATCTTCATGTGTGTGGATGTTATATATTTGGGGAGTGGGGGGGCATACACTCATGCAGCTGTGTCTAAGTCTGGCTGTCAGATCTATGTGACAGCTGTGTGACTGGGATGTGTGTGTATGTGTGTTGCACACTGTTGTCTATTTCTAAGTATGACTATACTAAGTCTGTGAAGCTGTTCTTTCTTCTGTCTGGTTATACACCTCAAATCAAACCAAACCAAACTCACTGCTGTCAAGTCATATCCAACTCACAGCCACCCCTCCTTGGGTTTCCGAGGCGGTATCTCTATGGAAGTAGATTACCCAACCTTCCTTCTGAGGAGTGGCTGGTGGGTTTGAACCGCCAACCTTCTGGTTAGCAGTCAGATGCCTTAGGCACTACACCACCAAAGTTCCTGGTTATATACCTACTCCTCATTTATTGAACATCTTGTTATCCATCGCTTTGCATTTACGATCATAGTAAAAAATCTACTATCTGATTATTTTATGCATTAATGACATACATCTGGCAGTAATGAATGCTGGGGTGAAAGGCAGGAGTAGCGCTGGCTGTGGTGGTTACGGTTATGTGTCAGCTTGGCTAGGCCATGATTCTCCATGTTCTGGCAGTTACTTAATGATGCAATCTGGCAGTTATATAATGATGTAATGATGTAGCCATCCTCATTTTGCGATCTGACGTGGTTGCCCTCCATTTTGGCATGACACCAATTTTCACATAATGACCTGATCTTTGGAACCTACATGTTGGTAAGTGAGGACAGGGTGTCTATCTTTTCTTTGTGGATGTAACCAAGTCTATATGGTTGTATCTGCGATTATGTGGCTGTTCTGTGGTAGGGATATGAGTGTATGTAGCTTTTATCTAGCCGTATTGGGGTATTACTGATATGTATCTTAGGGCTGGGTCTGTGTGGCTGTGTCCAGGTTTGTGAAACTGTTATGTGTTTGGGTTTTACATATGTATATGTGTATACTACTGTAACCAGTCTTTGTCTAAGAATGGTTGTACCTGAGTTTGTGTGGCATATCTGGGGCTGTTGAGTTCTACCTTCGACTGTGTGGCTGTTACATACCTGGGGTATGTGATTGTGTCCCACATATACTCAATACTATATGCTATGAGTAAATTGTGTGCCCCTAAAAGGTACATGGAAGTCCTCAGCCCCCATACTCATGAATGTAACCTTATTTGGAAACAGGGTGTTTGAAAGATATTTTCAGTTAAGTTAGCATAGATTATGCTGGAGTAGGGAGCTGTGGTGCTGCAGTGGTTAAAGCATTCAGCTGCTAACCTAACGGTTAGTAGTTCAAACCCACTAGCCACTCCACAGGAGAAAGATGAAGCAGTTTGTGTCAGTAAAGATTTACAGCCTTGGAAACCCTATGAAGCAGTTCTCCTCC
>NW_006921686.1:2122010-2127314 GCF_000298275.1 Orycteropus afer afer | reverse complement strand
GAAGGAAGGTTGGGCAATCTACTTCTGTAGTGATACTGCCTCGGAAACCCAAGGAGGGGCTGCTATGAGTCAGGTCTGACTCCATGGCACATAACAACAACAACAACAACAAGGTTGTCTGATGGTGACTGTGTCTGAGACTATATACTTTGGTGCATGTGTGTGTCTTAGTGCTATACTCAGCTGTGTCTAAGCATGGTTGTGATTGAAGGGTAACACCTTGCGTCCCATTTGGACCCACCTGGTCAGGGAGGCTGGGGCAGGAAGCCGGGTAGTCCTCGAGGTCCTCTCTGCAGCCGCCATCCCGATCCTCGATGACCAAGTCGATGGGCATCTTCCCCTTGAGGCAGGTGATGTAGCGGTGACAGAAGTTGTCGCACAGGTCATGGACCTGGGGGGGGCACCGGGGTACTTGGGGGGCCACCCAGGGGCCAGGGCTGGGGTGCACAGGGGTGAGGGTGGCACTCTGCTCCAACTCCAGTGGGGAGCGAGCCCAAAGGAGGGGCGGAGGGGGCAAGAGTGAGGGACTGGGACACAAGGTGAGGGGAAGGGTGAAGCACTCACCTTCTCCAGCTCCAGCAGATGGACGCGGAGCACCCGAATGGCCTGTATCATCTGAAAACAGAGACAGACGGAGACAAAGGTGGAGACAGATAGGGAGAGGAGAGATGGGGGAACAGAGAAACAGAGAGAGACAGTGAGTCAGAGCACAGAGAAAGAGGCCAGGAGACAGAGAAGCAGGAGGAGAGAGGAACAGAGATGGAGACAAGCATTTGAAAAGGCGGCAAAGACAGAGAACGAGAAGAAAGAGGAATAAGGACAGAAAAAGGATCCACCCCAAGAGGAGGAGTTAAGGTGTGATATAAAACCAAAACCAAATGCACTGCCGTTGAGTTGGGTCCGACTCATAGCGACCCCTCCTTGGGTTTCCAAGGCAGTATCACTACGGAAGTGGATTTCCCAACCTTCTTTCCCACGAGTGGCTGGTGGGTTTGAACCCCCAGCCTTCTGGTTAGCAGCAAAGCCCAAACCAAAGTCACTGCCGTTGACTTGACTTGACTTGACTCATAGAACCCCTCCTTGGGTTTCCGAGGTGGTATCACTAGGAAGTAGATTGCCCAACATTCCTTTCCAGGAGTGGCTGGTGGGTTTGAACCGCCAGCCTTCTGGTTAGCAGTCAAATGCCTTAGGCACTAAGCCACCAGAGCTCCCAAGGTGTTGATGTTGTTGTTGTTGTTATGTGCCGTCGAGTCAGCCCCAACTCATAGCGACCCCTCCTTGGGTTTCCGAGGCAGTATCACTACGGAAGTGGATTGCCCAACCTTCCTTCCGAGGAGTGGCTGGTGGGTTTGAACCGCCAGCCTTCTGGTTAGCAGTCAAGTGCTTTAGCCACTATGCTACCAGAGCTCCTCCAAGGTGTGATATAGTAACTAATATGTTCCATCATTTGTCTTTTGCTTTCAGCTTCATTTCCTGCCCTTCCTCTGCAAACTACATTTCCCAGTGTCCTTTGCCAGTGGGCTTGGCCAATAGGAAGCCTTGGAGGGAGTTTGGAGGACAAAGATGGGAGAAACCAGGGTATTTCTCCTTCATTCCCCTCCCTTCTCTCTTGCTCTCTGGGGGGTAGCAAAGGCTTCCTGCTATGTTGGTGCCCAGGTACCTCACCTCCCATTGGCTTCTGGCTCTTATAACACCTTGGTAGCTACGTCTCTGTGCTAATTTTCTCATGGTGTCTGTTCTGACTGATAGAATGTTGTGGTTAGTTGTGGAGTTGGCTGTGACTAAAGGCGACCTTTTTTTAACAGAATGAAACACAGCCTGGTCCTGCCCCATCTCCATGACCTTTGATATATTTGAGTCTATTGACTGATGGAACAGCTAACACTTACTGAAACTTAACCTGTGCTAGACACTGTTCTGAGCAGTCTTACTTGCATTAATTCATTAAATCCTTACAACAGACGTACAAGGTAGGAAATTACTATCAAATACACTTGACAGATGAGGAAACCAAGGCACAGGCCAGGTCTGTGCCCTGGTTCACAGTGGTGGTAAGTGGCAGAACTGGGATTCAAACTCAGGTCATCAGGTCCACATTCTCAAACTCTGGGCTACACTGCACTGCAAATGGGCAGCTATACTCACTGCCTAGAGTTTGAGAAGGATGCCCTGAGTGCAAATGGTTAATGGAATCAGCTGCTAACAGAAAAGTTAACGGTTCGCAGTCCATCTAGATGCACCTCAGAGAAAAGGCCTGGTGACCTATTTTTGAAGGATCTCAGTCACTGAGAACCCCATGGAACACAGTTCTACTCAGACACATGCGTTGTCACCGTCAGTCAGAGTTGACTTACTGGCAACTGGTAAGTTGGAGAAGGTAGAGCAGATGGCCTCCTCCCCCAACCCAGCCCCAGGCTTTGGAGGGCAGGACAGGGGACCCATGGAGGAGGGGGCGTTGGGAGGACCCAGCTCTCACCAGATTGTCCAGCTCTGGGTTGGAGGAGAAGAGGGGCCTCTCGGAGCGGACCTGGGAAGGAAGAGAGAGGCCAAGGCAGGCACATCCAGTCTCCCACCCTCCTCCCTGGCTCTCTTGGCAGTGGGGGGTGGAGGGGGGACGGGGGTACCCACCTGCTTGGCGAAGGCGGCAATGTCCTCGTTGAAGGAATCGGATGAGCAGACGTCTCCACCGGGGGGTGTGCCCAGCCCAGTCCCAGCCCCATCACGGGGGGAGCACGTGGCCAGTTCACACTTCTCAAAGACCAAGGCCAGCAGGGGGAAGAGGGGGTGTCTGGGGAGGGAGGAAAGGAGATGAGGGTTGGGCCAAAAACTGGGCAGGGGGACAAGAAGCCCAGAAGAGAAATGGAGACAGAGGCATGGGGAGACAGAGACAGAGACACAGAAAGGCATAGACATGGAGAGACAGAGACATGGAGAGATGGAGAAACAGAGACAGAGAAACAAAGAGACAGAGAGGAAGATAAAAGCAGACACACAGAGAGAGACACAGGCCCACGGCCCAAGACTCCACGGCACCCTCAGCCTGGTCCCCACTCACCCGTAAATCTCATCCTTTTCCCTCTTCAGGCTGTCACTGTCCAAGCCCGGGGGTGGGGGCTGAGGAGGCCGGTGGGAGCTGTAGGGCCCCTGGGCTCTTGTGGCCTCAGGGAAGCCAGCCAGGGCTGCGGGGCCGTCCGCGACACCAGGGTAGTGGGGCAGCTCATTGTACTGAGGGAGGCGGAGGGAGACAGAGAGGCCAGGACGGTCACAGCAGCCACCGAGGCCCCTCGACCCTCTGCCCGGGGACCGCCCTTCTCCTGCCACGAGGTGTTGGGGCCCCCACCTCCTACGCCCCCATGGAGCTGGCGGAGATGGGGCTGAGGTCTCATCCCACAACTTTCCTTTGTATCCCTGGACTATGCAAAATGTCCCATCAGAGACCCCAGCTGTGTGGCCAGGAGGGCAGGGAGGACAGTGACTGAGAGTGAGTGAAGTCTCCGGCCTGAGGGCTGGGGTGGGGAGTCGGGGATGGTGTGGCTGCTGGTGTGTAAAATCTGGGTTCTTGTAACTCCTCACGGAGTGAGGTGGGGAGGGGAGAGGAGAGAGACAGACACAGCAGTGAAAGAGATGGGGAGACAGAGAGGAGGAGGGAAAGACAGCAACACAGAGAGGATGATGCCCACCCCAGGACACCTCCCTGAAAACAGTGCACAGTACTGTACACACCCTTGTACATGGAGGCACGTGTGCACAGTCTTCTCCCTTCAATTTCACATCTTTCGGTCAGATAGGCTCCTCCGAGTGTCTGAACTACTTCAGGGGCACCACACACACCAAGGGACCCCACCACACACACAGCCATGCACACCAACCCACGTGCAAGCTCACACGCATTAGGCACTCTCAAACATCCCCCCTGCACACAACCACGCACACTAGGGCACATCCTCCCCTTCCCCAGCCTCCCTGCAATATGCAGACTTAAGAATATCACCTCCCCTACAAACACCACAGACATTTCTGACACACATACACACAGAACCAAATGCCAGGCATATGAATGAATGAATGAATGAGACATATAGCATATGAGCGAATGAATGAATGAGACAAGCATATGCATGAATGAATGAATGAGACATGCGGCACATGAATGAATGGATGAGATATTCAGCACAAGAATGAATGAATGAGACATTTAATATGTGAATGAGACACTGCAATAAGTGAATGAATGAATGAGACATTTAGCACATGAGTGAATGAATGAATGAGACATTTAGCACCTGAATGAATGAATGATACAGGCAGTACATGAATGAATGAACGAGTGAGTGCATGAGTGAGACCCGTAGCACATGAGTTAACGAGATATGGGACGTTTTGCACACGAGTGAATGAGTGAGTGAGTCAATAAGCCGTTTCACACAGTGCCTGGCATAGTTCAGTAAACACTTGTTGAAGGAAGGAAGAACCCCACAATTGCACAAACACGTCTGTCCCCCAGGACAAAACTCAGGCAAACATTTCAGAAACACAGCAGTGGGGTGACTCCTGGCTCCCGGGTGTGGGACGCCTGAAAGGCCTCTCCATCACCCAGGACAAAACCCTCTCCTTGGAGAAGAGCAGACAGGCGCTCAGAGGCAAAGGGGTCTTTAAAGGAGAGGTGCCCGCAGCGCCCGGGGGGGCTCTGGGCGGCTGTCTCCGTCCCCCTCTGCGCGTCACTTCTTCTCCTAACTTCTCCTGGGCCCTAAAGTTGGAGCCGCCGCCCCGCCCCGCGGTCCATCGCGCACCCACCGAAGCGGGGTCGTCACATCCCGGGACGCTGTGCCTCTGGGCTCCTTCCATCGTTCCCATCCCACCCTCAGCACCAAGAAGGAGAGAGACTCCTTTGGCCCGGCCAGGCCAGACCCAGCCCTCCCAGCTCGGTCTCCATCCCCGGCCCTGGGCTGGGCTCAGAACAAAAGTGGACCCGGAGGAAGGGCGGGGGCGGGTGGGGAAGGAGGGCGACTTGGGGGGCAGGGGCCTGGAACGGAGGAGAGAGGGGGACAGAGAGGGAAGAAGAGCGGGGTGCGCACTGGGGGAGCCCCAGAGGCAGAGAGGAGTGGGGGGGACCGAGATAAGGGTAGGGGCGGGGGACCAAGGGCAGATCGAGAAAAAGAGGGGGCACCGGGGGACCAGGGCGCTCACCGGCTGGGGCACAAGGTCCCGCCCTCCGACCTACCCTCCGGGCCATGGGCTGAGGCCGGCCGCAGCTCCCCGGTCCTCGCAGCGCGCGGCCCGCGAGGAGGGCGGGCGCCGCCGGTG
>NW_006921686.1:2115612-2121356 GCF_000298275.1 Orycteropus afer afer | reverse complement strand
CACCCGCCCGCTCCGCCCGGGTCCTCACCCGCCCGCTCCTCCCGGGTCCTCACCCGCCCGCTCCGCCCGGGTCCTCACCCGCCCGCTCCTTCCCGGTCCTCACCCGCCCGCTCCTCCCCGGTCCTCACCCGCCGGCTCCCTGTCTCGGTTCTTCTCCCCCACGGCCGCCCCGCCCCGGGTCTCCCCTCCCGGCTGGGCCGCCACAGGTCTCTGTCGCCCTCTCGCCCCTCCTGGCCGCTTTCCACCTGACCCGTCTCCCTGCTCTTTCTATGTCTTCTTATCTCTTTCTCTCTCTGTCCCTGTCTCTCTGTCCCTGTCCCTGTCTTGTCCTGTCTCTCTTTCTCTTACTCTGTCACCGTCCCGATCTACCCCTGTCTGTCTGTCTCGCCCCCCTCGCCTCCACTGCCTTCCTGGTCTCTGTGCTCACACATCTCTGCCTCTCTCTCTCTCACTGCCCGCCTTTCCCTCTGTATCCCTCAGCCTGCTGTTTCCCTGTCCCCACAGGGCCCCTCCTCGGTCATTCCTCCCTCACCCCCTTTCTCTCTTCCCTCTCTCTCTCTGGCTCTGACTGAATCAGAGACAAGAGCAGGAGGCAGGACAGAGCCAAAGCCCCATATTTGAGTTTCTCTTCTTATTCCCCTCTGCCTTTCTCCCTCCCCTGGAAGACAAGTGTCCTCGTGTGCCTGTGTTTGTAGCCATCTGTGTGTGTGTGCACGCACACACGTCTGGTTATCAGATTGTGCCCCAGGGATGCACGTACATGCATGTGTGTGCATGTGTGTGTGCAGGCGTGCATGTGTGTGTGCATGTGTGTAGGAGTGGCGGTGTGTCGTTTCTCCCACTGCATCTGGTGCATATCGGAGGGGCATGTGTGTCTGCCTCAGGTATGATGTCAGCACACTGTGCACATGCATGTGTGTACGTACATGTCTATGTCTGTTAAGCTGTCCCTCTTTGCCACCTGCCTTTCAGAAGGTTCTTAGCCTGAAGTCTCCTTAACTGCTTTAAGAGTCTATTGTAGTTAGGTGCTGTCGAGTCGTCTCCGACTCGTAGCGACCTTACGAACAACAGAATGAAACACTGCTCGGTCTGGCACCAGCGTCCCAATCCCTGCAATGTCTGAGCCCATCCTGGCAGCCACTGTGTCTGTCAATCTATCTCATTAAGTCCCCAAACTTGAGGGCAAAATTATGTGCCTGGTATTTGTATAGGAGCCCTGGTGGCACAGTGGTTAATGCACTCAGCTGCTGAATGAAAGATTGGTGCTTGGAACCCATCAGCTGCTCCACAGGAGAACAATAAAGCAGTCTGATACCTAAAGAGTGACAGCCTTGGAAACCCTGTGGTGCAGTTCCACTCTGTCCTCTAGGGGCGCTGTGAGTCGGAATCAACTCCACACCAGTCGGTTTGGTTTGGCCTTTGCTTCCAGTGGGTTTGGTTTGGGCTTTGCTCCCATAAAGATTGACAGCACCCTGTGGTGCAGTTCCACTCTGTCCTCTAGGGGCGCTGTGAGTCAGAATGGACTCCAGGGAAGTGGGTTTGGTTTCGGCTTTGCTTCTGTGAAGACTGACAGCCTTGGAAACCCTGTGGTGCAGTTCCACTCTGTCCTCTAGGGGCGCTTTGGGTCACAATAGACTCTACTGCAGTGGATTTGGTTTGGGCTTTGGTTCGGTAAAGATTGAGCCTTGGAGAGCCTGTGGGGAAGTTCCACTCTGTCCTAAAGGTAACTATGAGTTGGAATCAACTGGAAAGCAGTGGGTCTGGTTTGGGGTCCTGGTATCCATATGTGTCTGGGAGACAGTCCACAGCTTTGATTCAGTTCCTGAAAGGGCTCAGCACCCAGACAAGCTTTGCCACCAGTGTCCTAAGGAGATCAAGGAAAAAGATGTGTGGGCAACCAACACTCACTGAGCTCTTACTGGGTGCCAGGCAGTGTTCTGGGTTCGTAGCTTTGTTGGTGCTGTTAGGTGTCGTCATCTCCGACCCTGTGTACAACAGAATGAAACATTGCCCGGTCCTGCACCCACCTCACAATTCCTGCTACACCTGAGCCCATCATTGCAGCCACTGCGTCAATCCATCTCTTTGAGGGCCTTTTTTTCATTGACCCTCCACCTTCCCAAGCATGATATCCTTTCCCAAGGAATGGTCCCTTCTGACAACATGACCAAAGTAGGTGAGACGAAGTCTGGCATTCTCGCTTCCAAGGAGCATTCTGGCTGCACTTCCTGCAGGACAGATTTGGTCGTTCTTCTGACAGTCCATGGCACTTTCAGTATTATTCTCCAACACCCCAACTCAAAAGCATCAACTCTTCTTTGGTCTTCCTTATTCATTGTCCAGCTTCCCCATGCATATGAAACCAAAATCAAACTCACATGCATATGAAGCAATTGAAAATACTGTGGCTTGAGTTAGGTACATCTTAGTCTTCAAAGAGACATCTTCGCTCCGGCACTTGAAAGAGGTCTTTTGCAGCAGGTGTGCCCAGTGCACTATGATGTCTGGTTTCTTGAGTGCTGCTTCCATGAGTGTTGACTGTGGAACCAAGGAACAGACAAACTTCTTACCGAGTTCATGGCATTCACATTCTGTTGGGGGAGGAGTGGGTGAAGAATGAGAGAACAGAGAAAGAAAACAATGCCTGTGTAAAGTCTACAATAACTGCAGGAGGTGGCAGGTGCCCTGAAGACAAACAGGAGGAGTGAAGGCAAGGAGGCTGATGCCTTACAGGGTCTGGGCAGGCACAGCTCTCAGCAGAGGTAACACAGCAGAGACCTGAAGGAGGGGAGGGACGGAAAAGAATGGGGAAGAGCAGTTGCAAAGGCCCTGAGGCAGCGATGTGGCCGGTAGGCTCCAGCCCGGCCCCAGCCCTGGCAGGGCCCTCAAATGGAAGAGAGAGGTGCTTGGAACCCTTTCTCTTGGCATTTTCTGCATTTGAGTCTTTAACCTCCTGAGGGGCTGTCCAACCTGTGAACTTTCTAAAATCGCACAGGAAGTTGAGGACAGCGTGCTTGTGTGTGTTTTTTGGGGGAGGTGGCACAGCGTATTTGTCCCATTTCCACAAAGAGGTACTTGACCCCTGGAAAGTTACAAGTCATTGTTTTAGAGGGAGAGCACCAAAAAGAAAGAAGACAGGGACAGAGAGAGGGGACAGAGACCCAGAGAGGGGAGACAGAGACTCAGACAGAGGGGAACAGAGACCCAGAGAGAGGGGACAGAAACTCAGAGAGGGGGACAGAGAGCCAGAGAGAGGGGACAGGGACCCAGAGAGGGGGATAGAGACCAAGAGAGGGGGACAGAGACCCACAGAGAGGGGGTCAGAGACCCAGAAAGAGGGGACAGAAACTCAGAGAGGGGGACAGAGGCTCAGAGGGGGACAGACGCCCACGGGGGGGGGGGACAGAGACCCAGAGAGAGGAGGATAGAGACCCAGAGAAAGGGGACAGAGATCCAGAGAGAGGGAGACAGAGACCCAGAGAGAAGACAGAGACCCAGAGATAGAGGACAGAGACTCAGGGAGAGAACAGAGACCCAGAGAAAGGGGACAGAGACTCAGAGAAGGACAGGGACAGGGACTGAGAGAGAGGGGGAGAGAACCAGAGAGACAGAGGCTGGGAGGAGTTGGAGGCTGTGTGCCACCCTGCTGAGCTGTCTACCGTTTGTTTTATGTCCCTCATAAACAGCCCTGCCCCTGCTGCGTCCAGCGTGTCCTGCTGAAAAGGCAGCCAGAGAAGAGCTGGAGCTCAGACAGCAGGGGGCGGGGTTAGGGCGGTGGCAGGGGAGGGGTTAGGGGCGGCAGGGGCGGGGTTAGGGCGGCAGCTGCATTTCCCTGGCAGGGTGGGGTGGGGAGGCTGTGGACCGAAGGCAAGGAGTGGGACACAGACCCCTTGGGCTCCAGGGGCTCCAGGGAAGGGCCCCTCTGCTCCCACCCAGGCCTCGGCTTCACCTCCATGTTTCTCTGTCTCTGACCCTCTGCCTCCCCTCTCTGTCTCCATAGTTTCTGTGGTAGTTAAGGTTGTGTGTCAACTTGGCTGGGCCTGGTTGAGTGTCTGGGCAGCTGGACGTAGTATTCCCCATGATGAGACTGGTAATCAGCTCCATGGCGGAATCTACTGCGAGCAGCTGAGTAGCTGCCTTAGGGATGTGGTTTGCGGAGACCCAGAATATAAGGAGAAGATTTGGGGATGGTCTCTGCCTTTTTGGCAGCTTGAACCCTGTATGTAACAGAGTCTTCATTCAGTAGCCTGCCATGCTCTGCCGATGTTGGGATTTTCAATGGACTTGAATCAATGGCCTGCCGTGTGGTTTGGTAACTTCGGGACTGTGCCTTTTTACTTGTCAACCTTGGGTTTGTCAGACTCAGCAGCCAGCAGCTGCCTGAGTGAGAAACACCTCTAGCTCCAGGGGCCGGGAGCAGGAGGCAGAGCTGGACCCCAAGGTCGAGGGGCTTTCACTCGGCCCCTAGAGCCTGGCACTTTGAACTCGGACTAAAAGCCTCCAAACTGTAAGAGAATAAACTCCTGTTTGTTGAAGCCGTCCCATTGGTGGTATATATTCCTGTCAGAGTGGCACTAGTGACTAAACCACTTTTCCTGTCTGTCTCTGTGTCTCTCTCTGTCTCTGTCTCTCACTCCCTCACACTCTGACTTTCTCTTCCTCACCAGGACCTCTGTCCTTAGTTCCTTCTTTCTCTCTGTGTGTTCCCAACCCTTTGTCCTTTAACCCCCTGAGCACACGCTGACCCTCCTCCTCGGCCATCTCCCCCAGGGATCTGAGGTCTGGACCCTCTCAGACGACTCTTTCTTCCTCCAACCCTTAGTCTTCCCGTGTGCTCAGTGGGCTGAGTGGAAGAGGGTGATGGGAACCAGCTAAAGTAGATGGTGGCAGGACTCCAGGGACTGTGGCTGAGTCCAGGGTCCCATGCCATGGCTCCCCCAGGTGGGTGCTGTCTGAAGGCCCTTGGGAGACACTGGGCCTTTAAGGACAGCAGAGAGGAAAGGGGTGTGGAGCCCCAACAGTGCCACACACGCTGAGCTCCCCAGATCAGGCTTTGGGGGCAAAAAATTAATTTAAATCACATTCTAATTACAGATGCAAAGCTCTTCCATCTGCCCGGCCCTGCTGAGGGCCACCACGGTGGGGGAACGAGGGCCTGGGCTCCCAGCCTCACCTCTCAGGGTGGGGTACACAGGGGGCCCCCTGGCCTTGTTCCAGCTGATTCTGAAAACACGAAGCATGGTCTATGGGGGGAGGCAGTGAGTGGCCAGAGGGGTTGAGGGGACTGTACCTTAACTGGGGTGGGGAGGGATGTGACTCCAGTGACGAGTGTGACTCAGAGAAAGGCAAAGCCAAAGGGTGACAGGGAGAGATGGGGACAGAGGAGAAAAGAGAAGAGGATCCAATTGAGTTATAGGAAGAAACAGCCGAACAAAGGTGGGCAGAGGAGAGAGACTGTGTGTGAGAGACAGAGAGAGAGACAGATAGACCGATGGAGAGAGAGAGACATGGACAGAGAGAGAGAGAGAGAGAGAGAGAGAGACTGTGTGTGTGTGTGTGTGTGAGAGAGAGACAGACAGACAGATGGAGAGAGAGAGAGATGGACAGAGAGAGAGAGACTGTGTGTGTGAGAGAGAAACAGACAGAGAGAGAGAGACAGATGGAGAGAGGGAGAGAGGCAGAGGGAGAGAGAGGGAGGGACAGACAGACAGATGGAGAGAGAGAGAGATGGACAGACAGAGAGA
>NW_006921686.1:2114974-2115317 GCF_000298275.1 Orycteropus afer afer | reverse complement strand
AGAGAGAGAGAAAGAGACTGTGTGTGTGAGAGAGAGAGAGACAGATGGAGAGAGAGAGAGATGGACAGAGAGAGAGACAGACAGACAGACAGAGAGAGACAGATGGAGAGAGGGAGAGAGGCAGAGGGAGAGACAGACAAACACAGAGACAGAGACTCTTGACTTGTTTCTCCCATTACTAGGAGCTCAGAAGGGCCCTCCAGGCCCCAAAACAAGAAGAAAGGGCTTGGGGATAAGTCATTTTAATTAAAGAGAGGAAAGAGGAGGTGTTAGAAGAAGAAAATCAGGAATGTCTGAGAGAAACTGATGGGGAGAAAAGGAGGGGCGTGGAGGAGGGGAGGAG
>NW_006921686.1:2112111-2114642 GCF_000298275.1 Orycteropus afer afer | reverse complement strand
GGGCCCAGCTAGACCCCAGGCCCTGGTCCTTGAGTGGTAGGTGCCAGGTGCGGGCGCATCTGTGATGTGAGTGTGGTGTTTGGGTCCCCATCAGTTTCTCTCTGGTCGTGTTTTTGCGTGTGTGTGTGCGCGTGTGTGTTGCAGACCCCTCAGTGAGCACCAGCCCTGGAAGGGGTCTCTGTCCTCCAGTCCCCACCCACCCCCAGCCTCGCCCAGCCTGTCCAGCCCTCCCTCCGTAAGTGGATATGGGGATCCCCCGATCTCCCCTCAGGGGCCTGCCCACCACCTCTGCTCCCACCTCAGCACCATGGGGGCTGTGCCTGCAGGCAGCCCCCCTCCAGGGCCCCTGGGCCCAGCTCTCAGAGGCCGCGGGGAGCAGTGCGAGAGAGCTCACTGCCTCAGTTTCCCCTCTTAATCAGCATCTCCGTTTCTCTGGCTCCCTCTCCTCCCTCGCTCCCAGGCCCTCTCTGAGCCTCCGTATCTTGGCTGTGGGTGGGGGAAGGAGGCCCAGAGAGAGGCCTCCAAGTCTGCCTTTGCCTGGGGGGGGCCCTCACCGTGTCTCTCCATTCTCCCGTCCATTTCTCTGTCTCTCTGTCTCTCTGGTTATCTCCCAGTCTCTCACCTCCATCTCTGTCTCTTTCTCGCTCCCAATCTGTCTCTCACGCTTTATGTCTCTGTCTCTCTCTCTTTCTCTGTGTCTCTGTCGCATTCTTATTCTCTCTCCTTATTGTCTTTTCTCCTGTCTCTGTCTCTCCCTCTGTCTCTGTCTCTCTGTACCTCTGTCTCTGTCTCTCCCTCTGTTTCTGTCTCTGTGTGTCTCTGTCTCTGCCTCTCTGTGTCTCTGTCTGTCTTTGTGTCTCTGTCTCTGTGTCTCTCTCTGTCTCTGTCTCATTCTTCTTCTCACTCTCACTGTCTTTCCCTGTTGTCTTCTCCCCTCTGTCTCTCTGTCTGCATATGTCTCTATCTCTCTTTGTGTGTCTCTGTCTCTGTCTCTCTGTGTCTCTGTCTCTCTATGTGTGTGTCCATGTCTCTCTGTCTCTCTGTGTCTCTGTCTCGTTCTTCTCTCTCTTCCCTGTTGCCATCTCCCTGTCTTTCCCTGCTGGCTCCCCCCACCCACCTCCTCTCTCTGGAGGCCTCTGGGCTCCATCTTTGTGTCTCCCTCTCTCTCTTTCCTTCTCCCAGCTCCTTGGCTGGGTCCCTGGATCTGTCTTCCCATCTCTCCCCGCCCCAGGCTCTTCATAAACACGTCGCCCGCATCCCCAAGGCCTCCCCTCCCAGCCAGGCTTCAGGAGAAGGAAGCATTGATCTTGGCGGGTCCCCGGGCCGCGCTGGCCCTCTGCGCCTCCGCCCGCCCTCGGCAGGGTCCATCCATCACCCGCGGCAGTGGCGGCGGTGGGCGACTCAGGCGGCTCATTTGTCACCATGACGGCTGCCCATCCCCCTGCCCCCCAAGCAATCATACCATTAGCCACGGCTGGGCCAGGGCCACCATGACAGGGCCGGGCTGCGGGGACAGCCCTGGGTGTGCCTCCCCCACCCCGGCCACCTCCAGTCCCCGGCCTCTCTTTCCTTTCTCTGGGGCCTGCGACTCCTCACCTCCATCCCTGTCTGATTCTTACCGTCTCCGACTCTGACTCTCTCTCCCTCTGCCTGTTTCTTTTTCAATCTGCCTCTCCCTCTCTCTGTCTCTCTTTATCTTCCTGACTCTGAGTCTTCCTCTTTATATCTCTGTCTGTCTCTGCCTCTCCTTGTCTCCACCCTCTTTGTGTGTCTCTGTCTCATTGTCTCACGTCTCTCTCTCTCACCCCGCCTGACCTGCCCGTGTCTCCTCTGCCTGTCTCTGTGCCTCTGCAGTCCCTGACCGTCCAGCGCCTGCCTCTCTGGTTTTGTGTGTTGGTTAAGTGTTTTGAGGACTCTCTGGACACCATCTCTGCCTCTTTCTCTCCCATCTCCCTAGACTTTGTGATTTTTAGTGTCTGAGTTCCCTCTCTCTGTAGCTACAAACCTGCCTCCTTCCCCGTCTCTGTCACACACACACACACACACACAGACACACACACCTGTTGTGTTCTGTGGTCCCCCACTCCTCCCTCTCTTTCCCCCTTTTCTGTGCCTGTTCCCCTCCAGCCCTGAGGTCCCTCCTGCACTGACCCCCACTGCCCCTTTCAATCCATCATCTGTGACGTTCCCCTCCTTCCACTCTGGGGAGCATCCTGCAGTCAGAAGGCGGGGGAACAAAAAGGCAAAGCAGCCCCTCTCAGCCCTGGGGGACCTATGACTTCCCTTCCAGCCTTGTGTGCCTGGAAGGGCCCCCTTGAGTCTGACTTCAATCCTTAGAAAGTGGCAGGAGGTGGAGGAGGCTGCAGGAACCAGCCCTTCCCATCCCCTGGAGAATCAGAGTTGTACGTTAGGAGGCACTGAGCTGGGAGCTGGGACACTGAGCAGGGACAGGGACAGCCAGGGCCTTCCCTTGCTGGTACCCAAGCATTTCCCCACTGGAGGCAGCAGGTTGTGAGCTCCCTGTTCTGGAA
>NW_006921686.1:2107460-2108573 GCF_000298275.1 Orycteropus afer afer | reverse complement strand
ACCCTATTTGGAAATGGGGGTTTTTCTATTACGTTGTTGTTGTTATGTGCCATCGAGTCGGCCTGACTCATAGTGAGTCCTCCTTGAGTTTCTGAAGCAGTATCACTACTGAAGTAGATTGCTCAACCTTCCTTCTGAGGAGTGGCTGGTGGGTTTGAACCGCTGGCCTTCTGATTAGCAGTCAAATGCCTTAGGCACTATGCTACCAGAGCTCCTAAGTGAAAGAAGTCAGATAGAAAGACTACAGCCAGTCTGACTTCATTTATTTATGACATGGCTAGAACAGGCAAATCTACAGAGACAGAAAGTAGAACAGTGGTTGCAATTGTCTTAGGGGAAGAGGAAATGGAGAGCAATGCTTAAATTGGCGTCAAGTGTGACTCGTAGGGACCCCGCGGGATGGACTGGAACTGCCCAACAGAGTTTGCTAGGCTGTTATCTTTACGGAAGCAGATCACCGGGTGTCTCAGTAATCTCGTGCTGCTATACCAGACTTACCACAAGGGGGTGGCTTTAACAAACAGAAATTAATTTTCTCATAGTCCAGGAGGCTAGGAGTCCAAATTTGGAGTGCTGGCTCTGGGAGAAGTCTTTCTGTCTCTGTCAGCTCTGGAGGAAGGTTTCTGTTTCCTTTCAACATCCGTGGGCCCCGTGTTCCTCGGGGAGCTCCGTGTGCCTTGACATCAATCTTCCCTTGGTTCTAGAAGGTTCTCAGCACAGGGCCTCCACTTCTGGTTCTTCTTTCTTGGTGGTACTGAGGCCCTCTGCTTGCTTCTCTCTCTTCTTATCTCTCACAAGACAAACGGTGACAGAGCTTGCAGTGCAGTGAATGACTTCATATGGCCCTTTGTAACTCCCACCAAATGACTGGGTGGGACTATGCAAATGAGGTGCTTGGGTCCCACCCAGAGGATTGGATAACCAGTGTAAACATCTTCACAGAAGTAGATTGCCCAGTCTTCCTTCTGTGGAGCAGCTGTGGGTCTGAACCTCCAACCTTCTGGTTAGCAATCAAATGCCTTCGGCAATGAGCCACGAGAGGTGCATGCCACACTTGTTGGAATGAGATCATGCAAATAAGGTGAATGGAAGCCTAAGGAGGAGATTGGTCGG
>NW_006921686.1:2105607-2106155 GCF_000298275.1 Orycteropus afer afer | reverse complement strand
GGCAATCTACTTCCATAGTGATACTGCCTCGGAAACCCAAGGAGGGGTCGCTATGAGTCGGGTCTGACTCGACGGCACATAACAACAACAACAAAGCCTGTTACTTGCCTACCCCCACTGTTGTTGTCGTTGTTAGTGCCGTTGAGTTGTCTTCAACTCATAGGGACCCTGTGCACAACACAATGAAACCCTGCCCAGTCCTGTGCCAGCCTCATGATCTTTGCTAGACCTGAGCCCATCGTTGCAGCCACGGTGTCCATCCATCTCTTTGAGGGCCTTCCCCTTCTCTGTTGACCCTCCGCCTAACCCCATAATCATTAGTATTGTCTGTCCGTTCTGTGTGGCCGTTGCCACAAGTTACTGAATCCAGCAGAGAAGTAGAGAGTGCGGTGGGAGGGACGGTTGGTGTCAGAATTAGTAAAAAGTTTGGAAGGTGGGGGTGTTTCTGGGCTATGCCTCATAGGAATCAGCCTTGGGCTGTTGACCTTGATCCTCTTCCCACCTTGTGAAGTTAGAGGAGGTTAGATGCCTCCACCACACCATTTGTA
>NW_006921686.1:2102661-2105057 GCF_000298275.1 Orycteropus afer afer | reverse complement strand
TTGGGCATTCTACTTCTGTAAAGATTTACCGCCTTGGAAACCTAAAGGGGGTTCGTGGAGTGAGATTGTGTTTTGGAGAACACAGTTCAGTCCATAACACTCATAGCTCAAACTCAGAACTCACTGCCATCAAGTTGATTCTGACTCATGGCAACCCCTATTGGGTTTCCAAGGCTGTACATTTTTATGGAAGCAGATTGCCTCATCTTTCTTCTGAGGAGTGGCTGGTGGGTTACCACCAACCTTTTGGTTACCAGCCAAATGCCTTAACCACTACACCATTGGAATGCCTTTATAACACTGGGGATTAGAACATGGATTTATCTTTCAAGAACTATTACTAAGGAGCCCTGGTGACGATCAAGGTTAAGTGCTTGGCTGCTAACTGAAAGATTGGGGGTTTGAATCCGCCAGCCACTCTGTGGAAAAAGACCTAGTGATCTGCATTCATAAAGATTACAGCCTAGAAAACCCTTTGGGGCAATTGTACTCTGTCATATGGGGTCACTATGAGTCTAAAGGCAGGTGCACTTGACCCAAGCCATGGTATTTTCAATTGTTTCATATGCATACGAAAACTGCACAATGAGTAGGGAAGACCTACGAAGAATTGATGCTTTTGAGTTGTGGTGCTGGCGAAGAATACTGAAAGTACTGTGGACTGACAAAGGAACTAACAAACTGTTCTGGAAGAAGTTCAGCCAGAATACTTCTTGAAAGTGAGAATAGCCAGACTTTGTCTCATCTAGGTTGGTCATGTTGTCAGAAGGGACCATTCCCTGGAGAAGGATGTTGTGGTAGTTATGTTTGTGTGTCAACTTGACTGGGCCTGGTTGAGTGGCTGGGCAGCTGGTGGTAGTTACTCCCCATGAGGAGACTGGCAATCAACTCCATGGTGGAATCTACCACAAGCAGCTGAGTAGCTGCCTTTGGGATGTGGTCTGCTTCCCATATATAAGGAGAAGCCTTGGGAATGGTCTCTAGCCTATGGCACACTTGGACCCTGCATGTAGCTGTGTAATTGTTTAACAGCCTGCCATGCTCTGCCGACCTTGGGACTTAGAATGGACTTAAGTAATGGCCTGCCGTGTGGTTTGGTAACATCGGGACTGTGCCTTTTTACTTGTCAACCCTGGGGCTTCTCAGCCTCAGCAGCCAGCAGCTGTCTTTGAGTGAAGAAACGCCTCTAGCTCCAGTGGACCGGGAGCAGGAGGCATAGCTGAAGCCCAAGGCTGAGGGTCTTTCACCCAGTCCCTAGGGCCTGGCACTTTGAACTCAGACTTAAAGCCTCCAAATTGTAAGAATCAACTCCTGTTTGTCAAGGCCATTGCATTTGTGGTATATTCCTGTCAGAGTGGCACTAGGGAACCAGAACAGATATCATGCTTGGTAAAGTGGGGGAGGGGGTCAACGAAAAAAGGGAGGCTCTCAACTAGATGGACACAGTGGCTGCAATGATGGGTTCAGGTATAGCAGTGACTGTGAGGATGGGGCATGACTGGACAGTGTTTTGTTCTATTGTACATAAGGTCACTGTGAGTCGGAGTTTACTCGACAGCACCTAACAACAACATGAGTCTAAAATGACTCAATGACAGCAAACAACAACGTCTAAGTCTACCAAGAACGGCCACCCAAAACTCCTCCCCTTTCCTGCCCATGGTCCAACCAGTAAGAGGTGGAGTCTATTGCCCCTCCCCTTGAATCCCATGGCTTGCTTCGACCAATAGAATGCTGTGGGCTTGACCATATGTCCTGTGGGCGTGGCCATATGCCCGTGTGGGCTTTGCAGCTTTCACTGTGGCCTTCTGGGACCCCAGCCGCCATGTTGTAAGGAGCCGTTGGAGGAAGGACGGTGGAGGAGAACTGAAACACCCCAATCCACAGCCAAACTGCACTGCCAGTGCCTGAGTGAGTCTGTCTTGTGTGTCCTAGTCCCAGCCAAGCTCCCAAATGAACACATCCACACGAGTGACCTCATCCGACACTATGTGGGGCAGGGCCACTCCTTTGACACACAGAATTGTGACCAATTACAAATCTAATGGCTTAAAACAACACTTTATTCTCTTACAGTCCTGGAGGTCAAAGATCCAGGCGTTGGCAGAGCAGTCGTTCTGAAAGCCCCAGGGCAGGATCTGTTTCCGTGTCTTTCCCAGCTTCTAGAAGCCACCTGTGGAGCTCTGGTGGAGAGTGGCTAGAACATTCAGCTGCTAATCAAAAAGTTGGTGGTTCGAACCCACCAGCATCTCTGCAGGAGAAAGATGAGTCAGTCTGCTTCCATAAAGATTCACAGCCTTGGAAACCCTGTGGTGCAGTTCCACTCTGTCCTCTAGGGGCGCTGTGAGTCAGAATCGATTCCATGGCAGTGGGTGTGGTTTGGGCTTTGCTTCTGT
>NW_006921686.1:2096797-2102561 GCF_000298275.1 Orycteropus afer afer | reverse complement strand
TGGGTGTGGTTTGGGCTTTGCTTCTGTGAAGATTGACAGCCTTGGAGACCCTGTGGGGCAGTTCCGCTCTGTCCTCTAGGGGCGCTGTGAGTCGGAATGGACTCCACGGCAGTGGGTGTGGTTTGGGCTTTGCTTCTGTGAAGATTGACAGCCTTGGAGACCCAGTGGGGCAGTTCCGCTCTGTCCTCTAGGGGCGCTGTGAGTCGGAATCGACTCCACAGCAGTGGTTGTGGTTGTTTTGCTTTCAGACGCCACCTGCATTCCTTAGCTCAGAGCCCCTCCCTTGCATCACTCCAATCTCTTGTTTCCATGTTCACATCTCCAACAGTAGTTAAATCTCCCTCTGCCACCTCTTCTTTTAAAACATAACATTTTGTTGTGTTTTTGGTGAAGGTTTACACAGCAGTCTGGACTCCCATTCAAAAATTTCTACACAAATTGCTCAGTGACATGGCTTATACTCTTCACAATGTGTGAACACTTCCATGATTTCCATTCTGGTTGTCCTGTTTTCATTCATCTAGGCTCCCTGCCCCCTTACAGTCTCCTCTTTGTTTTAAATTCATTGGTGACTGTTTGGTCTCACATAGGAGTACAGTACTCCCAGGTGATATATTTTATTTTGTGAACCAATCTGTTATTTATTTAACTGTGAGGTAACCTCAGGGGTTATTTTCAGTTCAAGGTTTCAAGAGTATCTCAGGGACAATAGTCTCAGGGAGTCCTGTAGTCTCGACTGACCCAGTAGATCTGTTGTGTTGCTGTCATTGTTTATAGGAATTTGAGGTTCTGTTCCACAGTTCTCTCCCATTTGATCAGGGTGCATCTGTAGTGGCCCTGACAGAATGGTCTGTAGTGGTAGAGGGGCACCATCTAGTTCTTCCAGTCTCAGGGTAGATGAGGCTATGGTTCATGTAGACTATTTGACCTGTAGTTTCCTCTTTGAGTTTTGGGTTTCCTTCTTTCTCTTTCACTCCAGAAGAGTAGAGAGACCAATATTTGTATCATAGATGGCTGCCCACAAGCTTTTAAGATCCCAGACACTACCCACCAGACTAGGGTGTAGAATATAACTTATGAGTCTGCCTCTCTCGTATAAGAACAATTGTGGTTACATTCGGGGCCCACCTGGAGAACCCAGACTTATCTTCCCATCCCAAGATCCTCGACTTCATCACCTCTGCCAAGTCCCTTTTGCCATATAAGGTAACATTCACAGAATCCAAGGATTCAAAGGCCTCTCAAGCCAGAAGCAAGTAGTTGGACCTGTGGGCTCGGGACCATGGTTGCAGGGGACATCAAGATCAATTGGCATAACATACTACACAAAAACGTTCCACATCCTACTCTGGCAAGTAGCAATTGGGATCTTAGAAGCTTGCAAGCAGCCGTCTAGATGCAATAATGGGTCTCTCCTTGTCCAGCACAAAAAGGAATGAAGAAAACCAAAACCAAAAACACTTAGTCCAAGCAACTGGTACACCATGTGATCCTCAGCCTATACGACTATGAGACTAGAAGAACTAGATGGTGCCTGCCTACCACTGTCAACCACTAGGAGGGGGATCTATGTAGGAGATCTTAGATGGAGAGGGAGAACAATGTGGAACAAAACTCAAAATCATAAAAAATAAAAAGGGGGGGGGGAATCAGGTTTGCTGATCTGATGGAGCCTGGTGGAACCCCTGTGACTATGGTCTCTAGCTCCCCTTCAGGTCTGGAATTGAACCCATTCCTGTGGCTTCCAGCCAAACAAAAGACAGGCACATTTATGTTAGGTAGATACACTCCTTGGAGAGAGCAATCATTGAGAAAGAAGGGCTGTGTATGCACAGGGAGACAGCTCGGGGGGCAGGAGTGCATGGAAGGAAGGACACAGGGAAGAGGTAACTATGGGGAGGAAGTGGGAGGGGAGCTGTTGCATTATGGGAAATAGTAGTCAATGTCATGAGACAAAGTGTACTTGAACTGCTGTATGGAAAGTGAATTTGCTCTGTAAACTGTCATACAAATCACAATTTAATGTTTTTTGTTTTTTAAATAAAGTCTCTGAAGCCCCTTTGCCCCTCTGTTACCCTCTGCTTTCTGCCTCTTCCCACCTGGGGATGGAAAGTCCTCTTCTGCCTCATATTTTTCTTCACTGACGTCTTTCACGTCAACTTCTCCAAAAAGTGCTCTCCATGCGCCAACTCACTTCCCTCTCCCTCCTGGCTCCAGATCAGCCTGATGTGGCCCCCTGCATCCTTCACCAATCTGCTCCCGTTACGGTCATCAGCAACCTCCTGGTGACTCTACCTGATGGTGGCTTCTCGGCCCTCATCCTCCCCTGCCCCGACTCCTCAGCAGCCTTTGGCACGGTTGACCGAGCCTTCATTCCGCAAACCTCTTCCTCTTGGCTTCACGGCACTCCACACTCCTGATTTCCCTCCTACTTCTCTGCCTTCCCCCATCGCCCCCATACCCCTTAAATGTTGGGACTCCCCAGGGTGCTGGGTGGGATCCCTTCTCACACTACATACTTCCCAGGAAATTGCACTTGGTGGCATAGAAGCACCACTAGTGGAAGCCCCCGTGGATCGGTGACAAATCTCTCTCAAGTCCAGGGCCTTTCTGCTGAGTCCCTGGACATCGCCTATCCCTGCTGTCCCCTCAGATGTCCCACAAACCCAGTACCAGCTGCTGTCAGGTAGACTCTGACTCATGGCATTGCCACCTGTGTCAGAGCCAATCTGTGCTCCATCGTGGCTGAGTGGTCAGAAAGAAATCACCAGGACTTTCTTCCAACGCACCCGTGTGGACTCGAACCCCCAACCTTTCAGTTAGCAGCCCTGCGTGTTAACTGTTTGCATTGCCCACAGGCACCTCACCTGAATTCAGTTATCTGCCCCAAACCTGTTCTTCCTGCCTAGCCCCACCTTGGTTTCCTATGCCCAGGGGTGACCTCAGTCTCCGCATGGGGGAATGTCCTGCCACCCAGACCCACTGTCCATCCTTCTTCCTCCTGCTCTGTGCCCTGAGAGTCTCACGTATGTGTTAGGCCGAAGCAAACCCAAGCCCCAATATGTCAGTTGGCAGCTTCCTCCAGGTGTCAGGCCCCGATGAGACAGCCTGATAAGACAACCGAAGCGACAGAACCCGCCCAGGCTGGAAAGTCCCACGTGATGACAAACTTCCTCCTGTGAAGCCCCCTCATGCTAATTAAGTGCAGACCCCTGCTAACAGCTAATTGGACCCTACCATTTCCTTAGAGGCCCCTGTCATTTCCTTGGTGTCCCCAATTAGGTCCTCTCTGTGTCTATAAAAATCCATGCCCCCTGCCCAGGGGTGCGACTTCTCTGGCCTTGATACTAGGGAGTGAGAACCTCGCCCAGGAGTGCTAATAAACTACTTCCCTGAAACAACTCCATGTCTTGGTGTCTCAGCAACTCTGCATTACAGTGTGTGGATTGCTTGAATCCTTTGCCCTCTGGCTTCTGGTTGAGTTTAGCCATGGAAGGCGCCAGAGGAGACCAGCGACTGGGATGAGAGTAGGCTGGGGTACTCTTTCTCCCGGTCTCCTTCTCTTGGGGTTTGGGGGTGGCCGTACTCCTCTACTGATGGTCACAGCCCCTTCCAGGGGACCCTCTCCTATACTATACCTGCCCCTACAATTTCTCTAGCTTCTGGTAACTGTCTTTCCACTGGTAACTGTCTCTCCACTCAGCCTTTCAAGCCTAGGGGCGTAACTCCCCTCTGTAGCCCCAGGGCACTGCACCAGTTCACCAATTACTTCCTGAACACTGCCCACCTCTTGTTGTTGCTGACTACTGTCAAGGTAACCACCGACTCGCAACAACTCCACACACAGTGGAACCAAATGCCGTCCCGCCCTGCTGCGTCCCCGCGACTGGTTGCAGGTTGGACCGTTGGGAGCCACAGCGTTCACACTGGCTGATATTCAGAAGCACACCTCCAGGCCTGGCTCCCTAGTCCATCTCAGTCTGGAAGTCTGCTGAAACCCGTTTAGCATCACGGAGACTCGCCAGCCTGCACCCCTGGACAGGTGGTGGCTGTCTGTGAACCAGGTGCTGTGGCCGGGAACAGAACCCCAGCCTCCTGGATGGAAGGCACGGATTTTACCACTAAGCCACCACTGCTGGTCACCCATCCCTTGATGGCCCTTTCATCAAACCCTCCCTGGTTACGTCATCTGAATTCACCACCTTTTTCCTGCCAGGGTCCTGCCTGTACCCTCTCCTTGAGCCCCTCATCCAGTCCTAGCCATTCTCTCTCTAAATGACTCGCTTCCCACCACCCCACTGCAGGACCACCTCCTCTGCTGCCTGGGCCCCTGACCCAGCCTCTTCCCTGTTCACCAAACCTCCAGACTCACAGGTGACCAGAAGGAACCTTTGAAAATGTAAAATGAGACCCTGTCAACCATCTGCTCGTCCCCCCCCACACACACACACACAGACGTGCATTTAAATCCCTTCCAACTTTCCCCTCTGCTCTTAGGATAAATACCAAGCTCCTTAGAAGTGGCTGGCAAGGGCTCCCATAATTGGTCCCTCTAAGTTCTTTCCACTCCCCACATCCACGCACTTCATACCCCCATTTTTTCTAACCACTTTCAGGACTCATGAAAAGCCCTATTACTTCATAAATCTCCACACTTGCCGCACCTTCTAGCCACACGTACGCACACACACACACACACACACCCCTTTCTCAGGATTCTGCGTTACTTCCTTTATTTAGGAAATCTTCATGTACCCCAGCTGAATTAGGATCCTCCCCTTACTAATTCCCAGAACATTACTATGAAGAGGACCAGCTCATGGCTGGTGGAGTGTGGGCGTGGCTAGCGGGAGCTCCCTGCTGATGGAGCTGGGGGCGTGGCTCCTGAAAGCTCCTAGTTGACTTAGTGGGGGCGTGGCTCCTGGAAGCTCCTAGTTGACTTAGTGGGGGCATGGCTAGTGGAAGAGCCCAGCTGATGGAGCTGGGGGCGTGGCTCCTGGAAGCTCCTAGGTGATTTAGTGGGGGCTGGCGAGTGGAAGTTCTCTGGACTGTTAGTGTGGCTAGCAGATGTGGGTGTGTGCCGCAGAGGACACCCCCCCCAAAAAAAAGCACTGCCATCCAGTTGATGAACTCACAGCGACCCTCAGGCAAGTGGATTTGAACCACCAACCTTCTGTTTAGTTGTCAAATGCCTTAGGCACTACACCACCAGAGTTCTTCAAATATTTATGGAAGTACATTGCCTCATCCACCTCCCAGGGACCAGTAGGTGGGTTTGAACCACCGACCTCTTGGTTAGCAGCCAAATGCCTTACCCACCACTAGAGCTCCCTCCTGCAGAAGACAGGGGCATATAAAAACCTAGATGTCACTAAGTCAGGGACCTCGTTAGGCCCCTCCTTCTGAATCCCAACTTCCCACCGGAAGACTTTTTCAGGCAGAATTCCAAAGTTTTATGGCAACTTTTCAGAAATCACAGAGAGAAGAGACAGCCACTGATGGGGAGGAGATCCGGGCAGAGACGGGTGTGGGGTCTGGGACGTCAGGGCAGATGCACAAACAGGACAAAAGAACGCTAAAAACTCGTGGGAAGCAGGAGGCTATGGGGGGTCAGGGGCATCTGCAAGATCCCAGTAAGTGGGCAGCACCCCAACCCCCCCAAGTGTGTCCTTTGAGAAGGAAACGATCAACAGTAAGAAAATGCAGGTGGCCCACCCACACATGGGTGGCCTCCAAAGTTAAAAACGCCCACTCAGACGCCCAG
>NW_006921686.1:2087692-2096212 GCF_000298275.1 Orycteropus afer afer | reverse complement strand
CCCCCCCCCAAGCCCGGGCTGAAGGGAACTCCCTGAGGGCCGGGAAGGACCGAGATCAGTGCTGGTCCAAAATGGGTGGGAGGGTGGGAGGGGTGAGTTCTACGGCCCTGGGGCAGAGGCTTAGGGGAGGAATCTTGGGGAGGGAACAGGGCTTAAGGGGTGGAGCAAGGTTGGGTGTGGGGAGAAAGATGGGAGAAGGTTCTCTAGAGAGAGAAGGGGTTACTGCTGGGGGGGGGGAACAGGCTGAAGAGCAACGCACGGATGGAAATTTCGGGTTGGGAGTCATTGCAGAGCCGGTGACGTCACCTCTGAGGAGGAACTGGGGGGGAGGAGTTGGGATGGGGGTGAGGCGGGATAAATCAAAAAACCCAAACCAGTTGCTTCCCAGTTGACTTCGACTTATGGCGACCCTTGTATCAGAGCAGAACTGTACTCTGCAGGGTTATCGATGGCTGTGGTCTTCCGGAAGTCGATTCCGAGGCGCCTCTGGGCAGATTCAAACCACCAACCTTTCGGTTAGTAGCCAGGTGCTGTGTGCACCACCCAGGGGACTTCTGAGAAAGACAGGTGGTTGTGGTTAGTTGTCAGTGAGTCAATTCCGACTCATGGCGACCCTGTGTGTTACAGCCTGGAACCGCTCCACAGGGTCTTCTTGGTGGCCATCTTTACAGCCGAACTTTAAGCTGGTAGCAGAGAGTTGAACCATTTGCACCACCAGGGCTCCTAGAAAGGCTAAAACAAAAACCCAACTCCTGGCCCTGGAGTCAATTCCGACTCACAGCGCCCCTAGAGGACAGAGTGGAACTGCACCACAGGGTTTCCCAGGCTGTCAATCTTGATGGAAACCGACTGCCTAATTGTTCTCTCGGAACAGCTGGTAGGTTCCAACACGCTGACCTCTCGGTTACCCACCGAGCACTTTAACCACAGCCCACTAGAGGTGGTTGAATCCCGGGCGAAAGAGAGGTTGGGTCTTTGGGGCAAAAGCAGGAGGACTCTCAGGAGACGGTGTGTCAGTGCACAGGAGGCCGAGTCTGGGGAGGAGGGAGGCTGCGTCCCGGGACAGGAGGCGGCCAGGTCTCTGGCGAGCATGGAGTCCGCCGGGGGGCGCGTCTCCGGGGCGGGACCGAGCCCGGAGGTTCCTAGAAGCCTCTGATGTGGCAGTAGGCCTCGAGGCTGGCGAACAGGATGTAGAGGAGCCAGAGGCCGAGGAAGAGCGCGGTGGTGGCGAGCTTGGGCCCGCGGGGGCCCCCCAGCTCGCCGCCGATGTGCGGCCGGCGGCGGTAGAGCAGCACGGCGATGCCCACGAAGGCGAAGACGGTGAAGAGCGTGACGGAGAAGGCCAGCGTGCCGGTGCGCACCTCGAAGGAGCGGCCCTGCGCCGCCCAGTACACGGCAGCCACCGACCAGGCCACGCCCAGGCCTAGGAACACGTTCACCGCGTTGGAGCCCGTCACGTTGCCGATGGACGCGTCTGCGCACTGGTCCTGCAGCGCCGCCACCTTGCTGGCGAAGGTGTCTACAGGGGGCAAGGACGCAGGGGGTCAGAGCACTGGCGCGGAGCCGCCCGCAGGGGGCGACATCCGCCCTGCCCCCTCGACTGCTGTCCACCAGACCCCGCATCCTAGATGGTCCAGATGCCGTGTCCCCACCGTCAAGGCCTCGGCCCCATTCCCGCAGCGCCGGGCACAGTGAAGGCCTAAGGGACCCGGTCCCTGCGCCTGCTCTATGCGGATCAGCTGCCTGCTTTTTGTCCGCGGTTCTGTATGACCCACTGCCTGATTTCTATGGGCCCTGCTGCCTGCTTTCTGTAGGACACACTCACTCTTTCTGTGGGACTCGCTGCCTGTTTTGCTAGGGGCAAAAGGTTGTGCGTCAGGCGGCATCCATATGCCACCCACTCCTGGCATCCACACAGTCATCCTGGAACATCTTGCCGCCCAAAGTCTCTGGTGTGGAGGGTGAGACTCCCCATCCCCGCTGCCTACTTTCTATGAGGCCCGCTGCCTGCTTTCTAGTCCTCTCTAGAACCATCTGCTTAGCACACTGAGAGAGAAAACAGGGGTGTCAGGCCCTGCACCCACATCCTCCCACCCCTGTAAGAATGTCAGTTTCTGCCAGCTTACTTCTAAGGGACTCTCCCTCCAGTTTGTTTGTCCACACCCAGTGTGTTGTGCTGTACCTACCCTGTGGAGTCTGAGGCCCCGCTGCCTTATTTCTATGACGCCTCTCCTCTAATATCTAATTTCAACTCCAGCCCATCGTCTTGGTTCTCTGTGATTCACTGGCCTGCTTGCTGTCACCCCAGCAACATGGATGTGTGGAATCTTCCATGGCGTTTCTTGGGAACCCACTCAATGGTTTCTATGAAAACCCTACCCTATTTCTAGGGGACCCCTCTCCCAATCACCCCCTATGAGGTGTTTTCAGTTGCCTCATATGCGCGTGAAAGCTAGATAATGAATAAGGAAGACTGAAGAAGAGTTGATGCTTTTGAGTTGTGGTGTTGGTGAAGAATGCTGAAAGTACCATGGACTGCTAAAAGAACTAACAAATTCATCCTGGAAGAAGTGCAGCCGGAATGCTCCTTGGAAGCGAGAACGGCCAGACTTGGTCATGTTGTCAGAAGGGACCGCTCCCTGGAGAAACCAAGGATACCAATGCTTGGTAAAGTGGCGGGTCAGTGAAGAAAGAGAAGGCCCTCAGGGAGATGGGTTGCAATGGTGTGGCTGCAACGATGGGCTCAGGTCTAGGAGGATTGTGAGGCTGGTGCAGGACCGGGCAGTGTTTCATTCTGCTGTCCACGGTCGCTATGAGTCGCAGCCGACTCAATGGTACCCAACAACAGCAACAACTGCCCCAACGCCCAGTTCTGTGGGATCTGTTTGGTTTCTACCATTCCCACCACCTTAGTTTGATAGGACCTGCACCTGGTTGCTTTTAGGGAAGAGGTTCACATACCAAATCAATGAGACATCCTTCTGCCTTATTTCTATTATGCCCTGCCACCATATTTCTATGGAAACTGTTTCCCAGAGATCTTTCTCTTATGCCCCATTCCCTCATTTCCAGCGTGGCCCCTGCCTAGCACCTCTGAGACCCTGCCCCAACAAGCAGTCCCCCAGGGTGTTACCAGGGATGGAGGTGCCCAGGGCTACAAAGACCACGGCGTTGACAGAGTCCTTGAGGCCCACGGTGCAGCCAAAGTGGGAGGCGAGGTCCCCGATGAGGGCGGTGAGCAGGCCGATGACCAGGATGCAGACACCAAAGCAGGCCCAGCCGTGGCAATACTCGGTGGGGGGCACGCAGGCAAACAGCACCTTCCAGAACACCGTCAGGAAGTGCATCACGTAGTCGAAGCAGGATGGCAGCCGCTCCTCCCGGGCCCCATCCTCCTCCTCCTCTTCATCCCCTGTGGGCATACAACTCAGCTGGGGCACACACCACACCCAGGCCTCCCTCCCCATCTACGGGGCCCCCATTTCCTTTCGCTTCCAGACAGTGAGTCTCATGAGAATAACTGCTTTCCCGGAATCCCTTGCAGCTAGAGGAGGTCATGCACTGAGCTAAATATGTCCAGTTTCCTAGAATTTCTTGCAGCTTCTTGTTGTTGTTATGTACCGTCAAGTCAGACCCGACTCATAGCGACCCCTCCTTGGGTTTCCGAGGTAGTATCACTACGGAAGTTGGATTGCCCAACCTTCCTTCCAAGGAGTGGCTGGTGGGTTTGAACCGCCAGCCTTCTGGTTAGCAGTCAAGTGCTTTAGGCACTGAGCCACCAGAGCTCCTACCTTCACAGAAGCAAAGCCCAAACCAAACCCAGTGCCTGGAGGGGATTCTGACCCACAGCGCCCCTAGAGGACAGAGTGGAACTGCACCACAGGGTCTCCAAGGCTGTCAGTCTTGATGGGAGCAAAGCCCAAACCACACCCACTGGAAGCAAAGCCCAAACCAAAGTCACTGCCATTGACTTGACTTGACTCATAGCGACCCCTCCTTGGGTTTCCGAGGCTGTATCACTAGGGAAGTAGATTGCCCAACCTTCCTTCCAAGGAGTGGCTGGTGGGTTTGAACCGCCAGCCTTCTGGTTAGCAGTCAAGTGCTTTAGGCACTACACTACCAGGGTGCTAGCTGTATCTCTAGCTAAAAATATTCCTTTTCCCAGCAGCTCTTGCAGCTAGTAGTGGCCATGTACTGAGCTAAAAATACTCAACTCAGATCCACTGTAGCTGGTAGGGATTATGTGCCCAGCTAAGTATATACTCACTTTCCCAGAATCCCTTGCAGCTAGAGGCAACTATGTCCTTGAACAAAAATACTCACTTTCCCAGAACTTCTTAAGCCAGCACAACAATTCCCAGATGAAAATATTCACTTTCCCAGGATTCTTTGGAGAAAAAAACATCACTTTCCCAGAATTCCCTGCAGCCGGGGTGCCCATAACTCTAGCTAAAAATATTCCTTTTCCCAGAGGCCCTTGCAGCTAAAAGTGGCCATGTACTCAGCTAAAAATAGTCACTTCCTCAGATTTGGTGCAGCTATCAGTAGCCACATGCCTAGCTAGACATACTCACTTTCCCAGAATCCTTTGCCGCCAGAGACAGCCATGCCCTCAGATAAAAAGAACACTCACTTTCTCAGAATTCCTTGCAGCTAGGGGTGGCCAGGTCCTCAGCTAAACACTTGCTTCCCAGGATCCCTTGCAGCAGTGGCCGTGTGGCCCCGTCTGGTAATGACACTTACACACACACACAGGGCTTTTGGAAGCTCCCACGCTCCGATACGCGCAGCATGTAACGGATGTGTGTGTTCACTTTGCAAAGGCTGCCTTCTCCTCAGCATTGTTTGTATAATCGATCGTGACCTGACTTTAATCTGCTTTTGACCTGCTGTGGCTTGGGGTCACCTAAAAGGGGCATGTGTGAATGGAAACCCTTTGTGTACTCTGCCCTGAAGTATAAACCTGAGGCGAGTGGGAAGGAGTGAACACACTTGGGTAGGCCAAGCACTGAAGCTGGAAGGACAAGAAATATCGTAACCACTCAGGGCAATGCTGTATCATCCACCCACTTCCCATGGACCAAGTCTCCGCTCGGAGAAATAGCTGAGTATCAGGGAACACCTGGTGGCAGAGAAACAGACTAAACAACTCAGGGACTTCCGCAGATGTCTGTTGCCCCCTTTTCTACCTCTCTTAGCCACTCAGCTTGTTAAAGAAATGCTTAGATTTGTAACAGTTTAAATAAAGTGCTTTGCGTTCACTCCCAGTTGTGCTTGGCTTTTTTTTTTTTTTTTTTTTGCTGCAACCCTAAAGAAATGTAATTAGAAACTAAAATTGGGGCTTGCTGTCCCATCCACCTTTCCTGCTTCCTCCTTCTTCCTGCCTGGGATATAGTTTCGATGGCTGGAGGCGCAGCAGCCATGTTGCCACCATGAGGGCGAAAGCTGCGAATGGGAAGGAGAAACGAAGAAGGAGCCCTGAGCTGTTGGTGGCACCCCTCAGCCCCTGCACCAACAACGTGTTGCCTCCTACTGGTATGTTTGTTTTTATTGTTTTTGGGTTCCGTGAGTAAAACAAACTCCTGTGAGGTAGAGCCACTGGAGGTGGGGTTTTTGGCTGCCTGCTGCTGAACCAGAATGAGACGGGGCTAAGGGCAGGGAGGGGGAGGCTCTAGCACTGCACCCCTCAGGCCTTCTCCCTGCCCCGCCCAGACCCTGCTGTGGCTCCCCCCTCCCTCAGGCCCACGCTGCACTCCTGGGTGCGGCGTTCAGGGCCTGCAGGGTTCTGTTGATTTCTCCCATCGACGTGTGATGATGCGGATATTACGTGGTTCTGGCGCCACTTCTCTGGTGCCAAATCCTGGACCTGGCATCCATCAGCTGTGTGCTCTTAACCCAGACTTGCAACCTCTCTGAGCCTCGGGGCTTATCTGAGAAATGGGAAGAATAACTGAACCTGCCACCTGAGATGGTGGGAGCGATGAAATGACTCAGTCCACGTAAAGTGCTCTCAGCAGTGCCAGGCACGTGGAGAGTGTCATTATTGCTGTGGCTGGGATTCTAGACGTCCCTGTTTGGTACCTGGGAGAATTCAAAGATGCTTGAATCCAAGTCCAACCTGCCAGGAGCTTACAGTTCAGGAAGGGAGGTACCGGAAATACAAAATCCCTTCTGAGTGGAAGGTGCTCTGGTGGCGTAGTGCCTAAGGCACTTGACTGCTAACCAGAAGGCTGGCGGTTCAAACCCACCAGCCACTCCTCAGAAGGAAGGTTGGGCAATCTACTTCCGTAGTGATACCACCTCGGAACCCAAGGAGGGGTCGCTATAAGTCGGATCCGTCTCGAGGGCAGTGAGTTTCTGAGTGGAAGATGGGACACACTCTACCCCTCAGGGAGCCAGTACTGCCCTTCTCCCTCAGCACCCAAAGCAGCATTACGTTCACATAACAAAGACTCAAAGGTGATTACTGAAAAAATCACCAACTGATAAAGCAACAACCAAGCTGCAACACTCTGTCATGTTAATATTATCACCATCTTCACCATCGGCGTCACTGACATCAGCATCATGATTATGATGTTACTATTATTGTTTGTATTGTTATCTTCCCTCCACTAACAGCTGAGGGCTTGACCACTGCACCCCCACGGCTCCTTAAATATGCCATAAGCTTTCACGTTTCCTGATTTGGGAACTTGGCTTTCCCTCTGCCTAGAACACCCTCCATGTTTTCTCCCCGCTCCCGGCTAACGTCTGTTCCCATTTGAACACTCAGCTCAGTAACCTCTTCCTCCAGGAAGCTCTCTTTGACTTCTAGTTAGGGTCAGGTGTCCTCTCTGGGTCCCCATGGCTCCCTGAGATCCCTCACTCTGGGTTGTCACTATCTAGTGATGGGCTGTCTCTCTAAAAGGGGAGGACATGACCAGGGCTCTCCTGGCCACTGCCACGTCCCCATCAACGTCCTACTGTCCCCTGTGCACAGGGCCGGGGACAGAGGTTCCCTTAGACATCTATGTCAAAAGCATGTGGCTTCAGAGGGGGGGTCGCCTCATTCTGTCAGGCCTGCCACCTGGCGTCCCCCCATCCCCAGAGCCTGGCTGCTCTAGATCTCACTGACAATTTCCTTCCAACCATAATTCCTTCTGTGCGTTCAGCCCACCAGCTGGTCTGCCCTGGGCCTTCCTGCCGCAAACCTGATGTTGTGTTAAAATTACAATCCCTGAGCTCCAGCTCTGGCCCTTTCTGGACTCTTCGTGGGACCTCGGGCCCGTTCTGTCTCCGAGCCTCAATTTCCCCAATCAGTCTTACAAAGGGCCAATGCTGGGCTTCAAGAGTCAACCTGCAGACCCAAGTGTCACAGTGTCTCTGGCCACAGGGGGGCAGTATGGATCCATCTAAGGCCCAAGGAGGGTGGGAAACACACAGGTGGGAGAGAGCCGGGTGCCTTGGGGACTGTCTCCACGGCAACAGAGGAGGCCACGCCCCTTCACCTGCCCCTCATCCCCCAACATCTGACACTGGGAGCAAGGCAGGACCTCTCCTCCCCTCAGCCCAGTTCCTGGAAAATCCGCCTCCTGCCCTCAGCTCTCTCTGCTCCTGTCTGCCTGTCTGTGTGTCCTGATGCCTCTGTCCCTCCCTTGGTCCTCTCTGGTTACTGGCTGTGTGTATGCCATGTCTCTCATTTCTTCTCTGGGCCTTAGCTGTGTCTGTCTCTGCCTGTGTGGAGCTGTTCCTATCTTTTCCTTTGTCTTTCTGGCCTCCCTGCCCCTTTCTCTGGATTTATCTTGGTGTCTGTGTCTTCTCTGTCTTCCTTCTCTTTGTCATTCTCGTCTCTCTCTCTGTCCTTCGCTCTGTTTCTCTCCGCCCCCTCTCTGTCTCTCTCTCTGTGTCTTGCAATCATCTCTCTCCCTGTGTGTGTCCTGGTCTACCTATGCCTCCACCTCCCCCTTACTCTCTGCACCTCCTCTGTCCTCTTCTCCCCCTCCCTTTCCTCCTCCACCGCTTCCTCCCCTTTCCATCCTTCTCTCTGTCCCCTCCCCACTTACCTGCGCTCACCGTAATGGCCTCTAAAAACTGCTCTCTCCACGAATGGGTCCCAATCACCAAAGCCAAGTTTGTCTTCTTGATGAGTTTATCCACAGTGTTCTGGGGAGGAGGGGGTGGAAGGGGGAGGCATCATTGCTCATGAGCCCCCCAGGGCAGCTCCATGACAGGGGCTGGCCTGGGGGCTCACACCCCATTCTCAAAGGTCTTCAATCTTCCACACACCAGTTCTACTAAAACCAAGCCAAACCCAATGCCATGAAGTTAATTCCGATGCATGGGAACCCCGTGTGTGACAGAGTAGAACTGCCTCACAGGGTTTTCGTGGCTGTGATCTCCATGAAACAGACAGCCAGGCCTTTCTTCCACAGTGCTGTTGGGTGGGTGTGACCACCACCCTTTAGATTAGCTGTTGGTATGTGCCGTCGAGTCGGACCCGACTCATAGCGACCCCTCCTTGGGTTTCCGAGGCGGTAT
>NW_006921686.1:2074793-2087407 GCF_000298275.1 Orycteropus afer afer | reverse complement strand
ACCCCACTGGGTTTCCAGAAGCTGACTTCCCCATCTTTCTTCCACAGAGTGGCTGGGGGGTTTGAACCACTGACCTTTCGGTTAGTAGCCAAATGCCTCAACCACTACACCACCAGAGCTCCTTACCAGGGCCCTTAAAAAATCCAAACCCACTGCCATCGAGTTGATTCCAACTCACAGTGACCACCATTAGGTTTCCAAGGAGGTAAATCTTTACAGAAGTAGATGGCCCCATTTTCCTTCCACAGAGCAGCTGGTGGGTTTGAACCGCTGACCTTCTGGTTAGCAGCCAGATGCCGTATCCACTATGCCGCCGGAGCTCCCTACTACGGCCCTCAGCAGAAGGAAAAAGGGAAGTGTGTGTTCTTGGTGGTGCTGATGGTGGCCCCGAGGGTTGTCCTCTGCCCCGTGGTCACCCTGTCCTTGTGCCCATCATGGCTGCCCCCCTCCAGACCCCCCCCCCGAGGAATCGACCCCAGAAAAGTGACAGCCCAGAGAGACCACCTTGAAGTCATATGACTCCTCGATGATGACCTCCAGCCGCCAGTTTTCCCCAAGAACCGGCTTGCCCATTTCTGCTATCCTCCGTGCCTCCTCTTCCTCGGCAGTCAGCTTCCTGTCTCCTTCTCCTGCAGCATGAGGGATGGCAGTTAGACTCCAGGGAGGCCCAACTGGGCCAGCGAGTCCATCACTCCCTGCTCCCGTAGAGGAACCCCTGTCCTCCTCTGGAAAGTCTCCCTGGTGCCCTCTCCCCGCTCCCCTGTCTTCCTCTCAAAGCCTGGCAATCCAGCCCCGTGAGCCGGCCCATGAAGCTGGGACGGTAGACCTGGGGTTCAGATGGCGGTGATCTTGGGCAGAACCTTAGCCTCCCCATGCCTCAGTTTTCATGTCTGTAAAATGGGTACAATAACAGTACTTACCGGACAGGGTGGCTGTGAGAGTTACATTAAAAAAAAAAAACACTGCCATAGAGTCAATTCCAACTCACAGTGCCCCTAGAGGGCAGAGTAGAACTGCACATAGGGTTTCCAAGGCTGTCAGTCTGTTTGGAAGCCTACTGCTATATCTTTCTTTCACAGAGCAGCTGGTGGCTTTGAACCGCCAACATTTTGGTTAGCAACTGAACACTTAAACACTATGTCACCAGAGCGTCTTCTGTGAAAGTTAAATGAGTTAATTCATGTAAAGTGCTTAGGCCAGTCCCTACAAAAAAAAAAAACCAAAAAACTGCCATGGAGTCAATTCTGACTCACAGCGCCTCTACGGGACAGAGTAGCACTACCCCATAGGGTTTCCAAGGCTGTCAATCTTTAGGGACCCATCCCCACTGCAATTGAGTCAAATAGCGACCCCTCCTGGGTTTTCTGAGGCGGTATCGCTACGGAAGTAGATTGCCCAACCTTCCTTCCGAGGAGTGGCTGGTGGGTTTGAACCGCCAGCCTTCTGGTGAGCAGTCAAGTTGCCTTAGGCACTATGCTACCAGAGCTCCTATCTTTAGGGAGGCAAAGCCCAAATCAAACTCACTACTAGGGAGTTGATTCTGATTCATAGCGCCCCCAGAGGACAGAGTAGAACTGCCCCATAGGGTTTCCAAGGCTGCAAACCTTTATGGAAGCAGTCGGCCTCATCTCTGTCTCTCAAGGAGTGGCTGGTGGGTTTGAACCACCAACTTTTTGGTAAGCAAGCAAATGCTTTAACCACTGTGCCAGCCGAGCTACTTAGAACAGTGCCGACCACACAACAAATATGAATAGATGTCATTTCATTTGTTATCATCACCAATGTCATCACCACCAACATCCTTTTGGGTACACCCGAGCTCTGGATACATTCTAGGGTGTCTGGGGTGGTGAGGAAAGGGGAGGATGCCCTATTTCTTGGATCCAGACCCACCTACAACCTCGCCCTGAGTTCATTTATCTCCCCAGAGTCAGCTGACCTTTTTTCCAAGCCCAGTACCAACCCAACCCTAACTCCAGTCCCCAACCAGAGCTTGACTCCATCTGTGACCCCAAATGTAATTCTCTCACCAACACTGACTCCACATCCCACCCCTCCATCCAATCCTGACCCTAGATCCCAATCCCAATCTCTCACCCCAACCTGACCCACCAATAACCCCAAGCTCCCAAACTCCAACTCCAGATCTGACTCCAGTCCGAACCCTGATCCCAAACTTCAGTTCAACTGAAGTTCAAACCCCATGTCCAACACCAACCCTGGTACCATCACTAACAAAGGACCTGACCATGTGGCAACCTGTTTCCATCTGCTCTTAACAACTGGACTACATTTCCTAGCCTTCCTTGCAGTTGGGTGTGACCATGTGACCTAGGATGGCCAATAGAATGATGGCAGGAGTGAAGGGCGGTTCTTCAAGTCTCCCACTTGAACCTCCAATCTCCTGCCCTGCTTACCAACAGGAGGCAGAGGCACCAGCAAGGATGCCAGCACTCAGAGACATCCCAAATGTGGAATGACCACATGGAATAAGAAACAACCCACCAGCCAGGAACATGCTCATAAAACTTTGTCTGACTGTGTATGCACAGGGAGACAGCTTGAGGGGCAGGAGTGCATGGAGGGAAGGACACAGAGAAGTAACTATGGGGAGGAAGTGGGAGGGGAGCTGTTGCATTGTGGGAAATTGCAGTCAATGTCATGAGACAAAGTGTATATGAACTGCTGTATGGAAAGTGAATTTGCTCTGTCAACTTTCACCCAAATCACAATAAAAATTAAAAAAAAAAAAAAAAAAAAACTTTACCTGAGCAAGAAATAACATTTATTGTGTTAAATTACTAAGATTTGGGGGTCTGTTTGTTAAAGCAGCTGGTTTTACTTACCCTAACTAATACAATCTTCATTCTAATCCCAATCCTGACCCAAACTCCAATTCTGATCCTGACCCCAAAACTAGGCTGTTTTTATCTCCAAGCCTGACCTTAGCCCCAACTGTTACCCTAACCTCTGACCCTGGCCCTAATTCTAAACCATAACTTCCTCAAAGTCTATTACCCATCTCAAAGGCCAACTTCAGTTTTGATCTCCCAAATTATAATCTGATCCTACCACAAACCCATCTCAATTCTAACCTTGACCCAGTCCTAACCTTAATCCTAAATCCATCCCCAATCCTGTTGTTATTGTTATGTGTCGTCGAGTCGGACCTGACTCACAGCGACCCCTCCTTGGGTTTCCGAGGCAGTATCACTACAGAAGTAGATCGCCCAATCTTCCTTGTGAGGAGTGGCTGGTGGGTTTGAACCGCCAGCCTTCTGGTTAGCAGTCAAGTGCCTTATCAGCCCTAAGTCCAGTTCTCTCTGACTCTACCACAAGCCCAGACCTGACTCTATGACTTACTGTTCCCCACAACCTTGAATTCAAACTTAACCCTGATTTCCAAATCCCAAATTGGGCCCTACCCCTAAGTGCAACCCCAACTCCTCACTGGTACCACCCGCAGCTCTAAGGCTGGTTCCAGCTTTCACCCAGCCCCAAATCGACCCTGATCTCATCTCCAACCTGCATCAGACTTAGCCTGGAAGGGCAGCTGGAGGCTCTGACCTCTATCCCAGTCTCAGTGGCCCCTCCCCAGCCAAACCCCAGAGAAAGCGACTTCACTTACCTTGATTGAGTAGCAGAGCTGGGGAGAGACAGAGACAGGGAGAAAGTGAGTTCCTGCCCTGGGGGGCTCTGAGTGACAGGCTTGAAGGAGTCCTTGTAATTGAGCCCCCAAGGGATCCCCCAACCCTGGACCTCTTACCTCTCCCACAGCCCACCCACGCCCCCTCACCTGAAATTCCTCGCTTTAGCCACTGGGGCTGACCCAGCTCGATGAAGAAATTATCTTTCTTCTCATATTCCTCGTCATCAACTATCTTCACCTGAAGTGTTTTCCTGGGGTAAGGGTGGGGGTGGGGGTTGGGGGGGGGGGGCGGGGGGGGGGGGGGGGGGGGGAGAATACCCAGCATAAGACCCCCTCCCTTGATTTGTCAGATAACTCTACTATTGGACACCCAGTTTCTTGAGCACTGGAGTCCCTGGGTGGCACTGACAATTAGGCCTTCAGCTACTAATCAAATGGTTGTTGGTTCGAATTCAGCCAGGGGTGCATTGGAAGAAAGGCCTGGCAATCTTCGTCTGAAAAGTCAGCCACTGACAACCTTACGGAGCACAGTTCTACCCCAACACGCATTAGTCACCATGAGTTGACTCTATGGTAACCGTGGCTTTTTTTTTTTAATTATTATTCTCTTGAGCACCTACTGCATCCCAGGCTCTGAGTGGTCCTTGATGTCCATAACCTTATTGAATCCTTCCAGGTAACCTAGGAGGGAAATTCTAGTATCACCTCCATTTCACAGAACAGACCCAGAAACAGCTGCAACACTGATGTTTTTGTTGTTATGTGCCGTTGAGTCTGACCCGACTCATAGCGACCCCTCCCTGGGTTTCTGAGGCACTATCACTACGGAAGTAGATTGCCCCATCTTCCTTCCGAGGAGTGGCTGGTGGGTTTGAACCACCAGCCTTCTGGTTAGCAGTCAAGTGCCTTAGGCACTATGCTACCAGAGCTCCCTCTATTAGAATGAGATAATTGGAGCTCGTGGATGACAGGGGATTTGAACTTCTAACTGGGGGAATCCGGACTCTGAACCTCTCCTCCTGATGCATTACCACCCCCGTCTCTGGTCTGCCCGGCCGCCATCATCCCTCGCCTGGACTGTTCCCAACCAACCAACCAGTTGCTGTCAAGTTGATTCCAACTTATGGTGACCCCATGTTTCCTGAGACATTTCAGAGCAGGCCCTTATTCTGAGGGACCTGTGGGTGGGTTTGAACCACCAACCTGTTGGTTAGGAACCAGTGTCTCGCCGTTGGCGTCATGCAGCGGCTCCATAACTGAACTCCATGCCTCACTGACCACAGTCTGCTCTCTGCACGGCAGCCAGAGGGGTCCCCATAAAACTTAAGTCAGAGTGGGTCCCTTCGTGGCTCAAAACCCTGGCATGGCTCCCACCTCACCCAGAGTACAAGCTGATGTCCAAGGCCCCCTACAATCTGGCCCTGATTCCCCTTCTGTCCTCCCATTCCCCTCCCCTTGTTCCTGCCAGGATGGCCACATGGGCCACGTGGGCCTCAGGGCCTTTGCACTGGCAGTTCCCTCTGATTAGAATGCTTTTCCACCGGTCCCTTTAGTTCTTTGCACAAACTTCACCTTCGCAATGAGATCCGCTCCAACCACTGTATTTAATACTAAAGTCAGTCCCTACTCCCCACCCCAGCATGTCTGGCCCGCTGACCCTGTTCTGTGCACTTTTCCCATATCACCTTCTAACACACTGTCTCACTCTCTTCATTTTTTGTCATTTGTCTCTCCACATTAGAATGTTAAGTTCCACCAGGGCTGTAATCTGCGTTGATGTGAGTTCTTTGCCGAGTCCCCAGCACTCAGCACAGAACCTGGCATATAGTCTGCCCTCCGTCAATATCTGCCACCTCGCATCCTTTCCCCCAGGCGACCCTCCACTTCCTGCCCTCTGTCCCAACCCCATGGGGTGGGTTAACCGAGTGCTAATCGATTTTCTCAGCATCCTTGCTGCCATGGTAACCAGGGGCTGGCAGGGGAGGAACTTGCAGAAGCTACCCATCTCCTGCAGGAACATCATTCTGTGCGCCACCCCCCACGGTCCCCCTCAGTCACAAAGAGCCACAGCCCCAGGATGTCCACAGCTCCGCCACCAGCTGTTTTCTCGGTTGTAAGAACCATGTGGTCCCACAAAGCCCGGCCCCAGGACCCAGAAATACAAACACCCAGCCCACACAGTCATCCGACAGGGGAAGCATAGCCAAGCGCCCAGCCCACGCGCCTCTCACCCCACAGCCATGCTGCATGCAGTGGGGAAATCGCGCGGCCCCGATGGCCACGGTTCGCGCTACACCTCCTTCCCAGAGCCCCTCCATCTTCTTTGCGTCTCACTCTTTAGGACTCTTGGTGTCTCTGTTTGTGCCCTTCCATGTCTCTCTCCAAGGAGCCTTGGTGGTGCAATGGTTAAGCACTCGGCTGCTAAGGGAAAGGTTGGTGGTTCAAACCCACCAGAGGCTCCGGGAGAAAAAGATCTGGCATTGTGCATCTGTGACAATTATAGTCTAGGGACCCCTACGGGGCCGTTCTACTCTGCCACACGGGGTCGCTATGAGACAGCACCCCAAAACAACAGCATGCCTCTGAGTCTCTGACCCTGTCAGTCTCTCTCTGTCTCCTTGCCTCTGTCTCTATACCCACGAGAATGCAATAAGCAGTCAACAGCATGGCAGAGTCGTTCAACAAATAGCTCTCCACACACGAACATGCACAGGACACGGTGACCCCTGTGCCAACACAGGACGGTCATGTGGGGACACCCGGCCGCCTCCACCCTCGCCCCTCCCAGTGCCAGGATAGTTCAGATTTTCTGTGGGTGGAAAGGCCGCCCCCGTCCCAGGAGCGGGCTGGGAGCTGTCCTCGGTGCTGAAACACCGCGCTGAGGTGAGGCGGAGGGTCTCCTGAGACGTCCCGCCACTGGCAGGCAGCTGTCGACAGGGTGACACGATGACAGAGTGATACACACACATCTTGCTCATGCACACGCAGCGGGACCCACTGACACGCAGTGATTGCACGCGCGGAACAGGCTCCCTGACAGACGTGCCCTCGGGGGACCCAGGAGGAGGAGAAACTCAGCGGGCAGGGGACGGACAAAGACTGGAGCTAGACAAGACCAAAGCACAAGACCTCCTCTCCGGCCCCTGTGTTCTGTTACCCTCACGCCCTGCCCTCCTTGTTTGACCTGGAAACCCCACTCCACCTCCAGGACCTCAGCCCGACCCAGGCTCGCTCTCACCCTCCAGGCTGTCCCCGCGGTGTCTCCTCATCTCTGCTGACCCCCCTCTCTTCTCTGTAGCATCCTGGGGAGCTGCTCCTTGAAGCTCAGAGTTCCTTTCCATCCACAGCTACCTCCCCACACACCTCTCCATTTCAGTCTTCCTGACACTCATCACCTCTCTGCTTCTCCTCTCCGTATCTCTCTCTCGGTTCCCTTCTCTTTTTGCCTCTGTCAAAGAGCCCAGGTGGTGCAGCAGTTAAAGCACTCGACCGTTAACCAAAAGTTGGCAGTTGGAACCCACGAGGTACTCCAGGGGAGAAATCTGAGGCAGTTTCCATAAAGATTGACGGCCTGGGAAACTCTATGGTGCAGTTCCACTCTGTCCTCTAGGGGCGCTGTGAGTCAAATAGACTCCACAGCAGTGGGTTTGATTTGGGCTTTGCTTCCATGAGCACCGACAGCCTCGGAAACCCTATGGTGCAGTTCCACTCTGTCCTCTAGGGGCGCTGTGAGTCGGAATCAACTCCATGGCAGTGGGTTTGATTTGGGCTTTGCTTCTGTAAAGACCCACAGCCTTGGAAACCCTGTGGTGCAGTTCCACTCTGTCCTCTAGGGGCGCTGTGGGTCGGAATAGACTCCACACCAACAGGATTTTTGCTCCTGTCTCTTCTCTCTCTCTCTCTCTCTGACTCTCTCCATCTCTGTCTCTGACTCTCCCTGCCTCTATCTACATCTGTTTCTTTCTCTGTCTCCCTATCTTGTTCTTTCTGTGTCTCTTTCTCCTGTCTCCCTCGTTTCAGCTGACCCGTGTATTTACTTCTTTGGGCTCTAAGTCTTTCTGTGTCTCTCTGTTCTGTCTCGCTCCCTGTCCTTGATGCACCCCGTCCCTTCTCTCTCCGTCCTCTCGCTCACACACATTCTCCCCATCACCCATCTCTCCATGTCTCTCTTGTGTGCGTCTCTGTGTTGATCCTGCCTGGGCTACCCCTCCAGCCCAGCTGCTCCAAAGGGCCTCTAATTAGCGCCTGCCTGTGAGAGAAAGGATGTGTTTCCCCGGGGAACTTCCCCTCAACGCTAATTACCCTCCTGCTCTCAGTCTCCAGCAGCCACAGCTGGGAGCTCAGGAAGGGGTGGGGGCCAGAGAGGGTATCCCAGCCCAAGGGGAGGCCTGTGAGGCTGCGGCAGCAAGACGGAAGCGGGTTAGACTCCAGGAAGGACCAGCACAAGCAGAAAGACAACCCTCCCGTTCTCTAGGCGTCTTCAGTGTGAGAGATGGGCCTTGGGATGGCGTCTCTTAGGCCCCAACCCAAGTTCTCAACAAGCCCAAGACAGAGAGGCCGAGCCAGGCAGAGAGTCTGGGATTAAGTCTAACCTGTGACAGAGAGCTATGTACCATGGATATAGGCCCAGAGGAAAAAGAAGGGCCTGGGAGCTAGAGACAGAGATGAAGGGCGAGGTGTTCAAACAGGGGCAGCAGCGAGAAACCGAGGCCCTGAGCTGGGGGGCGGGGCGAGGAGGGCGCGCGGTGGGGGCCCCGCCGGTGGGAGGAGCGTGGGCGGAGGGAGACAGAAGGGCCTGCGGGGGCGGGCGGACGGGCAGGGGACGGGCGCCGTCTGTCTCCCGGGCAGGCAGGCGGGGGAGGTGAGGCTGCGGGCATCTGGGTGAGGGGGTGGCTGGTGTCGGGGCCGGGAGCACAGCCATGGTTCGGTTTTCGTGTGCGTCTCTACGTGCCTCTGTGTGTGTGAGTGGCTTTGTGTCAGTCTCTGCAGTCTGGGTGTGTCAGAGTCCACCTCATCTCCCCAGAACCTGCTCCAGCTCCCCAAACCCCTGCCCCCCAAATCTCAGCTCCCGCCCCCGCCTTCCCAGACTCCCTTATTCCTTTCTCCAAAGCCTCGCACGCAGATGCCCCTTAGATCTCACGCTATTTCCCCAGGCCCCGCCCATCCCCTTAGCCCCTCGAGTCCTGTTCCAGCTTCCAAACCTCATTCCCACACTGTCCCACCTCAACAAGACTTCCACTCGTTTCCACGGGCTGCCCAGTCCTCAGGTCATGCTCCAACTCCAACAGCTACAAGTCAGGGCCTCCAGACAGACGCCCCTTTCCTCAGGCTCCTATCCCTTCTCCCCTCCCATCTCCCCTAACCTCGCCCTCAGCTCTGCAGGGTCTTTCCCCCTCAAGCCCCACCCTCCTCTCCTCAAAACCAGCCTCCCTCTCCCAGGCTCGCCCCCTCTTCGAGGCCACGCCCCATATCACGCCCTCTCACGCCACGCCCTCTCCAAGTCCCGCCTCCTCCAAGGCTCCATCTTCACCTCCATCCCACGTCTTGTTCCCGTCCTGTCACTCCCCAGTCTCCTAATTCTCTCCCGAGCTATGTCTCATCTCTCTTACTTCTCCCTGGCCCCAATGTATCTCCCCAGCCCCTCCCTCACTTCCGCTTCCTCTCTGCTCTCCACAGCTGGCCCGCCTAGCACTGCCCCACCCTGGCCCTGCGCCCCCACCCCAGCCCACCTCCGCAGCCCCACCCATTTCTGGGCACTGCCCTACTCTGGCTCCGCCCCTCTTGCCTCAGAGCCTCTGCTTGCCCCACCCACTTCTTCAGCCCCGCCTCTCTGCCTAGTCCCACCCCCAACCCCTTCCATTTCTAGGCACTGCCATACTCTCTGGACTGTGAATGTAAAGTATGAATCTAGGAAAATTGGAAATTATCTAAATGAAATGGAAGAGCTGAAGATGGATATCCTAAGTATTAGGGAGCTGACATGGACTGGTATTGGCCATTCTGAATCAGATAATCATACGGTCTACCATGCCAGGAATGACAAAGTGAAGAGGAATGGAATCAAATTCAATATTGAAAAGAACATTTCAAGATCTGTTATGAAGTGCAACACTGTCACTGACAAGATAATATCCATTCGCCTTCAAGAAAGACCAGTTACCATAACTAGTATTTGGATTTACACACCAACCACTGCCAAAGATGAAGAAATTGAACAATTTTTTTGCCCCTTTTTGCAATCTGAAATTGAACAAGCATGCCATCGAGATGCATCGATAATTACTGTGATTGGAATGTGAAAGCTGGAAATGAGAAGGATCAGTAGTTGGAAAACATGGCCTCAGTGATAGAAACACCACCAGACATCTGAGAGAATTTGCAAGACCAATGACCTAGTCATTGGAAATACAGGTATCCCTCGCTTTTCATAACTTTGCTTTATGCCACTTTTTTTTTTTTTTAATGAAAGACCTACATTAATACTTGGTTTTGCTAACTGAAAGATATCAGAGTATTTTGACTTTTAGAAAACAAGGCAAAAAGTGATGTTGCCAACCTCTTTCTGTGGGAACTACACTTAGCATCATGCCTCCATAGCCTTCAGCTGTGTCTGTGAACACCATATGTTGGTGTTATTTTAGGTTTTATGTGTTCTTTGGTACGATTTGGTAGATTGTTTTTTTGGGCCTGGGAATGTGCAAAAAATTTTCCCATATAAGTTACCGGTAATTGAGTCTTGTCTTTATGCAGTTTTGCTTACAAAAAGTTCCACAGGAGTGCTGACTTTTTCCCAATACCATAAATGGTGACTGTACACGTGGACCTTGGGATGGAATACATAGGAATCAAATCGAGTACATCTGGGCAAAGAGACGATGTACAAACTCAGTGTCATTGGTCAGAACAAGGCCAAGGGCTGACTCTGCAACATCATCAATTGCTCATATGCAAGTTCAAGTTGAAACTAAAGAAACAAGTCCAAGAAAGCCAAAGTGGGATGGTGAGTATGTTGTCTGTTGTTGTTATGTGCTGTCGAGTCAGATCCAAGTCATAGCGACCCCTCCCTGGGTTTCCAAGGAAGTAAATTGCCCAATCCCTCTTCCAGGGAGTGGCTGGTGGGTTTGAGCAGTCAAGTGCCTTAGGCACTATGCTACCACAGCTCTCATCTTGAGTATATCCCACCTGAATTTAGAAACCATCTCAAGAACAAACTGAATACCAGTGACCGAAGACCAGATGAGTTGTGCGATGACTTCAAGAATGTCATCCATGGAAGAAGCAAAAGGTCATTAAAAAGACAGGAAAGAAAACAACACCCAAGTGGATGTCAGGAGAGCCTCTGAAACTCGCTCTTGAATGAGAATAGCTAAAGCAAACGGAAGAAATTATGAAATACAAGAGATGAACAGAAGATGGGTGGCTTGAGAAGAGAAAGTAAAGTCTTGTGAGGAAATGTGCAAAGACCTGGAGTTAGAAAACCAAAAGGGAAGAACACGCTTGGCATTTCTCAAGCTGAAAGAACTGAGGAAAACAATTCAAGCCTCAAATTGCAATATTGAAGGATTCTGTGAGCAAAATATTGAACGACGCAGGAGGCATTGAGAGAAAATGGAAGAAATATACAGAGTCACTGTACCAAAAAGAATTGGTTGACGTTCAGTCATTTCAGGAGGTAGCATATGATCAAGAATTGAAGGAAGAAATCCAACCTGCACTGAAGGCACTGGTGAAAATCGGAGGTCCAGGAATTGATGGCATACCCTTGAGATGTTTCAACAAATGGATGCACTACTGGAGGAGATGACTCATCTATGTCAAGAAATACAGAAGACAGAGCAGCCACCTGGCCAACTGTCCTGGTTCTCTAGAGCCACTCTGACAAGAAATATACCACAAATGGGATGGCCTTAACACACAGGAGTTTATTCTTACAATTTGGAGGCTTTAAGTCCAAGTTCAAAGTGCTGGATGAAAGCCCCTCAATTTTGGGGTCCAGCTCTGCCTCCAGCTCCCGGCCCACTGAAGCTAGAGGGGTTCACTCAGACAGCTGCTGGCTGCTGAGGCTGAGTAGCCCAAGGTTGACAAATAAAATGGCACAGTCCCAATGTTACCAAACCACACGGCAGGCCATTAACTTAAATCCATTTTAAGTCCCAAGGTTGGCAGAGCATGGCAGGCTACTGAGCAATGACCCGGCTACATGCAGGGTCCAAGCGTGCCACGGGCTAGAGACCATTCCCAAGGCTTCTTCTTAAAAACAGGAAGCAGACCACATCCCAAAGGCAGCTACTCAGCTGCTTGTGGTAGATCCCACCGTGGAGTTGATTGCCAGTCTCATCATGGGGAATAACTACCACCAGCTGCCCAGCCACTCAACCAGGCCCAGCCAAGCTGACACACAAACATAACCACCACACCAACCAACTGGATGAGATTCATTCCAAAGAAAGGTAGTCCGACAGGGTGCATAAATCATTGGACAATATCATTAATACCACAAAAAGGGGAGTTTTCCTGAAGATAATTCCAAAACGGTTGCAGCAGGAATTCAGCCAGATTCAGAAAAGGACTTGGAATGACAGATATCACTGCTGATGCCAGAAAGATCAAGGCTAAAAGCAGAGAATACCAAAAAGATATTTACCTGTGTTTAATTTACTATGCCAAGGCATCTGACTGTGTGAATCATAACAAATTCTGGATAACGTTTCATAGAATGGGAATTCCAGAACACTTAATTGTGCTTGTATGGGGCTTGACCATGGACCAAGAGTAGACCAAGAGGCAGTCATTCAAAAAGAACAAAGGAATACTGTTGTGGTGGTTGTTGTTATGTGCCATCGAGTCGGATCCGACTCACAGCGACCCCTCCTAGGGTTTCCGAGGCAGTATCACTACAGAAGTAGATTGCCCAACCTTCCTTCTGAGGAGTGAGTGGCTGGTGGGTTTGAACTGCCAGCCTTCT
>NW_006921686.1:2067789-2074228 GCF_000298275.1 Orycteropus afer afer | reverse complement strand
CCTTTCACCATACCTGTTCAATCTGTATGCTGAGCAAATAATCCAAGGAACTGGACTATGTGAAGAAGAACATGGCATCAGGATTGGAGGAAGACTCATTAACCACCTACAATATGCAGGTGGCGCAACCTTGCTTGCTTAAAGTGAAGAGGACTTGAAGCACTTCTTGATGAAGCTCAAAGACTCCAGCTTCAGTATGGATTACACCACAACATAAAGATAACAAAAATCCTCACAACTGGACCAATAAGCAATATCATGATAAATGGAGAAAATATTGAAGTTGTCAAGGATTTCATTTTACCTGCGTCCACAATCAATGCCCACGGAAGCAGCAGTCAGGACATTAAACGATGGATTTCATTGGGCAAATCTGCCGCAAAGGACCTCTCACGAGTGTGAACAAGCAAAGCTGTCACTCTGAGCACCAAGGTGTGCCTGACCCATGCCATGATATTTCCAATCACCTCATGTGCATGTGAAAGCTAGACAATGCATGAGGAAGACCAAAGAATTAATGGCTTTGAATTATGACGTTGGCAGAGAATATTGAATATACCATGGACTCCAGGAGAACAAACAAATCAGTCTCGGAACAAGTGCAGCCAGGCTGCTCCTTAGAAGGGAGGGTGGTGAGAGTCACCTCATGTATGTTGGATGTGTTATCAGGAGGGACTGGTTCCTGGAGAAGAACATCATGCTTAGTAAAAGGTCAGCAAAAGGCAGGAAGACCCTCAATGAGGTGGATTTACACCGTGGCTGAAACAATGCTCTCAAACACCGCAACCACTGTGAGGCTGAAATAGGACTGGGCAGTGTTTCATTCTGTTGTACGATGTGGCTATGAGTCAGAACCCACCATTCACACTGAACAGCAACCTCCCTACCCTGGCCCCACCCTCTCTCCCGGCCCCGCCTCCTCAGCCCCACCCACTTCAGGGCACTGCTCCACGCTCCTAATTCAGTCCCTCTTGCTTCAGGACTTCTGCCAGACGCACCTTCAGCTCCACGTGTTACACTGCCACACCTTGGCCCCGCCCTGCCCCTTGGATGACCACGCCTCTTTTCCCCCCGCCCTCCCCTCCAGCCCCACCCATTTCAGGGCACTCCTTTTCCCTGGCTCCACCCCCTCAAGCCTCAGCCCTCTCTCAGCCCCACCCACTCCCACATTCAGGCCTGCCCCAACCTCAGCCATTTTTCTAGCACTGCCCCACTCAGGTCCTGCCCCCTCTCCTGCCCCGCCTCCCCAGGCACAGTCATTTCCGGCCCGGTCCTGCTTTGGTTCAGCCCTTGTTGCCTCAGAATCTTCCGCAGCCCCGCCCCTCTCCGTGGTCCCACCCCCCCCACCCAAGAAAAACAAACCCACCGCCATGGGGTCGATTCTGACTCATAAAGACCCTACAGGACAAAGTAGAATGGTCCCAGAGGGTTTCCAAGGATGTCAATCTTTTGGGAAGCAAACTGCCTTATCTGTCTCCCATAAAGCAGCTGGTGGATTCGAACCGACCACCTTTTGGTTAACAGTCAGATGCTTTAACCATGTCGTTGTTGTTGTTATGTACCAAGGAGTCAGACTCGACTCATAGTGACCCCTCCTTGGGTTTCTCACGCAGTATCACTACGGAAATAAGATTGCCCCATCTTCCTTCTGAGGAGTGGCTGATGGGTTTGAACTGCCAGCCTTCTGGTTAGCAGTTAAGTGCCTTAGGCACTATGCTACCAAAGGCCCCCCCCCCGCTTTAATCATTGTTGTTGTTGTTATGTGCCATCGAGTCGGCCCGACTCATAGCGACCCCTTCTTGGGTTTCCGAGACAGTATCACTATAGAAGTAGATTGCCCCATCTTCCTTCTGAGGAGTGGCTGGTGGGTTTGAACCCAGCCTTCTGGTTAGCAGTCAAGTGCCTTAGCCACTATGCCCCCACCATCCATCATACTGGCACTGCTCCGCCCCATCATGCCGGCCCCGCCCCATCTCCTGGCCCCCCCCGCCCCATCTCCCGGCCCCGCCCCGTCTCCCAGCCCGCACGCGCTCACATGGTCTCGTCGTCTCCGAACTCGAGCTCCCCGCACGCGTCCTCGTAGTGCACGCCGCCGCCGCGCGCCGTGCCCTCCACCGTGCGGTAGGGCAGGCGCACGGTGCCTCGCGCGCCCGAGCTGCGCACCACGCGCACGTCCACGGTGCCCATGCACTCGCTCACGTGCAGCAGGCGGTCCTGGAAGGAGAAGATGCCCGCGTGGTCGTCGTCCAGGATGGTGACGGTGGCCAGCAGCGGCGCCACCAGCCGCCCCTTGGGCCGCCCGCCGCCGTCGGGCTCGAACATGCCCTGCGCGTCTCCCACGCGGAGGTTCAGCAGCCGCACGAAGAAGTGCTCGTCCTCCTCAAAGATGTCATCGTCGATGATGCCGATGCGCAGCTCCTTCAGGGTCTCGCCGGGCTTGAACACCAGAGTGCCCTCGCTACGGTGAGGAAGGAGGGGAGATCGGGTGACAGTCGGAGAACAGGGGTGTGTGCGCGCGTGCGCGTGCGTGTGCGCCCTGGGGGGTGAAAGTAACCCTGGCCGACTTCCCGGAGGAGGGTGAGCTCACAAGTAGGAGCATGAACAGGCATTAAACGAGTTAATATTGAGGGCGAATCAAGGGGGGCTTCCCAGAGGAAGGGTTGCAGAGGGCAAACGAGCCAGAATTGACCCCTCCCACAATGGGACGCATGACTATCAGGAGGGTAGGAATGAAACAGGTAATGATGAAGGTGGGATCAGAGCAGACTGCCTGGAAGAGGGGGCCTTGCAGAAGGAGGCCCCAGGCAGAGGGAACAGCACCTGCGAAGAGTCAGGTGGAGAGGGCCCCTGGAGCGTTCTGCCCCCAAGCTCTCCACGCCCCATGTCCACACCAGTCGCCTGGGGATCTTGTGTAAAATGTAGAGTCTGGTTCCTTAACTGGAGACTGTTAACTTGCTGTCATTCATTCATTCAACAAACACTCCCCAAGGGAGTGCCTGCTTGGTGCCCCGCCCTGTGCTAACTGGTGGCTGGGGACACAGCAGTGACAAGCCCTGTCCTCACAAGGTCACAGTCCCATGGGAGAGCATATCACAGTGACAAGTACACACTGAACGATTTAATTACCGTTTATTCATCCAACTAATAAGCACAGAGGTCCTGGTGTGTGCCAGACACTGTCCTAAGTCCTGGAGCAATGGCCACAAACCAGATGGGACAAAACAGATGACAATTATATAACATAGTGTCAGGTGGAGATGGTGGTAGGAGAGCAGCAGAGACGAGAGGGAGGAGGTTGTGCAGAGGAGGACAGGAAGTGGGAGCAGCCCGAGCAAAGGCCCTGAGGCAGGACGGGGTCTGGAGTTTGGGAAACAGACCAGTGTGGCTGGAGTAGGGGAAGTGGGAGGAAAAGAAGGGCGCAGCCGTCAGAGAGGGAACGGGGTCTTGGTTGCCTGGGTGAGCACTTGGGTGTTTACTCCAAAGGCAGGGCTCTGAGAAGAGTTCTGATTTAGGTTTAAAAGGGAGACCATTGTCTACATGCAACCATGGGTCTCTTCTTGTCCAGAGCAAAGAAGAATAAAGAAAACCAAAGACACATGGAAACTATTAGTCCAAGGGACTGGTACACATGCAATCCTCAGCCTATATAACTATGAGACCAGAAGAACTAGATGGTGCCCGACTACCACTGTCAACCACTTGGAGGGGAATCTATGTAGGAGATTCTGGATAGAGTGGGAGAACAATGTGGAACAAAACTCAAAATCATAAAAAAGGGGGGGCAGGTTTGCTGGTCTGATAGAGCCTGATGGAACCCCTGAGACTATGGCCCCTGGCTGCCCTGCAGGTCTGGAAGTGAACCCACTCCTGTGGCTTCCAGCCAAACAAAAGACAGGCATTTGAGCTGAACGTTTACATTAGGTAGATAGACTCCTTGGAGAAATCAATCCTGGGAAAATAGAAGGGCTGTGTATGCACAGGGAGACAGCTCAGGGGGCAGGAGTGCATGGAGGGAAGGACACAGGGAAGAGGTAACTATGAGGAGGGAGTCAGAGGGGAGCTGTTGCATTGTGGGAAATTGCAGTCAATGTCATGAGACAAAGTGTATGTGAGGTGCTGTATGGAAAATGAGTCAACTTTCACTCAAATCACAATACAAATTAAAAAGAAGAAAAGGGGGGGTCCCGTTTTTTACGGCTTTGAAGCACGTACTCCTGGGGGTGGGGAGGCAGTAGCATTAGACTGCTCAGGGTGAAACTTGGGGAGGAGCAGGGGTGAGTGTGCCGCCCCAGGCAGGCCTGGGGCATCAAATGACTCTGGGAAGTCTGTCACTTTCCCCGGTCCTTCCTACCAAGCAGCACAGGGGCTCAATGCTGTTTCTGAAGCATGCTTTGTGATAGGCAAATGTTGGCCGCTGTTACTATTGTTAGCTAGCTGTCCTTGAGTCGGGGTCTGACTCATGGCGACCCCCTGCACAACGCGATCACACTCTTGTGAGCCTTAGGGATTTTATTGGCTGAGTTTTGGAAATCTATTGCCAGGTATATTTTGGAAGTATATCTCTTCCTAGTCTGTTTCTGGAAACGCCACTCAAACCTGTTCTGCATCGTGGAAATACACAAGCCTCCGTTGACAGACTGATGGTGACTGTGCGTGAGACGCACCAGCCAGGAATCAGACTTAGATCTCCCACATAGAAGGTGAGAATTCTACTCAGAACCAACACTGGCCATAGCACCATCTTTACCAAATGATTAAGCCAGACACCACCAGTGACGGGAGAAAAGGGCATTGTGTGCCTGCTGAGATGAGGCCGAGGGGAGGACAGGCACGGCTTCGGGATTCCCACCAGAAGTGCACTGCCTGCATCTAATTATGCAGGACCAAGAAAACCCAAATTGAGTTTGGACAGGCATGCAGGTCTGCTCCCTCTTAGTCCTGGTTCTAGCCCGCCTTGATAAGTGAGGCCAGGTCTGTGGGTGTTGACTGGGCTGGGAGCGAGGGGACAGCTGGGAACGTGCCAGTTCTTCCTCGTTCTTTGGGTCCACCACCAAGCAGCATTTAATCCTGGATCTCAAACATATCAGACCCAAGGTCAAGTCAGAGGGTGGCTCAGGGCTCAGGGCCTCAGATGGGGGCGAGGTAGACGGGGTGTCTGGGGAGGAGTGGAAAGGTGAAAAGTGACCTCAGCTCCCATGATGGTCACTGGGAGGCTGGCCGTGGTGGGGGAGGGAGCAGGGAGGAGGTTACAGGGGGACCAAAGGACGCCATCTACTGGATGTTCAGAACAAAGACTTGCCAACAGCTGTGCTGGATAGGGAAGGCTGAGGAGGGGCAGGCGGGAGAAGCGGAGGGGGGTGGATTCACTTGTTCACGATGAATGAATGAATGTCCCAAGATGGTGAGTGGCTTTTCCACAACCAAGGGAGACAGATGGAGGCGGACTGTTTGCTCATAAAGGCAGGCAGGGAGCTGGGAAGGAAGGAACCAGCGAGCAAATGCTCGTGCCTAAGGCATTAGACTGCTGACCAGAAGGTTGGCAGTTCAAACCCACCAGCCATTCTACGGAAGGAAGGCGGGGCGATCCACGTCCCTAAAGATTCACTGCCTTGGAGGCCCAAAGGGGGTCGCTATGCATCGGAATGGACTCCATGACAGTGAGTTTCTGAGTGAGCCCCTAACAAGCTAAGGGTGGACTATGGAAGCAGCGAATGGTGGAACCCAGGACCTGCGCGTGCGCACACACACTCCCCAGCCGCCCAAGGTGGGGCGCACCCACCTGTATTCGTAGTCGGAGCCGGCCTTGGCCGAGCCGTCCTCCGTGCGGTAGTCCACGTAGAAGGTGCTGTTGCCCTCCCCGCCCTGACAGGTGACCGAGAGCAGCACCGAGCCACAATTCTCCAAGCAGTGGTAGAGGCTGGGCTCGAAGAAAATACGGCTGGCGCCATCATCCTCGTCCTCGCCGACGCCCTCTGCCGGCGAGGCCCTGCGCGACGCGTCCGCCGCGTGTCTGCGCAGCACGTTGCCGGCGCCCGTCATCAGGCGCGTGGCCTGGATGCGGTAGAAGGCGCGGCTCTTCTGCTGATGCAGCAGCGCGTAGTAGTTGGCGATGCCCACCAGCTGCTCCAGGTCCTTGTCCGGGTGCTTCTGCTTGAGGTCCTTGAGGATCTGGATGACCTCGCGGCGGCTGGCGTCCAGCTCGCGCGCCTCGGCGGGGCCCGGGCCCAGGCCGCCCAGCTCGGCCCCCGGCCCCTCGGCGGCGCCCACGAACGTGCCGTCCAGCTCGATGCTCTTCGGGGGGTCGCCCTCGGCGCCGATGATGATGCCGCTGCGCGGGTCGGTGCGGTAGCGCTTGTACACGTACTTGTAGAAGAGCAACCGCTTGTCGGCCATCCAGGCGAACACCACGCACACCGGGAAGAAGACGAGGGTCAGCAGC
>NW_006921686.1:2054301-2067164 GCF_000298275.1 Orycteropus afer afer | reverse complement strand
TTTGCCCCGCCACCACGGGGCGCCCGCCCGCTCCTCGCCGCCCCGCCTCACTGCCAGGGGGCGCCCACCTGCTCTTCCTGCCCTGCCAGATCCTGCTACCTCTGGTGCCTCTCAGTGTGTCCCCTCCATCCCTGCCTCCGAGCACCGCCACTCCACTCCCTCTACCCACCTCTGACATCTCAGCCTTCTGGTCTGTCCCTCTCTGTTCCTCTCTGCCTCTCCCGGCTCCTGTCTTTCCCCCCCGTTTCTCTCAGTCCCTGTCTCTGTTTTGCTCTCTCTCCATTTCAGCCTGTTTCTCTCTGTTCTCTCTCTCTCTTACGCCCATTTCTCTCTCGCCCCCTCCTCCATCTCTCTCCCTCTGCATCTGTCTCTCTCTGTGTCTCCATCTCTCTCTGTGTCTCCATCTCTCTCTGTGTCTGTGTGTCTGTGCGTCTGTGCCTGTCTCTCTGTGTATCTGTCTCATTTTCTGCCCCTCAGTTTCCTTTTCTCTTTTCTCCTCAGTCTCTCGTACTCTGTCCTCTCTCTCTTGTTGCCGCTGCCTCCTGTCTCCGTGCCCTTCCTTTCTGTCTTCTTGGAGATGCCTGTCTCTCTCTCGTCCCTGCGATGCTCTCACAGTGCCCGTCTTCTCTTACAGCGTCGTGTCTCTCCGAGCCACTTCCTCTCTCTCTGTTTCGTCTCCGGAGCTCCCTCTCGCCCTCTCTGGGCCTGTCTCGCTCCTGAACGCCTCATCCATCCATCCTCCACTTTCTGGTGTACTGACAACCACACCCTCCCAGGCACCGAGGACCCAGACATCCTCAGCCACCACCAAGTGACCGACATGTCCCCTCGCTGTGGTCCCAGCTCCTGTCAAGAGGCAGAGCCTGGCCCCCTGCCTGCATCTCTCCCTCCACCCCTCTTCCCCCTGCCCCATTGCTGCCCTGCTACCTGGGACAGCTCCCACTTCTCCCCACACCCACACCCACCATTCACAGTCTCCTCTCTGCTCCCGTCTCCCAGAGCCCCTCCTCTGTTGTCCCCCAGTAACCACAGCCCTTGCCACACTCTCCCCTTGGGGACAGGACTACAGCACTAAAAGAAACAAAAGTCCAGTTTGTCACATCTTGGCCTCATAAATGGAGCCCCCATGTTGGCAGCTGCCCACCCCCCCACCTCCAGATACACAAGGCAGTTCCCAGTTCACATCCAGCTGCTACAAGAAGAATGCCTGCTTCAGTCTCTCAGTCTGTTAAATGGGAACATCCTCAAGGTGGAATGATTTAGGCAGCCCTGGCACCCAACATGCTCAGTTCCTAAGGCCCCTGGCTGGTGCAGACGGCCTGCACCTGGCTAGTGACCCAAAGGTTGCCTGTTCAAACCCAACCAGCATGGCCGCGGAAGATCCAGGCCTGGGGAGCTGCTTCTGTAAAGATTACAGTCGAGTCTGCAGCTTATGGGGTCTCTCCAGGTGCCCACACGAACGAACAAACATGGCAACACACACTGTCGGTTCCTAACGTGGAAAATAATACTCGAGGCGTGAAATTCCCATCACCATAATGAACACTGGGAGCTCTGGTAGCGTAGTGCCTAAGGCACGTGACTGCTAACCAGAAGGCTGGCGGTTCAAACCCACCAGCCATTCCTCGAAAGGAAGATGGGGCAATCTGCTTCTGTAGAGATACTGCCTCGGAAACCCAAGGAGGGGTCGCTATGAGTCAGGTGCAACTCGACGGCAAACAACAACAACATATAACACTGCCATTACTATTACTAAGAAGCTCTGGTGGCTTAGTGCATAAGCCATTTGGCTGCTAACCAACAGGTCAACAGTTCAAACCCACCAGCTGCTCCACGGAAGGAAGATGGGGCAGTGTACTTCCGTGAAGATTTACCATCTCAGAAACCCAATGGGGGTCGCTATGAGTCAGAATCGACTAAATGGCAGCGGGTTTGGTTTTGGGGTTATTATTATTACTGGTATTATTAATGTGTTCAGCTGCTAACTGAAAGATGGGGGTTCGAGTGCATCCAGAGGTACCTTGGAAGAAAAGCCAGGTGATTAGGTTCTGAAAAGTCAGCCACTGAAACCCTACAGAGCCCCGCTCTGCTGCGACGCACGTGGCGTCACCGGGAGGTGGGGTCAACTCCACGGTTGCTGGGTTTTTTTTTTTTTGTTTGTTTGTTTTTTTATCTACATGTCATTCACCACACACCTGAGTCCAGCCAGGAGACCCTCCACCAGGACTTGGCTGCTTGCCTGGAAAATACTCATGTAAAAAAAATCCAAGTGTGACCTTTCTCCATAAAGAGAAGGAAGAAAAGATGAAAGAATATTTATATCCAGAAGTACCTTAGAAGAAATTAGCCTGGCGGAGACAATAATTTTAAGAGCCAGTCTCCACTTCCTGTTGTCTCTGTGCTTACTGGTAGTTCAGAGAAAAGGCAAGACTTGGAGACAGCAAAGAGGCTCTGGTGGCGTGGTGGGGAAGGTGTTTGGCTGCTAAGCAGAAGGTTGGAAGTTCGAATCCACCAGCTGCTCTGCTGGAGGAAGATGAGGCGATCTACTTCCATAAAGATTTACAGCCTCGGAAACCCAGTGGGGGTTGCTATGAGTCAGAATCGACTTGATGGCAGTGGGTTTGGGTTTGGTTTTTGGTTTGGCTTTGGGGACAGAACCATATAAAGCCACCAGGCAGGCTGGTGAACAGAAACCAAATTTTCAGGACAAGCTGTGCAATGAACGCCCTGCCCTTATATTAATCGAACTGACGCCCTGTATCTACTGTGACGGGATTCTCGGTTCATCAGAAAAATCTCTCAACGCCCCGGGATCTACTTTCCTCCCTGCAGGTAAATAAAAAATGGTTTTAGAAACTCCTCACCCTCCTCCTCCTCCTGTGGCCCCTGGGTGCTGTGAACATGACCTGGGGTGTGAGTGGGGCTCAGGACGGCCCTGGGGATCTTTATTGTTTGCGCGATAATTCTCAGAAGGGACCAGTCCCTGGAGAAGGACGTCGTGCCTGGTCAAGTGGAGGGCCAGAGAAGCATTCACTCATGGAAACTCCGGAGGTTCGGTTCCACATGCTTCTCTTTATATCCGCCCCCACCCCCCTCCTGTCAGTGTGTCGTACTGTGGTGGCTTGTGAGTTGCTGTGAGGCTGGAGGCTATGCCACTGGTATGTCAAATACCTGTGGGGTCACCCATGGTTCAGGCATTATACTGACTTACACAGGTGAGAAGCCACGTGTGTTAACAGCCAACTGCCATGGCGTCCACTCTTGACCATTGGAGACCCCACGTGCTCCAGGGTAGAACTGTGTGTCACCGAATTTTCTTTTTTCTATTAAATATGATTTTATTTATTTTGTTGCCGTTATAAACATACAGCAAAAGAGACACCAGTTTCAGCAGCTCTTACACGGACAACTCAGTGAGGCTGATGACTTTGTTCGACTTGGGCGGCCATTCTCGCCGCCTTTTCTGAGTGCCCCTCCTCCATTCACATAATCTCACTGCTGGTGGCACTTCGATCCCATCTAGAAAGTTCCTAAAAGAGCAGAATCCCCAAGACAGATACATTTTACTAGAAGGAGCTCTGGTGGCATAGTGGATAAGGCACCTATCTGACTGCTAACCAGAAAGTCAGTGGTTCAAACCCACCAACTGCCCCATGGAAGGAAGACGGGGCAATCTACTTCCGTAAAGATTTACAGCCATGGAAACCTAGTGGGAGTTGCTATGAGTCAAAATCAACTCAGTGACATTGAGTTTGGTTCTGTTTGGTTTAGTTAAGCTAAACTGTTGTTTGGTTTTAAGAAGACTTCAGGGGATATTTTTGGTTTAAGGTTTAAAGATGATCTCAGGGCAGTGGTTTCAGGGATTCATCCAAATGTCACAGCTCCACAAGCCATGAAATCTGAGTCCACAAGCATTGGAAATTCTGTTCTATATTTTCCCCCTTTTGATCAGGATTCTTCTATGGAATCTTTGATCAAAACGTTCAGTCACAGTAGCTGGGCACCATCCAGTTCCTCTGGTCTCTTGGCAAAGGAGACTTCTTCCTCTGTTGCTCCAAATGAATGAAGACCAATTGTTATACCTTGGATGACCACATGCAATCTTTTAAGACCCCAGGCACTACACAGTGAACTAAGAAGCAGGACAGAGGCACTACACATGTTATTAGGCTAATTAACTGGGAGGTCCCATGAAACATCCCATGCGTTTTCACTGGCTGATTTTTGGGAAGTAGATGGCCATGACTTTCTTCCTAGGCACCTGGGTGGACTCAGCTTGTTCAATTAGTTACCATCTGTACTACTCTGGGCTCCATGTGTGTTGTTTGTGTTGTTGTTAGATGTCACCAAGTCAATTCTGATTCATGGCAACCCCCACATGACAGAGTAGAACTGCCCCAGAGGGTTTTCTAGACTGTGATCTTTACAGAACTGGATTGCCAGGTCTTTCTGCCACGGAACTGTTGAGTAGGTTCAAACAGCCACCCTTTTATTTAGCAGCCAAGTGTTTAACTACTGCACCTCCAGGGCTCCTTCCCACAGGCATACCAAAAACACCAAACCTGTTGCCATCAAGTGATTCCAACTCACAGCTCCCCTAGAGGACAGAGTGGAACTGCACCACGGGGCTTCCAAGGCTGTCAATCTTCACAGAAGCGAATCCCAAACCAAACCCACTGCCACTGAGTGGATTCTGACTCACAGCGCCCCTAGAGGACACAGTGGAACTGCACCACAGGGTCTCCAAGGCTGTCAATCTTTACAGAAGCAAAGCCCAAACCACACCCACTGCCTGGAGTGATTCCGACTCACAGCGCCCCTAGAGGACAGAGTGGAACTGCCCCCAGGCTGTCAATCTTTATGGAAGCAAAGCCTCAACCACACCCACTGCTGTGGATTTGATTTTGACCCACAGCGCCCCTAGAGGACAGAGTGGAACTGCCCCCAGGCTGTCAATCTTTACGGAAGGAGATTGCCAGATGTTTCTCCCACGGAGTGGCTGGCGGATTCAAACCACTGACCTTCGGGTCAGTAGCTGAATGCTCAAGTACTACGCCATCAGGGGTCCTTCTTCCCCCACACACGTGTATAGACAAGTTAGTTAAAGGTAAGAATAATTAACAGTTGTTCCTCATGGCAGCCTTAATGAGGGAGATACTATGATGACCTCCATTTTAGGGGAAACAGAGGCACAGGGAAGGTAAGTAACTAGGTAGCTAGGTCACAAAGCTAGCAAGCAGCAAAGGGGGGATTTGATCCAGGCCACCCGGCTCCACGGTCCACGCACCAAACCCCGAGGCTGCAAGGCCTCTCTTCTGTTACCTGAGAATTTCAGAGCCAGGGTATCTAGGTAGCATGTGACAGTATCTAAAAGTAAAGGGATGTAACAAAATAAGAGCATTGGAATGAATACGGGCACAGCCCGTTTTATTGCGCTTCGTTTTATTGCGCTCCGCACATACTGCGTTTTTCACAAATTGAAAGTTTTATGGTAACCCTGCGTCAAGCAAGTCTTTGCGACATTTTACCAACCAACAGCACGTGCTCTTTCTGCCACATTGTAGTCATTCTCACAGTATTTCAAGCTTTTTCATCATGCGCTTGAGCACTTCACAGACTATGCTATCGTGGAAACATAACTTTTCTGTTATGTTTTAAGTTCTGTGGCTTGCTTTAGGATGGCATTTGCTGGGCTACAGGGGAAGAGAACCTGTGATATTTCCAAGGTATGCCTGTAGTCAAGAACCACTGGTCTATTTCAACCCTGTTACGGTTCAGGTGTGAAAACAGGCTCAGAGAGGGTAGGGCTTTGCCTGAGGTCACACAGCAATTCTGGAGAAGATCCGGAGCTGGGATCCTGACCTCTCATTCTTGGGAGGAATTGAGGTCATCTTTATCTTTATCTAACCCCCGATCTTCCAGGTCTTTGGTGAAAATGTCCCATATGTGGTCTCCATGTTACTCCTATCCCTCTAGTTGCTTTCCCACCCAAAGTGTTTTATTCTCTTTTTCCCTTCGCTAAGACTGAGCCCATTCCTTCTTAGGGAAACAGCTCCTCCATCCCTGTCTCTACCTCACCTCTATCCCATGGTGTCTGCAATTCTTTTCCACAGCCTTTTAAACACCATCCTTTTTAACAGCACATGAGAATTCTGTGACCGTCAGTCAGCACTTTTCTCCATGGCAGCCAGGGAGCTCCGTGCTGCAGTCCTGTGTCAACTGCAGTTAACTTTCTCTCTCTGTCTCATCCCTGTCTTCTGGGGCCCCCTTCTGCCTTTATTATGTCAGCTGCAAAGCATTTTCATACCTATAGCTTCAGATTCTTCCTGGGAAGAAACTATAAGCAGCAAAAAAAAAAAAAACTGACAGAAAGGCAGGTACAGATCACACACAAGTAAGAAAGAATCCTGGGCCCCCTTAAGAAAATGATGCATGCATGAGAATGAATTAGACCGAGCCTACAAATAAATTATGCAAATACAGGTGGCTGCTGCGGGATTGTGGGAAATAAATTAGGTAAGTGTTTTTTCAAGGAAGAGATGCAGTATGCAGGTTAACACGCCGGGTAAATGAGAAGCAAATAATTATGCAAATGTTGGTGTAAATGATACAGCTGTGGGTTGGAATTTTGTTCCACAATTGGAATAAATTATGTGAAGTAGTCACTGGGTTTATACCTGCATCGGATGGCATGTGCGTGTAAACTACACCAAAGCAGTACAGGTGATCCCAACATCAGAAATCAAAGAGGAATGATGAATGAATGACACAGCCCACAACCGCATCTCCGGCAAGGACAGAGCTGGATTATGCAATGTGGGCATGCCTCCCTACAAGCCCGCAGATAAATTATGCAAATCACTCCAAGCTACCCCCACTGAGGATCACTGTCAGGAAACACCAGGCCGGATTATGCAAGTGGATCATGAATTATGCACCAGGGGTACGTCTCATTGCAAGGCTAGGAATCAATTATGTAGAAGGTAGGGGGCATGGGGAACCATGTGAGTAAACCCAGCCAATACCCGGCGAGGCTGTGAACTGCAGCAAGCCTTCCACAGATCACAGGGGCTCACTAGGAAGTACAAGGCCTCTGGGAGAGTTCAGTGGTGGGTACATTGTAGAATCTGCATGGATACATTGCACAACAGTGCCCCCTCTGGGCAGATGAGCCCCTGCCAAGGCCTGCAAAGCCATCCAGAGATAAGGCTTGGGAGCATGGGCTGGACTCCAGCCCTGACTTGTCCTCTTAGACTCAGTGCCCTTATGCAGTACGCAACCTGCACAACCGTACGTGGCGGCCCTCGGATATGAGCATGCGTTTATGCACACAGCCAAGCGCTCCCAGCCCAGGAAGCCACACCCTCCGGATTCCGCACACGGAAGCCACACCCTCCGGATTCTGCACACACACATGTACCAAGGAGGTAGGTCTGTAGGATTCTGCTCACCTGTACCACACCTGGGGAAAAGACGGCAAGGATGAGATAAAGCCACACGTAGGCGAAGATGCTCCAGGAGGCGGTGACGAAGAAGACTCTCAGATGCTTGATCTTGCGGCTCTCGCCGGCTGGGATGACGTAGACGCACACGGCGATAACGACAAACATGTTGAAGGCGGCACTGCCCACGATGGTGCCCGGGCCCAGCTCGCCCGCCTGGAAGTTGTGGCCGCAGACCTCGATGACCGACAGAAGGATCTCGGGCGCCGAGGAGCCCAGGGCCATGAGCGTGAGGTTGGACACGGTCTCGTTCCAGATGCGCACGGTGCCCACGCTGGTCTCGCCGTTGGCCTTGGTGATGGTGATCTCTTTCTCTTTGGACGTGATGACCTCGATGGACGCCATGAAGCGGTCGGCGATGATGGACACACCCAGGAACATATACACCATGGCCACAAAGTACACCACGGCCCGGGCCACCTTGTCACCCAGAGACGGGTCATTGGGCTCCCACACGGGCAGCAGGACCCCTGGCTGGCAGCGGTTGGAGCCCTGGCAGCTCCCCGTGCTGGCGTCGCTGTCATTGGCCAGGGGAGGCGGTGGGGAGGGGGTTGGGGTGGCCACCCCTGAGCAGGGGGGTGCCCCCAGGAGGAGTGCGACCCCCACCAAAGCCAGGGGAGCCATGGGGGGTGGCGGGGTCCTGTGGAGGGGAAGGGGGGGTCTGGGTGAGTTGAACAAACTCTTCCCCAACACACGGAGGGAGTCAAGGCTTGTTAGGGGTGGAGAATCGGGGGGACACTGAGGACCGATGCAGGGAGGATAGAACAGAGCGAGGCCGACAGACACAGAGACACAAAGAGACACAAGGAGACAGAGAAAAAGCCAGAGACCAAGAAAACAAGTCACAGAAGGACCAAGAAAGACTGAGAATCCTGCTGGCGTGTGCAAAAAGTGGAAAACAGTTTGGCTGTCTCTCCAGCAGCTGAACAGCCTGTCGCTATGACCCAGCAATTCCACTCCTTGATACGTGCTCCGGAGAACCACGTCCACATGTCTCCCAAAAGATGCACTCAAGAACGTTCATAGCAGCTTTATTTTTAATCTCTCCTATCTGGGAACCTCATATGTCTACCAGCAGTAAAGAAGATCAGTGCAGCACAGAGAACACAGTGGAATACTGTACAGCAGTGAAAAAGGAATGGGCCCTTGACACACCCAATGACACAAATGACTCTCAGAGACATGATGATGGACAAAGGAAGTCGGGCACAAAAGAATACAGTCTGTATATTATTCAGCATGTGGGCCTGGGAGTGGGGGCCTTAAACTCATAAGTGATTCCACCCTGGCCCTCACAGGGCTCCTGCTCGGGGGTTTGGGTCGTGACTCTGTCTTTCCCAGATAGAGCTGGGAGGGGCTGCTGGAAGGTCTCTGACTGACCCAGAGGGAAAGAGACTGAGAATCCCTCCCTGTCCTAGTGGCAGAAGTCTCTCCCTCCAGGCTCCTGGGTCTCTAATCTGGGCTTTTACTGGGTTTTTACAATTGCACAGTCTCTGGCAGCTGTGTTAAAAGACCCTGTGTTAGGCTTTCCGTCCTGTTTCGAGGCGTGTGGGTCTCTATTGCTTGGGCGCTTCTCTCCCTGCCTCTGGTCTTGGGTTTCAGCTCCTTAAAAAAGCAAATTAGCTCACGACCCTGCTCGGGTCTTCACCCCAGATAAGGCCTCCCCATATCTGATCCCCCTTCCCTCTCTAACCCCATCTCCCTTCCCCTCCCCCTCACTCACTCTGCCACAGCCACACTCCCAGGTCTGTGGGTCCTTGCTCAGCCCTAACTTGCCTTCTTCAGCCCGATACCACTGTGCGGTGCACGCCCGGCACAACCATACCTGGTCGTCCTCAGATGGGAGTGTGCATTTGTGCAAATACACAAGCTCTCCAGGCCCAGGAGCCACAATTCTGGGTTCTGCAGACACACATGCACCAAGGAGGAGGAAACCTAGACAAGACACGGGTTCCTCAAACACACCAGGCGCCTCAGGGCATTTGCACATGTTGCCCCTTCCTGAAACACTCTTCCCCACAGATCCACAAGCTTTGCACCCTCTCCTCTCCCAGGTCTTCATGTCACCTCCTCCTCCTTCTTCTTTTTTTTTTAAGTTCTTCTAGCCACTCTCTCCAAAATGATCCCATTTCCCTGTGGGGAAATCTCCACTCATTTCACAGATGAAAGGATTAAGGCTCAGAGAGGTGAAATAACTTGCCCAACGTCACACAGCATCAACTCCATGGCTCCCAGTTTCTCTCTCCAGATGACAGAGGGGCCCCCACTCCTAGTTCCTCTGTCCCACCTTCACACTGCCATGGTAACTGTTGTTGTTATGTGCCGTAGACCCGACTCATAGCGACCCCTCCTTGGGTTTCCGAGGCAGTATCACTACGGAAGTAGATTGCCCCATCTTCCTTCCGACGAGTGGCTGGTGGGTTTGAACCGCCAGCCTTCTGGTTAGCAGTCAAGTGCCTTAGCCACTATGCTACCAGAGCTCTCTACCTAGGAGCCTATAAAAAGGGAGGGAGAGAAGAAGGGGGTGTCCCCCGAGCCTTCGTGACCCCTCTCTCGGGCACCAGCTTCACTTTTCCAAGTGGCTCCCATTTCTGTCTAAAAAGTTCTCTGAGTCTAGCCCACAATCTCCCCCCAACACACCCCCACATACCCACCGTTTGGGAACTGGCTCCTGTGGGGGAGGGAGGCAGATTATTGGCAGATTGTCCTGGGAGACGGAGAAGGAGGCAGTGTGTGTGTGCACACGCGTGTGCCAAGAGAGGGGTAATTCTTAAAGGGCCACAGCACAATTAGTCCTCTCAGCAAGGCCCCTAATGATACATCTAATTAGCAGCCCCCTAATTAGCAGCGACTTAGGCATAATTACAAACCCACCAGGATCCAAAGCAACGACTCCCTGCTCTCTCTCATCTTTCTCTTCCTCCTCCTCACCTTTCTGTGAAGCCCCTGCCAGCTGCGAATTCCTCCAAAGCATCTAATTGCCTCTCTCTGGGAAGGGCCATGGCCTGGGAAGTCCTCCCCCAAGTCTAGCCACCTGTCCCTCCTGCTGCGCTCCTCCAGGGAGACCAGGGAGAGCCAACGGGGTGTTCCCATGCTTGCAGTCCCGCTTGGTTTCTTTCCAGCAGAAAGCCAGTTGGCTTTCAGCGGGGCCTTGGCAGAGGAGGGATCAGGGAGATAGATATTTGTAAGATGAATGACCAAGTGGTCTGAGCCTGTGGCCAGGAGCTGGGACAGCCAGGTTCCCGCCGCTGCCGAGAGTCCCACTCAACAGCAGAACTGAAATTTAATCTGCGTTTAGCATCCAGGGGCAAAAGGATCAGGTGTAGCCCGGGGTGGGAGCCGGGAGGGCAGATGGCGGGCATAGGCTCCTGTCCCGGGGAGGTGGCGACATCTCTGTGCAGCCTGGTGGGCCCGTGGCCAGCTAGCTGGGTCAGTGGCGAGCACCCCATTTCTGCCTCCTACTCCTCTCCTGGCCTCAGTGTTACCATTCACGGAGTGAGACTTCTGGCTTCCGTGCAGGCCCAGTCTGGCAGGCCAGGTGGGACCCCGTCCCTGAAGCTGCCGCCACCAGGGAGGGTGAGGGTGGGTGGTGGTTCTGACTATATTGGTGGCTGGGGCCGGGGGTTTCCTCTGCCCCTGGGAGAAATGTGTTGGGGTGGGGGCGGGGGAAGGACGTGCTTCTGAACACGCCCACTCCCAACTCCCCCACAGTCACATGACGGTCCCAGCCTGAGGATCACACACACTCTCACCGTTTGTGTTCAGGGCTGCAAGGGACACCTCTGGCCACCAGTGGGTATACTGAGGCCCAGAGAGAAGATAGACTCAAGCAAGTCTCAGGGCTTCAAATCAGAGATAGAAGCTCTGGGTATAGGACCCCTTACCCAGCAATCTTTTAAAACCACCTGCGTGCCCCATGGGCATCGTCACACAGGACAATGACTTCGTCTGTGGCCCTGGAGACGGCTGCCACACCGGTGTGCATGAGGAAGAGGAAGCAAGCCCACACTCACCACAGTGCCCATCAGCCGCACACACAGGCTCACACACCCTCCCTATCACTGGCACACGCCCACCTTCTCTGAGCCCCCTCACTGAGGGGAGGAAGAGCACACAATGGCCAGGGACCTCTGGACTCACAGGGCCCTCTTGGAATCCCCAAGGGGTGGAGAAGCATTGGGGGGGTCACCCCACTGGCAGTCAGGTCTGAGGCTGGCAAAGTCATGAGAGGGATGGAGGTGTGACTGCAGGAAGGACTTGGCCTGGAATAGGAAAGGCACTTGCTATTTGCCACAAGAACGAACAAGTCCAGAAATGGACAGACAGCAAGAGGTATGGAAGTTAGACTACAGGAAGGACCAGTCTGGTCCATATGAAGAGGGGAGAGGTGAGACTGCAAAAAAAAAAAAGGACTGGTCTAATCTGTCTAGCAAAGGGCACAGATTAGACTGCAAGAAGGACTGGCTTGGGGATCCCAGAAAGAAGGCAGGGGAGAGGACAGGGGCTCTGGCAGCTGAGGAAGGGAGGGGAGTTTGGGAGACTCCAGGTCTTCTGGGGGAACCCACAGTGTGAGGAGCTCTTCCTCCAAGTCTCCCTCCACCCCCCGGGTGGAGATCAATGTGTGGAGAAGTATTCACAGGTTCTCAGGGAAAGCAAGAACAGAGGAAAGACAGGGACCGATACCCAGAGACAGAGGTGGGGAGACCAGAGATGGGAAGAGACAGAGATACAGGGGGACACACGCAGAGGTAGTGGGGGGCGGTAGCTGAGAGAGACCAAGAGGACAGAGACGAGAGACATGGAGAGACAGAGATGAGACGAGAGACATGGAGACATGCAAGCTGATGGCAAAAGCACTCCGACTCGCAAGAGACCCCCCGAGATGTGGGGACAGAGAGATGAGACTAGACACAGGAAGGGGGGGCGGAGGTGGAGAACGTAGGGGGGCTGCCCCCCACGGGGGTGGGGGTGGGGTGCTCTCACCCCCTCAGCGCCCGGGAGGCACCCCTTCCCTAGCCCCCAGCCCCTCCTGCAGCGCAGGAAGGGCTGAGGATGTTGGGGGCTGCGCGTGGCGTCCGCCCCCTACTGAGGGGTCCGGGTACCCGCGCCCCGGCATAAACAGCCCCTCAAAGGGGATCAGGGAAAAGAGGCTCCCGGATCCTCAAAGCAACCCACCCGGCCGCCTGCGGTAACGCCGCCCTTCTCCCACGGACCCCTAGAAACTGAGGGTCTCTTACCTGCGGCGATGGCCTGGAGCAGGTCCCCCCAGAACTGGGCAGGCAGCGGTGGGCGACTCCGCCCAAGAAAGAGAGAGACACAGAGAGAGAAGCTGGAGACTGTGAGGGAGAGCCGGGGAGGGAG
>NW_006921686.1:2048241-2053911 GCF_000298275.1 Orycteropus afer afer | reverse complement strand
TGTGTGTGTGTGAGTGTGTGTGTGAAAGAGAGCGAGCGAGCGAACGATACAGGCGCACACACACATACACACACACAGAGTCTCAGATCCCTACAAGGGCCAAGAGACGCAAAAAGCAGCCGCAAATAGTTACAGGGTCGCGGAATTGGAAGGGGGAGAATGTTCCTCCCGAATCAGATCCAAATTCACACACTGTGCTTGCAGACAGAACCTCGCCCAGAAAGTCAGAAACAACCCCGAAGGCGCCCATTAATAACAACGACTGCCACCCATACAGCCCTTAGCACGTGGCTTCAGCAGGTGTTACATTTTTTAAGTGCTTGGTGTGCCGTTGACACAATTAACCCTTAGGGCCCGCCACCCTGGGAGGTAGGTGCTATTTTGAGTCACATTTAAGGCATCTGACTGCTAACCAGAAGGCTGGCGGTTCAAACCCACCAGCCACTTTTCAGAAGGAAGACTAGGCAATCTACTTTTGTAGTGATACAGCCTCAGAAACCCAATGAAGGGTCGCTAGGAGTCAGAATCTATTGGACAGCAGTGAGGTTCGTTTTCTTTTTTTTACACAGATGGGGAAACCGAGGCACAGAGAGGTGAAGTGACTTGCCCACGATGGCAAGAGCAGGATTTGAACCCAGACAAGGAGCTCTGGTGGCATGGTGCCTAAGGCATCTGCTAACCAGGTTGGCGGTTCAAACCCACCAGCCACTTCCTGGAAGGAAAACTGGGCAATCTACTTCCGTAAGATTTACCGGCTGGGAAACCCAAAGGGGGTCGCTATAGTCGGAATCCACTCGATGGCAGTGAGTTCGGTTTTTTAGTGTGGCTTTGGGCTTCACTCCGCTCAGGATCCACACTGCGCCAGCAGAAGACACTGGTGGCGGGGGGTCCTGAAGACACAAACTCGGGGTACTGAAGCGGACACTCCCTCTCGCCTCTCCAGGGGACACACACACCCAGACCCGTGGTCACTGGACTCACCCCCATCTGGGGCTCAGGCGATGGGAGTCCCCCCTCTGGAAGCTGTAGGCGAGCTTCCCAGCGGCTGTCTGCTCAGGTGGGCAGGCCACAGGCAGGAGGCTGGCTCGTGCCCACTGCCAGCCCTAGCTGCACACTCCCAGGCCCACTGCCAGGCGGGGAGGGAGCGGGAAGCCGATCCAGCTCCGGAGCCTTCCCACGCCCAGGCCCGATTCTGGGCCAGGAGGGGGAGAGGAATGAAGATGGGCGCCCAAGGAGGGGTGGGCTCTTCTCCTAAAAAACCAGCTGGAGGCAACTGGTTGGTGTCTTCACTGTCGATGCGAGGGGTCAGACTTATGGAGGGCCTTCCGAGGCAGGGTGCAGAGGGATGGCTGGAAGGGCTGTGGTGCCTGCTCCTCCCTGCCCCCCAGGGTGTCCCACCCAGCCCTGCCCCCGGGAGGAGCCTGCCTTCCACCCTAGCCTGGACACCCGTTCAGGAATTCCGCCCCAACCCTCCTGACCTGGATTCTATTCCTGGCCTGCAGTGGGGCAGGGCTGGGCTGCTGCCAGCATCAATGCCTTGGTCCCTGAGAGGCAAGTCCCCAATCCTCTGGGTGCCTGCAAGGGGTCACAGGGGCAGGAATACCCACAGCGACCGAGCTCAGCTTGTCTCCAGCTCCCTGGCCCTCCACTTACTGCGGGTTTCAGATCAAGTCTAACCTTAGACTTTTCTAGCACGGTTTATCTCACATCTTGTCTGCCTGGGTCTAGTCTTGGTACTTCCTACTGGGCTCTAAACTCAATGGCTTTCCACTAGGGTCTGACCATGGCTCTGTTCACTGAGGTTTAACCTTGGCTGATGCCAGTAATTTCTGCTGGGGTCCAACCTCAGCATCACTCACAGGGCTCCAGCCTCAGACTCTGCCGTGACTTGACTACGGCTTCTCCACCGCAGCTCTGTTCACCCGTATCCCTTCCTCTGAATGCCAACTGTCTTCCTTTTCCACTGGGGTCTACCTTCAAGCCTCCCTGCAAGGGTCTAGCCTCAGCCCTGTCCATTGGGGTTCAGGCCTTTCCACTGGGGTCTAACCTCAGCCCTCTCTAGCCCACGGTGGCTTAAGGTCAACCTTTCTTCTAGGCTCCAACCTCACTTCTTTTCTCTGAGGTTACCCAGGGATCTACTAATCTCAGTCCTGTCCCTGGGTCTAACTTTGCATTCCCTCTCCCCAACGCCCCTTCCTTCAATTCCTCAGGGTAAATCCAGCCCCCAGGGGAGAGCCTGGCACACAGCAATGCTCAAAGAACGCCTGCGGAACAGAAGACCATAGACAATTGTGAAAACTTTGTTCCTCTGGACTACAAACAGCTGACCACTCTCACTGCGGGTGGAGGCGGGTCGGGTGAGTACAACCCTGTCTCCAAATGGGGAAACTGAGGCGCACTGCGAGGCAGCGGTTCAGCAGGTCACGTGACACATCTTGGGCAAAGCCGGAGCAGGGTTGGAGGGCTGGGGAGAGAGTCTGTTCCTCCCCACCAGTGCTGGGGGGTGGGCCCCACGGTGAGCCACTCCCCTGCTCTTGGGAGGATGGGCGTGTGGGGGCTCAGGAGGGCGGGGTCTCAGTGGCTCCTGGACCCGCCCTGCCCCCCAGCCCCTGTTGCTGCTGCTGCCGTCTCCTCTGTTCCACTTGGTGCCGAAGGCGGGTCAGCGCCAGCTCGGAGGCCTGGATTAGGCTGTGCTGTGGGCAACAGGAGGAAGAGGGGAGCAGGGCTGAGACCAGGGCAGGAGGGCCTCAGGCGGCTTGACACCCCCAAGGGCTGGGCGGCTGAGCCACCACGGGAGGTCAGAGAGCAGACCCCAGAGCGTGGGGGAAGTGGGTATCGGAGAGGCATGAAGGTTAGACCCCAGGAGTGGCCTTACGTGAATCCACAGTGTGGGTGGGGGACATAAGCTCACACCCAAATGGAAAGGGCCGAGGTCAGCCATCAGTGGAAGGGAGACGGGTGCCCACGATCACCCTACAGTGGGAGCGAGGGGGGCCACCGGAGAGAGGCCGAGGTCAGACCACCGTGGGAGACACAAAGGTGACGCCACGAGAACAGAGAAGGGGCAACCAAAGTGGAAAAAAGGGCGACGGTCTGACCCGAGCTGGAGGGTCTGAGGTTAGACCCTAACAGAAGAGGCCTAGGAAACACCACAGCGAAATGGCTCGAAACAGGTAATGAGAGACAATGGTTAAATCACAGTAAAAGGGAAGTCCTTTCCCCCACAGGGACCACAGTCTCTTCAACTGTACCATCGAACCTCAGTGCTTTCCATCAGGGTCTAACCTCAGACCACACCACTAGGGTCTAACCTGTGTCCTTCCGTTAGGTCTGACCTCACACCTCTCTGTCCACTAGGGTCTAACCTCAGTCCTTTCCACCGGGTCTAACCTCACTCCATTTTACTTGGGTCCAACCTTGGTCCCACCCAATGTGGTCCGACCTCTATCTTTTCTACTGGGGACCAACCTTGACCATTCCATTGGGGACTAGACTGTAGAAAAGGCCCAAACAAAGGCTGTAGAGGAAGCAGCAAGAGTCAGACCCCAGTAGAAAGAACCCAGGTTAGACCACACCCAAAAGGATCCTTGAGTCAGACCAGAGGGAAGGAGAAGGCGTGGAGGAGGCGAAGATGTGGTGACGAAGACACAGTAGAGCCTGAAAGGTGGCGGGCTGCACCGTAGTGAACAGGGTTAGAGGTTAGACCACAGCAGAAGGGATGGAAGTTAAACCGCAGTGGAGGGTTCGAGGCTGGACCACAGTGGAATGGTTGGACCTTAGACTGTAAGAATAATGGTGGTTATGCTGCGGAGGGAAGGCTAGAGGTCCAAGTGCAGCGGAGGGCTGGAGACCAGACCACAGCTGAAGGGTCTGACCCCAAGAGAAAGCTCAGAGATCAGACCAGAGTGCAGGGGCTCAAGGTTAGACAACAGCAGAGAGCTAGAAATTGGCTGTAGAAGACAGGCTGGGGTTACGCTGAGGGGGAAGGGTAAGAAATCAGACTGTAGAGGAACAGTGGGAGGAAACGCAACGAAGGTTGGAGGTTAGACCACAGCTGCAGTGAAGTTGGTTAAAGACACACAGGAGAGGGTTGGCTGTGCTAAGAAGGGGAAGTAACCGTCTGACAATGGAGCATGAAAGTTAGGCTGCAGTAGAGGGTCCGAGGTTAGATCTCGGTGGGTGGATCTGAGGCTAGACCACAGCAGAAGGGACAGAGTTAAGGAAAATGTGAGGAATGAAGGACAGTGTCTAGGGGGGCTTTCGGGAGGCAGAGGGTAGGGTGGGGGCTGGGGGTAACATGCTGCATCTAAGCCGCCTCTTCCAGCTGCTGTCCCCACCCTCCTGCTGCTTTGAGTACTCACAGCTGCTCCCCTTCTCCTGAGAGAAAGAAGACCTGGGCATTGACTCCCTCCCCAAGGTGTGTCTACAGCCAGTGACTGACATCTACAGGGGTATGACCCCTTTGCCCGAAGGTAGCAAGGGTCCGTGGTACCATTCATGCTCTAAAGCTCCCTGTGGGATCAGGCTGAGGCTAGACCGTTGCAGACCCCACATCGTGGCTTGGCATCTCCCCGTTCCCATCTTGTCTGCCCCAATCAAGTTGAGGTATGCAGGACACCCTCCTCTCAGGCTCTTCCTCTTGGGGCCCCAACCTGAGACCCCGAGTCACCTGCAAGATGTGCACGCCCTTCAGGGAGACCACGGCGAGCTCCCGAAGCCCATCCCCGGTCAGATCCACGTGGGCCATGGCCAGCAGCGGGCTGGAGAAACTCCGCTGCCACAACAGGCGGAATCCACACTCAGCCTCGGGGAGCCTGGACTCTGGGCCCCAGTACTTGTAACAGAGCAGTTCCTGCAGGGGCAAGGGGCCGGCATCACCCAGGGTGGTGGGAACAGGGGGGACGAGCAGGGGGCTGCCCCATTCCTCAGGTCCCACCTGTCCATAGGTAGCCACCAGGACTTCCAGTCGCCCATCCAAATCCACGTCAGTTACCAGGCCACAGAGGACGCTGTCAAACTGGTCACTTCCGGGGAGGAGAAGCTGGTCCTTGAGACCCCGATGCAGCAGGTCCCTGAAGGTCTCAGACAAATCAGGGAAACTAAGTCACTATAGTGCCCGCCGTCCTTCCAGGGCTGGGAACTGCTTCAAACTGGTCCAGTCATGGCTGGCCCAACAAAAGTGGAACGGACAAATGTGTAAACTGAGCAAAATGCAATAATGACTGGAATAGAAAAAATTACAAGTCTGAGGGCTAGAATGGGAGACTCCAAACAGGTATAGAGAACCCTTTCAGGAGCCTGATGTGGGAAACTGGCTTGTTGCCATTTAAAGCTATGCAGACGGCCGCCATCTTTGAGCTGGTCACCACTGTTTCCAGCTCTGCTGGTCAGGAGATTTGGTTGCAATGCAATGTGCACACTCTCCTTGTTTTCTAGGCGAGAGTAAGTTTCTAGCAGGACATCAGGCCATAATTTTCCCATTCTGGTTTTACAGTTTAAAGCCACGCATCCTTCTCGTCAGACTCTGAGCCATGCGCTCATACTACTGCCCTTCTCAGGACTAAACACGCTACTCTTCCTGAGGCCTGGACAAGCTCGCTTTCAACCTAGACATCTTCACAGTTCCACCAAGTGGTCAACTTCTCACTCAAACTACTCACTTCTGTGTGT
>NW_006921686.1:2044607-2046581 GCF_000298275.1 Orycteropus afer afer | reverse complement strand
AGAGAGAGGCACCAGAGGGAGGGGTGGACGGCTGGAAACTTCAGGAGGAGGGTGGAAATTTGGGTGGGGGCGTCAAGGCTGCACAGTCCCCTGCGCCCATGCTCAGAGCTCACCCTCTGGGGCTGAGAGGTTGAACACAATCACACGGGAGATGGGGCCGTCCTGCAGGATGGTCCATGTCTGTAAAACCTCTGTGTGGAGGCGGGGAGAACTCAGGCCCCGCCCCCAGCGCCGGCCCCGCCCCCAGCTCCGGCCCCGCCCCTCACCTCTACTCTGCTGGTCCACATGAGCAACGCGGACATAACCACTCTGACAGCCGAGAGCTGTGAGCCGTCGAGATGTGCCCGGCAGGTTATGGACGTCAAGCCATAAGACGCTGGTGAGCAGGCAGAGGTAGCAGCCAGATGGTCCTCAGCTCCTATCCCCACGTCCTTCAGGAACGTCCATCCCATCTCCCCAGACCCCAACACCCTGCAGCCTGATTTCTCTGAGTAATTAATCCCCGTCGCCCAATTTCTCTGAGTCCTCTCTCCATTTTCTCAGGGGTCATCACTGTCAGTTCACTTCTCGGCCTTCATTCCTGTGCTCTGAGTTTCCTGAGCGCATCCTCGCTGCCCAGTTTCTTTAAGGCCATCTCCACTCCCAGTCCCTGAGGTTTCTCCCGCCCCAGCCCCTGCTGGCCGCCTTCGGGGGCTCTCTTACCTACTGGTCAGATCTGTGAGCTCTGGGAAGAGGTTTTCCACTGGTTGTTCCTCAAACTGATGAAGTCCCTCGTTCTGGGGGAATCACGACCCATCCCGTCGGGGTCACAGCCACCCCCCCCCAGCCCTGTCCCAGCCCCATGGCCACGCCCAGCAGGGCTGCCCCGCCTCACCTCCTTATACAGATGAATGGCCGGGTTGTTCCCACTCAAGAGAAACACAGTCTCCAGCTGGTCCCCAAGCTGGACCCTGAAAGCAAAGAGCTGTAGAAAGCACTCCGGTGTGGCAGAACCCGAGTGCGGTAGGACGCAGGCGCTGGAGGACCTTGGCTTGAGAAATCCCTTGCCTGCAAGACCCTTTGCACTCTGGGATCCAGAGCTGGAATCTCCTAGGGGGCTCTGGTGGCACGTGGTTAAAGCATTCAGTTGCTAACTGATAGGTCGGTGGTTCGAACACACTAGCCCCTCCGTGGGAGAAAGATAAGGCAGTGGGCTTCCCTTAAGATTGACAGCCTTGAGAACCCTATGGGGCAGTTCCACTCTGTCCTCTAGGGGCGCTGTGGGTCAGAATGGACTCCACAGCAGTAGGTGTGGTTTGGGCTTTGCTTCTGTGAAGACTGACAGCCTTGAGAACCCTGTGGTGCAGTTCCACTCTGTCCTCTAGGGACGCTGTGGGTCGGAATGGACTCCAGGGCAGTGGGTTGTTGTTTTGTGCCATTCAGTCGGACCCGACTCAGTGATTAGTCCAGGTATTGTCCCACTTTCAGCCAGATTCCCTTCCACCAACTCCATCGTACGTTGGATCTGACCTAAGTTGCCTACCTTTCTTTAGTTTTGACGTTTTCATTATTATTGCCTTTTGTTACCAGTATCTTCATAAATCTGATCTTGTGACATCTGTGAGTGAACACCTGAGACTGAGAACATCAGCAAGTTATGTGCTGCAGCACTGTGTGCAGCACCTATCACTAACAATAATCACAGACAAACCCAGACACGATCATAAAGGCGGTTTGTCCTAACTCGAGTAGGTCGTAAGTCGGGGACCGCCCGTCTTCTCTCTCTGAAATGCAGAGCTGTAGAAACTAGCCATCCTGGAACCTCAGCATGGCGGGCTTGCAGAGCCTTCCAATCCCAGAACCCCAGAACTTTAGCTTGTTGGAACCTTCCCTTCCTAGGACCCTCCCCTGCTAGAATCTTCATTCCGGCTGTGGAGTCTGTAATGGAATCCCGGGCTAGAATGGGAACACAGGCCCTCTTCAATCTGTGGGGGT
>NW_006921686.1:2019151-2043976 GCF_000298275.1 Orycteropus afer afer | reverse complement strand
CGGAAGTAGGATTGCCCAACCTTCCTTCCGAGGAGTGGCTGGTGGGTTTGAACAGCCAGTCGTCTGGTTAGCAGGCAAGTGTCTTAGCCACTATGCTACCAGAGCTCCCTTTGGAATTCTAGGACCTCCATATTCCAGATGGTCCGTCCTCTAGCTCCTTGCAATATGAGACTGCTAGGGCTTTATCCTGCAGAAGCTGGTTTATCCAACCCACCCAACTTTCCAACCTCAGACCTTACTACTGGAGAAAATCCAACACCTCTGGGTTCCTCATCTGATGCACAAGATTCGAACCTGGGGCCCCAGTGACAAGAACACTGGTGCTCTAGTGGCTCACATGGAGTATCTCGTTTAAGGGGACAAATCTGGCCGTTGTTGTTGTTAGGCACCATCGAGTCCATTCTGATTCACAGTGACCCCATGTGTCAGAGCGGAACTGCCTCACAGGTTTTTCTGGGCTGTCATCTTTACGGGAGCTGATTCACCAGGCCGGTCTCCTGTGGAGCAGCTGGTGGGTTTGAACCGCCAACCTTTCGGTTAACAGCCTAGTGCTTAACTGGTGCACCACCAGCGCTTAAACGAGTGATGCTTTAAAAACGGCAGTGGAATCCGGTTGTGTTTGGGCAGATCTGCAGTCCCAGGCAGCCACCGGCCCCTCCCTCTCTCCCATCCTTCCCATCCTCTTTATTTTCTTCCACTATGGGAGAAATGGTGGCATAGTGCCTAAGACATCTGACTGCCAACCAGAAGGCTGGCAGTTCAAACCCACTAGCCACTCCTCAGAAGGAAGGCTGGGCAATCTACTTCCGTAGTGATACTGCCTCAGAAACCCAAGGAGTGAGTTTGATTTTGTTACTTCTCTGGCCCCTAAAGGCCTTTAGTTTTCAATCCCTGCTCTCCTTCATTTTCTACATGGGAATCTGATTCCCTGTGTAAAGACAGCACTGGAGAATCCAGGGCTCCTTCGATGCTTGAGCCATGGGTACCCAGGAGACACTTACTCAGCGTGGCACAGCTGGAATGGGGTGAACTGGAGTTCCAGGTTCAGACAGCTCTCTGTGAGGGGGGCACAGGCAGGTGAACAGGGCAGCCTAGCAGGCCTCCGTCCCACCCCAACCCTGCCTTTCCCCGTCTCCTCCCCACCCCCCACCCCCCGGACCACACTCACGGGCAATGGAGTCAAGGTTGTACTCAGAGCCCGGCTCATAGTCACAGTAAATGTTAAGGAAGGGACTGCCCTTGTCCCCCGAATCCTGGGGGAGGAAAAAGGCCTCAGGGGAGGGCAGGGCGGCAAGAGGGAGCTGGGTCAGACTCCCAGGATCCACCATATGTTTAAGGAGGGGAGCGCAGGGAGGCGGAGGGGGCCCTGGGTACCTTGATGAACGTGATCCCCACGACCAGGCCCCGCTTTGGGGGCGATTTGTTGAAGGTGTCGATGGAGACGATTTCTGCATCCACTGGGAGAGGGCAATGTTTGTATTTCAGGAAGACCCCCATCATCATGACCCCTGACCTCTGGGTACGAGGGATCCCTGACCTGGGAATCTGTGTGATCTTAAATTCAAACTACTTCCAGGTCCCTATTATCTGAATCCTGATTCCTATGACCCTTGACCCCCTTCCATCACCCTGGTCCCATTCTCCCATGAGATCTAGCTCAGACAGAGCCTCAGAAGCTTTCTCAACATCACGTTACAAGCCCCCTAGCCTTATGGCGCCACGCACCGGGAATATAGTTGAACTGCAGCTCCTTAGCCACGGGCCTGATTTTCTGTCGGAGGTCTTGGTAGCGGAAGCCGAGCACTTTGCCTTTAAGGGTGGCAGCTAGTAGTTCCCCGCGCCCGCCCGCGCCGCCTGCCAGCCCGTACACATTGCTCTGCGACGAGAAGCGCGTGAAGCTGTCCTCGCGTAGGGGACAAGGCTCCGCGGCCACAGCTGCTTCCCCCATCACGACCCTCAGCCTCTCGGCAGCCTAAGCCGCTGCCAGGCCTATCTGACCCGCTGTTCCCTAAAGGACAGGGAACGCCAGACGCCCGCCCATGGCGCAGACTGATTACGTAGAAAAGCTGCCGACTCTGCCTTGTACCAAGATGGCAGTCGGCTCGGCTGTCCCAGGAGAGTCTCACCGCGCCTGCGCACTCCTCCTTCTTCCGTTCCAGGGCCAAAGAGTGACCAGACTTTGCCCAGAAGGTGGAAGAGCATGACCGACGTCCCCTTGCTATGAACTCCAAGCCAAACTCACTGCCTTGGAGTCCATTCGACTCATAGCGACCCCTCCTTGGGTTTCCGAGGCGGTATATATATATATAGCAACTCCCACTAGGTTTCCATGGCTGTAAATCTTTACGGAAATAGATTGCCCAATCTGCCTTCCGAGGAGTGGCTGGTGGGTTTGAACCGCCAGTCTCTGGTTAGTAGTCAAATGCCTTAGGCACTATGCCACCCTGTGTATGCTTGCTTGTCCCTAAAAAGCTAAGAGGGGTTGGGGAAATCTGTGCATATCTCGTGTATCGTTTTCAGAAGACATGAGTTGCTCAGCTGACCTGGCAGCTCAAATAATCGCCATTCCTCTCCTTGCAGAAACACACACACACTCAGCCAGACTGCAAGTTCTGTGAAAGTAGCAACTGGGTCTCCCTTGGTCACAGCCGTAACTCTGGTGCCTGGACCTCAGGGCCTGGCACACGGTGGACATTCAGTAAACGTGTTAAAAATCCACAAATTCTGTGCTAGGCAAATGGAAGGCTCTCAGAGGCAAACTGGATCTGCAGGGTGGTGAGAAGAACGGCGATCAGGACAATTCCAGATTTCGGAATTGGATAAAGTTCCTAGGTGTGGGCTGCGTAGGTTGTTCACTACCAGGTATCCAGGGCCTGGAGCATGGCTTGGCACAGTTGGCATCGTTAGCACAACAGAACCACCTGCTGCTTGGTCCTGCACAAGCTCCATGCTGTTGGGGATCAGATCATATGATCTGCAAGGTTTGCGTTGCCTGATTTTCTGAAGCTGATCATCAGGTCTTACTTCCTAGTCCATTTTATTAATCTGGAAGCTCCGCTGAACCTGTTCCACATCACAGCAACATGAAAGCCTCTGGTAACAGGCTTATATGAGGTTCATTGAACCCAGGTCCCCCGCATGGAAGGTGAGAATTCTACCACTAAACCCCCACTGTCCCTCTAGGCTTACAGTAGGTAGCTACTCAGTAAACATTTGCTGACTGAATGGAATGTGGGGTCTAGGTCTGTCACTCCTGAAGTATGTGTTCTTCCCGATTCTTCTACCCCACTTGATAACCTCTAAACCACTTTCACGTAGTATTTGTTGAGTAAACAAATCAACCAGTCAAGGAAGTTATGGCTTGGGGAGGGAAAGCATCCTCTTATTCAGTGATTTCCATCCTTAGTTGCACATTTGAGCCATCTGTGGAGCGTTAAAAAAAAAACCAAAACACCAAAAGAGTAGGGGATGGACCTCAATCAAAACAATTTCCCAGGGAGTGGTCCAAGCTTGAGTACTTTCAGTGATGTTAAAGTGCAGTCGGGGTTATGAATAGCTGATTTAGGTCACAGATATCAGATACTCATCCTAACACGCTAATAATTCTTCTGTGACTGCCCATGGCAGACATTAACAATCAACCTCGGATCTCAGAAATTAACAGCGTTCTAGGCAGCCATTACTAATCGAATGGAGCTGTGGGCGGAAGCTGCGTGGCGTCTAGCGCAGTCCCTCTTCCAAAACAACAAAACAAAAACCCACCAAACTCACTGCGGTGGAGCGGGTTGACTCCTATTGACCCCCCTCCCCTTGGGTTTCCGAGGTGTTGTCTCTGCCCTGTGTTCACTCCGACTTTACCCCTGCAGGCCGTGCCGTCTGCCTGCCTCCTCAGGCCTGAGCCTCCTCCAATGCCGCCCCCACAGCGAGGAGGGCCGGGCTCCGCTGGAGCGGTGCGCAGATCCCATCAGACCTGCGGGCAGGCCGCCATCGCGGAGGCGGCGGCGGTGGTCCTGGCCCATCTTTCTTGGGCCAAGCGCTTCTGTCATCTCCCCCGCACATCCGTACCCACCAGCCGCTCCGTCCCCGTCCTGTGACAGATGGGAGAGCCGCCACTGGGGCTTTCAGCGTCCGTTCCGGGGAGCATGGACGCGGGGTGAGCAGGGGACGTCGGCCCATTGTCCACCTAACAGTCCTGGTGCACCTGCACCCCCACCCTTGTCCCTAATGAGGGGAACCCAGCCCCAGGCCGGCAGTTGACACGGGCGCTGAGTCCCAGGCCCTTGCAAACATCTCTCCGCCCCACCGTGCCCTCCAGGGCTTTCCCTCCCACCCAGCGCCAGCCACAGCCCAGGCCCCCAGTCAAGCCGGGAATCCCTCCCTCACCCCATAAGGAGGCGCTCTGGTGGCACAGTACCTAAGGCATTTTGACTGCTAACCAGAAGGCTGCCAGTTCAAGACCACCACGAACTCCTCGGAAGGCAGACTGGGAGATCTACTTCTGTAGAAATACCACCTTGGAAACCCAAGGAGGGATCGCTTTGAGCAGTGAGTTTGGTCACGGTTTCCCCAGTAAGTGTGCTTAGAGCCCCAAGGGGAGACCTGGCGGGGGCGGATAAAGAGAGTCTCGTGCCCAAGTGGTGTTTTTTATTCCTTCCCGGGCCAACCGCAGCTTCTGAGACTAACCACCTCAAAGCGTCAGGGGGTAGGTGCGGGGCGACCCTCTGAGCTCCCGGGCCGGGTGGAACCTGAAAGGTTGTGGCTGCAGCGGACTGGGGTGGGGGCAGGAGTCCCTCACGGCGGGAGTTGCAGGGGGCAGCAGCTCTGGTGCTCCGCGCTCAGCTGGGGAACACACGGAGACGGGGAACAGCCTCGCACTTGGCTAGTTGGGAGACGAGGGGCAGATGCTGCCCCAGGCCCCCGCGGCGTCCACAGCAAACAGGTCTATCAAAGATTCTGTACAGCTATTTTTTGGGGTTGGAGAAGGGCACCATGGGGGATTAAATAAACGGGCCGGGGTGAGGGGGTGATGCAAGGTCAGAGGTCGACCGTCCGGCCAGCAGGTCCAGCCTCTGTGCAGAGCCCACGCGCACGGGGCCTTGACTTGCGAGCCCGCTCAGGTGGGGCGGGGAGAAGGCTCCAGCCAAGGCCTGAAGCCCCACGTCGCCTCACTGACGGCACCCGGCCCTCACTGGAGCCTGTAGCGCAGGGTTGGGGTGGGGCCTGGCGAGGAGGGGCGGGGCCTGGCGAGGAGGGGCGGGGCCTAGCGCAGGTCCTCCTCGTCGCCCTGGATCGTCTTCTTGATGCGCAGCAGCATGGTGGTGAGCCACTGGTCCAGCCGCGAGATAGCGTCGTACTCCTTCACCTGGGGGCGTGTGAGTGAGCACGGGCACCCCCCGGGCACCCTCCCCCGCCCCCAGTCCCCTCCAGCCCTGGTCTCTGGAAAGGTGGGGGAAGCCCGACCACTGCCCACCACCCCCTTGATCTGTCTTTCCGACTCTGGCTGGAGAGTTCTTTGAGAGAAGAAGGAAGATTTTGTAGCTTAAATAGAAAGGTCCAGCTTCTGGTTTCATGGGTGGTAAACTGAGGCAGGAGGGCATCAAACAGGCCAGTGCACAGCAGCCGTGACTGGGCGACGGGGACTGAGCCTCTACCCCTGCACCGCCACTTCCTCTGCCTCAGGCCGCTGAGCTGAGCTGCCCAGAGCCCGTGTCCACCGTGGGGCAGGACAGCCCAGAAGGCTTCGCCTCTGTCCTCAGTTAAGGCGGTACCACAGCCGCCTGAGCTGGCCCCAGTCGGGTTCCAGAATGTTCAGAACCGAACGGAGGGCAGAGCCAAGCAGACATGTGCGTGGGCGTGCTCCCAGCGCCACTGGCCCACCCCAGCTCTACTTCCCATCAGGACTGGGGGTGGGGGGATGCCAGAAACCCTTTCCCTGCCCCCGCTGCTTGTCTGGGCCACCCAGAGGGCCAGGAGTGGGCCGGCCCAAGGGGACTCCGAGGGGTGCAGGGAGCGGGACCTTCCAAGCAGACCCCCAGAGGCTGAGCCCAGCTCTGCTGCCTCACCTCTCTCAGCCTCAGTGTCACCAATCATACATCAGGGAGGACACTCCCTGTGCCTCTTGGGTGACCTGAGAGGCTTCCCAGGTGACTGCAGAAAGCGATTCACAGCCAAGGGCCAGAGGTTAATCAAAAAGGGAGACGTTCCTGGCGTGTGCCTCAGACAAGAGCTGCGTGCCCAGTGACCCGCCCCCTGGAGGACCCAGCACCCTGCCGGCCACTCACCGCCTCAGTGTAACTGTCCACGTTCTGCTCCTCATGGGCTTCTAACAGCTTCTGTGAGGCAAACGGCAGCAGGGGTTAGAGCCTGGGTGGGACTCCGCACACAGGTCTGGGGGGCTCACCCGGGGGCTCACTGGCAGTGACGATCCCCTAATCTGCTGTGGCTGTTTTTGACCCCATGTGACAGAAAGCTGCCCCATGCAGGGTTTTCTGGCTGTAGGCTTTACAGCAGCAGGCGACCAGCTCTTTATTCTGCAGAGCCGCGATGGGGGGTGAGTTGCTGATCTTGTGGTTAGCAGCCAGACCTTTCAATTGTTTGGGCCACTGGGGCTCCTTATTCATCCCCAAATCACTCACTCCCAGTGACAAAAAAAGCCTCATGGGAAGTGTGCACTCGGGGTCATCACCAGGCCTCCTGCTCTGCCTGAGCCCATCACCGCCCGAGTCATACTCTTCTCACAAACGGAGACCCAAATGGCAGAAGAGGCAAACACCCCCAAGCGCAACTCTGTTTTGTGCAAATCTTGGTGATCATAATAACCAAAGTCCAAGCCCCCGATTCCCCATCCATGGCCCCCGAGAAACGAAACCCACTACCAGCAAACTGACTCTAACTCACGGCACCCCCGTGTTACAGGGGGGAACTGCTGCCTAGGGCTTTCTTTCTTTTTTTTTTTTTTTTAGGATTTGGGTGAAGATTTACAGAGTAAATTCACTTTTCATACAGCAGTTCACATATACTTTGTCTCATGTCATTGACCAAAATTTACAATGCAGCAGCTCCCCTCCCACTTCCTCCCCATAGTTACCTCCTCCCAGTGTCCATCCCTTCATACTCTTCTGCACCCTGAGCTATCTCCCTGTGCATAAGCAGCCCTTCCTTCTCCCATGATTGTTCTCTCCAGGGCGTGTGTCTACTTGAGGTAAATGTTCAACTCACATGCCTGTACTTTGTTTGGCTGGAAACCACAGTTGTGGGTTCAATTCCAGACCTGAAGGGCAGCTAGGGGCCATAGTCTCAGTGGTTACACCAGGCTCTATTGGACCAGCAAACCTGGTCCCCACCTTCTTCTTCTTTTTTTTTTGCCTCCAAATGATTTTGAGTTTTGTACCACATTGTTCTCCCTCTTTAAGCAGGATATCCTACATCCCTTCCAAGTGGATGGCAGTGGTAGCTGGGCACCATCTAGTTCTTCTGGTCTCATAGTTGTATAGGTTGCAGATCGGATGGTGTACCAGTCGCTAGGACCGATTGTTTCCATTAATTTTGGTTTTCTTCTTTCTTCTTGACGAGGAGAGACCCGTTGTTGCATCTAGATGGCAGCTTCCTAGCTTTTAAGGTCCCAGTCGCTACTCGCCAAAGTAGTAGGTAGAACAATGTTTTGTATAGTATGTTATGCCAATTGAGCTTGATGTCCCCTGCGACTATGGTCCCAAGCCCACAGGATCAACTATTCGGTCCCTCTGGTAGCTGGCTGTGACCAAGTAATGACCATAACCTTGCTACCTAGGGCTTTCTTGGCTGTAATCTTTACAGGCACAGATCGCCAGGACATTCCTCCACGGCACCACTGGGTGGGTTCAAATTGCCGACCTCTAGGTTAGCAGCCTGCAGTGACGCCCCAACCTCCAGAGCCGGCTGAGCAGAGCAAGGTCAGGGCAGGGCTGTGGGGCCGGCTCCACTCACCTTCATCAGCTTGCACTCGCGGGACTCGGAGAAGGCCGGGAACAGCTCCTCGTACTTCTGGACGGCCAGCTGAGCCAGGACGGAAAGGAGACGTTAACGCAGGGCAGGTGTGCTGGAGCTGCTGGCCGGGCAGCAGAAGGAGCTGGGAGCGCTGCTGGCCTTGAGTCAGCACCGTGCTCCTCCCCCACTTCCCTTGGTGTCACCTGGCTCTGCGCCAAGCAGGCACCTCCACGGAGCTGAGCTCATTGCACGCCTGGCTGGCCTGGTGCCGGAGACAGCTGCCGGGGAGGCCACGGGGGGTTTCCCAGGCTGGCGGCCAGCGGCGCTTCCCACGCCTGGCCTTTCTAGTCCATCCAGGTGCATACAGTCAGAGCAGGGGACAACAGTTACAGGTGCCCCCTGTGAGCACACCCTGCACACTAGGCCTCTTTATACAGGACCCTGGGAGGGTCAAGTGCGAGTGACCCCCATTTTAAAAGTGGGGAAGCATTAAACCAAAAATAGCCCCTGAAGTTTGCTTAAGCCCAAACAATTGTTTAGCTCAACTAGTTCAGTTCAAGGGGCGAAAGCATCCACCTTGAGCACTGTGCTCTCTGAAAGGACTGTCTAACATGGAAGCAGGCTGACAACAGCGGCTGGAAGGTGAGACAGGAACCTTAGGGGACAGTGAGTATATGTGAATGGGGGAAGGAAAAATATCAAACCCACAGCCACCGAGTCAATTCCAACTCAGCGACTGCCCCACGGGTCTCCAAGGCTGTCATCTTTATGGAAATAGACTGTCTCGTCTTTCTCGCACGGAGCAGCTGGTGCGTTTGAACTACTGACCTTCAGGAGAGTAAGAATGACTGTGCCACTTACAGGGTGTGACCAGAGTCTTGGACCTATACGTGCAGAAACTGATGAACTGGTCTATGTTTTGGTGTATAGATTCTCAACAACAACAAACATTTAAAGGAAAAATAAAAAGGAAAGAAAGTGGGGAAGCAGCAGACCCCAAGAGGGCAGCAACCTGCTGCGGCATGGGGTCGGGTGCGGCAGGGTCTGGACCAGCCTGACACCCATGAGGCCAGGTGCCTGTGAAGGGGGCAGGTGAGCTTTAATTTCAGCTTTGGGGGTGGGAGGTGGAGGCAAGGCAGCCAGGAAGCACTAGAAGACTGGCAGGGCCCCTGTCAGACACCATCACCTCGAATGTCCAGAGACAGCAAAAGCCCAGTGGTTGCCAGGGAGTCAGAGGACGGGTGGGCGCAGGGTGGCTCGGGAACACAGCGTTCTAGGGCAGTGAAACGATCCTGCAGGAAGCTGTTAAACGGACATGTGACCTCACGCAATTTTCCAAACCCACAGGACTGCACAAGACAAAGAGTGGACCCCAGTGGAAACCACGGGCTTTACTTAATAATAAAGAAACACTTGCCCTTGAGTTGATCCTGACTCATGGTGACCCCGTGCGTGTCAGAGTGGAACTACGCTCCACAGGGCTTTCAATGGATGGTTTTTTGCAAGTGGATTGCCAGGTCTTTCTTCTGAGGTGCCTCTGGGTAAATTCAAGCAGCCAACCTTTTGGTCAGCAGGTGAATGCATTAACGGTTTGCCCACCAGGGACTCCTAATCAGTAACTGATCATCAGTATTGGTCCATCCACTCTAACAAGTACGCCACAGGAAAGCAAGAAGGAACTGACAGGGAGACTCTGCAGAGGAGAGGGGACACGAAGGAGTCTCCCTTACTGTCTGCACAAGTCTTCTGCAAACCCTGTGGCGCAGTATGGCCTGTCTAGCCATGGTCTATGTAATTCCCATACAAGGATTGGGTGGGACTGTGCAAATAAAGTGCTTGTGACTCAAGGGGACTGGACAGCTTGTTAATAATGGAAATAAGGTGCATGGCACCATTGTGGAGGGGGACCCTGCAAATTAGGTGTCTGGAACCCTCATGAGGGGATTGGTCCGTTCTGCCATTGCACTAAGCTTAAAGTGATCCCTCCCAGAGGTGGAAAGGGGGGACCTTATGACCACCAAGAAGAGCCAGGAGTACAGTGTGTCCTTTAGACCTGGGTCCCTGTGTTGGAACCTTCTAGACCCAGGAACAGAGAGCTGTAACAAGGGAGACAGCGAGAGACAGCGACAACTAGCAGCAGGGAAATGGCGGCAGCAGAACCAGAGAGCAGCAGACAGATCCCCGGGCCGCGGAGCAAGAGGGCAGAGCGCCTGCGGGCACTTCCTGCTGGAGCTAAAGAGCTCTCTAACACTTGCCCGATAGGACAGAGGCTGAGACACCCCAAGAGGCCTGAGAGGCAAGGGCCAGGGAGCGGTGGGCACGGCGAAGAAGAGGCTGTCCTGACTGAAGAACTACATCCTGTGTCTTCTCTGATCCTGAGCTGTAACCTGTTATTTCCCTAATAAACCCTATAACTGTGAGTATGATCTGAGTTGTGTGTGGCCACTGCAACAAATTACCCAGCAGAGGAGAGGAGAGTGCCGCAGGAGGGGTGGCTGGTGGCAGAACTGGCAAAGGGTCTGGAGGGCGGTGGCCTGTCTGCCCCCTGCCTCGTGGGAGTCAGCCTGGAGTGGATGCCCACTCTCCCACCTTGTGAGGTCTGAGAAGGTTAGATACCTCCAACACATTGTACAATCTAAGACTGCACAACAAAATAAAATCCACTAAAACAATCTAAACCAGGAGCTCTGGTAGCACAGTACCTAAGACACCTGACTGCTAATCAGAAGGCTGGTGGTTCAAACCCACCAGCCACTCCTCGGAAGGAAGGTTGGGCAATCTTCTTCCGTAGTGATGCTGCCTCGGAAACTCAAGGAGGGGTCGCTATGAGTCGGATCTGACTCCATGGCAACATGATTTTTTTTTTTTTGGAAAACAACGTAACGTCCACTAACTCCTTTCCCGTGGTCATGCCCTCTTCCCTACCATCACTGCCTCCCGGACAAGAAGCCCTGCAAACCAGTGGGCTACACGGCTGTGGCTGTAATGGGAGTGGGAGTGGAAAGCTCTGGAAGCCCAAGGCTGCAGCTTACTAGCAGGGGACCCTGATCAGGGCCTCTCACCTCAGCCTGTGTCTCCAATTGTAAGCTGGGATGATACCATGCCTACTTCATGGGGTGCAGTAAGGATCCAGAACACACGCCTCCAGAGAGAAGTGGCTGGCTCGGAGCCTGGCACCCCCAGCCAGGAGCTGAAAACTCAAATGGCCCCGGTGCTAGGCAGGTGCCAGGAGAGCAGAAACGTGCCACATGAGACTACACTTCCCATCCAAAGGCTGACAAGAAAGCATGAGAGATAACCCCTCTGCGAAGGGTGCAGGTGTCGTGGCCTGTGTCCGTGTGGCCCGCAGCCACAGGTGTGGCACCCCTGGGTGACAGTGGCTGGCATCAGGGGAAGGCTGAGCTCACCTTGGCGTTGAGCATGTCAATGCAAAAGTGGCAGAGGGCGGCCTTGAAGAAGTAGTCCTTGGCGCTGTACTTGAGGAGGGGGCTGTCCATGGCATTGGTCCCCACCTGTGGCCACGTGGAAGTACACCGTGAGCTTGGGGTGGGCAACCAAGGGGCGGGATTGTCAGCCAGGCACTTGGGGGCCTGCTGGGGGCAGGTCCACGCCCAGGGGAGACCTATTTGCCTAGGGCCCTGGGACCTCGCTCTGGGAAGTCAGCACTGGCAAGTCTGTGACTGAGAGTGGGGCGATGGAGGGCAAGGCAAGACAAGGCTGTGCTGCACGGGCTGATGCCAGGTGTCTGGGGGCCGCCTGTGGCATCCGAGCGCGGGCGGAGGCGGCCGCTGTCAGGGCCTCCGGAAGCTGGCACTTCAGTGGGCAGGGAGGCGGCAGTAGTGGGAACACATGAGGCAGTGCCCACCCCCCTCTCCTCCAAGGCCAGCTGCCAGCGCAGCCTGGTCCCACCCAACAACCGCCACACAGCAAGGGGAGCCTGGGCACCCATGTGACACTCCCTCCTCCCCGTCCCTGCCCACGGCCACCATGGGCCTTGGCCATTCTTCCTCTGGCCCCAACTCTGCTTCCTGTCTGTCTGCCTCATTAGACCGTCCAGGAAGCATCTGTGAGAGGGGCAGGGCAGACGCCGTATGCACGTGCACAAGCATGCGTGGGCGCCTCCCGGGGTGGTGGGCCAAGGTGGCGTACAGCCAGGCTGTGTACAAGGTGACGGCGAGGGGGCTGACGGGGAGGGACGGACACGAGGAGGGCCCAACCTGCTCGTAGATGTCCACGGCCTTCTGGTACTGCTCCAGCTGGGCGGCATAGCCCGCCACCTTCAGCAGACACTTGTTGGCTGAGCTACAGGAAGGGAGGAGAGAGGGTGGGTGGTGGCAGGCCCCTCGGCCTCCCTGAGCTTGGGGCAGATGGGACGTGGAAGCCACCAGCCCAGTTACCTGTTGGACTCCTCGCCTTTGTAGTAGTCTGCAGACTGCTCATAGTGGGCGATGGCCTGGGGAGACATGGGGGTGTGGGCTTGGGGACGGGGGCCGCTAGTGCAGGCCTAGACACACCAGACCCTTGGTTCAAATGCACCCTGCACCCCAACACCAGAAGGGAAGCCCTGGCCCCTGCTCCTGTCCACCGACCTTCTCAATGTCCACCAGCTCCGTCTCATAGATCTCAGCGATGGAGATGTGGTGCTTGGCCGCGATCGTGAACCGGCCCTGCAGAGACACGGGAGGGCCCACTGTGCCATGATATCCTACAGGCCCACCCCCACCCAGTGCGCCCATGACCCTCAGGTCCCTCCGAGGTGAGGCGTGCAGAGGAGGGCACTGGGAAGTGGAGAGGCACAGGGCTTAAAGGGAGCTGGGTGTTAGGGACCCTGTGTGTGTGCTGCCCGAGCTGGGGACCATGGGCAAGTTCCCCCACAGCTCTGGGCTCAGTGTCCGTCCTGTGTGCAGCCACACCGAGCACACGCCCCATCCCCAGGAAGCACTGAACAGACGTTGAGAGGCGGAAGGACAGCCCAGGAAGCTTGGGAGGTACAGGACTGATGGCCGGAGTCCCCACACGTCGCATGTGCCACTGGGCCAGCCCTTCTAGTGGCCTCTGTGGATGCCTCATGCTTCTCCGAGGAGGTCCCCAGCTCAAGGGGCTGAGATGCCCGCTGCCCGCCTCCAGCCCATGTCCTGTGTGCTGCCCCTGCTGCTCTGTACAGGGGCTGGTCTGCCTGGGCACCCTGCTGCCAGGCCAGCCCTCAGGCCTCCTAACTTCCTGAGCACGTCATCTCATGTGTCCGAGCCCCTTGGCACGTGGCTGTGACAGCTCGCATTCTAAGCAGTGCTATGCCATTGTCCCAGACACAGATCACCAAGAGCATAGGGGTGGGACCAGTGCTCCTGCAGGAGCCTGATACCACAGGGGTGGGGCGGGGCGTGTGTGTGTGTGTGTGTGTGTGTGTGTGTGTGGAGACAGACAGACAGACGAGAGGCGAAAAGCAAGGTGCTGAGAGAAGCCCGGAGCGTTCCCATCTTCTGCCGCCTCAGGCCCCCTATCTGAAGGAGAGGCCCCTGCTCTGGTCCCACCCAGCCCTCTGTCCCGAGGAGCGAATCCATCAGAAGGGACACTTGGCAGGAAGGGCTGGCCATGGGGAGAAGCACTGGACCAGGGAGAACACCGCTGGCCTGGAGGGCGGGGACAGGGGTGTGGTGGGCCGGGAGCCAGGCTGGTGGGGAGGTGGGAGGCCTCTCTGACAGGGTGCTCCCAGGGGCCTAGAAGGGCTGCAGGAGAAGCCAGCCCAGGCCCACGCGGGCCACCACAGCCCTGGTTGCGGGCCCTCGGGGTCGGCTCTGTGGGCAGCGGCAAGCCAGCAGCCGCCCCTTACCATGTCTGTGTAGATCTCGATGGCCCGCATCAGGCAGTTAATGGCCTCTGGGGAGAGAAGAGGGAGAAGTGAGCCCCCGAAGTCGCCGTGGGGTGGGGTGGCCAGGGCTACACTCCATCCTCCTGACCCCTCCCTTTGTGAAGGTGGGGTGAAGGGATCCCCTTGCTGGGGAAGCTCTGCCAGACTCAGTCCTCCTGCGTGTGTGATGACGTGCGGGGCCCATGTCACCTCCCAGCCGCCTTGGAGACAGGGCGCAGCCAGTGGCAGTCAGCCTGCTGCCAGACTCCCAGGGTGTCCGGAGCACAAACGGCCAAAGACAGCCTACTGTCCAAGGGCAGAGCAGCTGGTACGGAGGGGTGGGGGGGCCGCCTGCCACTGAGGCAGAGGAACAACATCTCTCATGGTGGGACCCTGCCCGCCCACTGAGCACCAAGGCCCTTCCCCCGTCTCTCCCCACATTGGGTGAGACCCTCCTCTCACGCCCTGTCTGTTCCCCTAGGAAGTCACTACTTCAAAGCACAGGTTTCCCACAGCCACCAGCCAGGGCGGCCCTGCGGGAACAGGGAGTACCTGCATTGTGCCTCTCTTGCGAGCTTTTCAGCTTGGGAAAAGCGGCTTTTTTTTTTTTTCCCTGACAAAGTTATTTGGAGGCGAGAGAAAAGCAGGCGTGGGCGGCATCCTCCAGCAGAGACGGGCAGGTTTGTTAACACCATCTGAAGGCAGCACAGGAGGACGCAGCATGGGGGAGGGGAGGCTGAGCGCCTGGCCGTCCGTGTCCCACCCCCAGGGCCCAGATGGAAGCTGGACCACTGGCTCCAACAGAGCAAAGCCCACAGGAGCAGCTGGGGGCGGGGAGGAAGGTCCTGGCAGGCGGAAGGGGCCCCTGCTGCCCCGGGGTGAGATGAACAGCTGGGGCGGGCGGCAGCACAGGCTCCCGCGGTGACCACCCTGGGCCTGCCGCCACCAGCCCCTGTGGGCTCTCAGCGCTCCGCGGGGCAGCAGCTCAGGGGGAGTTCCTCCTGAGCAGCAACAGGGCATCACGGAGTGAAGACCCCGTCACGCCTGCTCCTTGCTCTGAGACCTTGGCCAGAACTTCTGTCCCTGAAGCAAGAGGCCACCAGGGATGTCCCTGAGACATGCTCCCAGACAAGCCACTGACACACAGGCCACAACCGGCTTCTCTCAGGTCCTCAGGATGCCTGGGGGACACCCTGCTGCGGCAACACCGAGGTGTGCAGCTCGAGCTCTTAGGGGGCCTGTGCCAGCCTCACCCCTCCTCCAGCTGGCATACAAGGATGGGAGCTGGCAAGGGGCTTCCAGGATCCTCCAGCCCAAGCCGGGGCCACTGAGGGCACTGGTGTAAGGAGACAGGGTTAGTGGAGCACCCAGGCCCTGCGGCCCCTCCTGCCTCTGGGGAGCCTTCCCCGGCCACCCCCGGGTCTCGGCCTACTTCCTCCTCTGAAGTGGGGCCAAGCATGGAGCAATGGGTGAAAAGCCTGTGCTGAGCACCAGGCACGCCGTGGGCACCGGGAATGGACAGGAGTATGCCGTGGGCACCGGGAACGGACGGGGGGTGCAAGCGGGGGCACCTCCCGCTCAGGCTGTGCTCGGCCCACAGGCAGGTTTAAGCTAAGCTACTTTCCCAGGCCGCGTCCACCCAGAGCGGATGCCAATGGCAGACATCATCTCCTCCCGGCCACCAGACCCCTGCACAGTGCAGCCCAACTCGGCTGAGGGGGAGGGTGATCTGCCAGGCCCCCGGCGGCCTATCCAGGTCCTGGGGAAAGTCCCGTAGAAGTGCTGACATGAGTGGCACGGGTGAGGACACCTGCAATCAGGATAGGCCTCAGGGAGGCTGCCACCCGCTTGAAACCACTGGACTAGTTACAAATGGTCCCACCAGGCCCCTGGTTCTCTTTCAAGAGGCTCCTGGCCAGGAGGCAGGCGGTGGGGGCCCAGGCTGCTTGCCTGAGTACCATCTCTTCCAGAACATTCATCATGCCCCAGAGCCGTGAGGGGCACACCTGCACAGGGGTCTCCCTTTTCTCCTACACTTTAGTGGTGAGAAGATGGGGCTCAGAGATCCAGGAACCTGCCAGGGGCTCGAGGGGGTCAGCTGCTCTCAGCTCACGGGCCAGGCCCGTGCTGTCTACACACAGCTGCCCTGGAGCTTCTGTGCGACGCCTGGCCGATCCAGACACAGTGCAGTTGTCAACCCTTGGCTCAAATGTGCCCCTTCCCCAACCCTGAGGCTGGCCACAGTGCCGGAAGGGTAGGGCCCCGCTCACAACCCCCTGCTCAGTGCTGAGCACCCAGGGCTCCAGCCAACGCTCCTCCTTGCCAGCTGTGCCCAAATTAGGCTCTCCCCGGCACGACAGCCCCGCCTGCTGCCTGCCAGGCCAGCCAAACGCACCCTGCCCTGCCCCGTCTCAGAGAGGTCCCGGGCTGTGCTCACACGGGCAGCATGGTCACCCTGTCACTTCACACACTGTCCTCCCGTCCGGGACTCCGCAGCCCCTCCCTGCTTCTGAAGGCTGCATCTTTAGCAGCCACACTGCTGCAGGGTGTCACCGCAGAGCCAGGCAGGCCAAATCGCAGGCTGGGAGGGGAAGCTGCAGCACCATGGGCCCGAGTAGGGCCTGCCTGTGGGAAATGTTGGGCTTGTTCAGAGAGCACACGGCCCTGTGCACACATCACAGGGCGGGCCAGGAACCAGTCCTCCCGTGGCTCGGGAGCAGCAGCTACACGGCACAGGTACTGAGCCGGCGTCTCCAGGTCGACTAGCTCCCCGGAGACCAGAAGGGAAGGCTGGGGAGGAGGGGGCTTTGTGGCAGACGTGGAGCCTTCCCTCCATGAGTCAAGCAGGAAGAAAGCCCAGGGGTGCCCCGGGTCATCCTAATGCCACCCACGGGGCCCACCATGGCCCGGCGCTACCCGCCAGGGGTGCTGAGCTTCGCGTGTGCACAGAGCACCCCCCCGGGAGCTCCACCCCACAGCGCATCCAGTGACTACGTATGAGATACCTGGGCGGTCAGTGTGGGAACAGACACATGCTGCTGGGTCTGCAGAGACCAAACCCATGCCTGGGAGCCCAGAGCCCCTGGTGACAGGGCACACTAGTCCCTCTGGAGTGCCGTGTGAGAGCTCAGGCTGCTCGGGGACCGTCGGTGCCCTGTCGCTAACAGCTCTCTCCTGATCAGGTATTTCCTGCAGTCTGTGGGTGGCACAGACGGTTCAGCGCTGGCCTACTAACCAGAAGGCTGGCGGGTCAAACCCACCCAGAAGTGCCCTGGAAGAAAGGCCTGGTGGTGTGCCCTGAAGGGTTGCAGCCCTGAAAGCCCCGTGGGGCAGTTCTACACCGCACACACGGTGTCGCCGGGAGTCAGGACAGGCTTGATGACAACCGGCAACGCAGCTTCCCTGTTCTTTAAGAGGCTGGTGACAGCTGGCAGCCGTCACTGAGTCGGCCCCTGACTCACTGGGGCCAATGTAACAAAACGCTGCCCAGTCCTGCGCTCTGATTGTTGTCTCTGTTGTGGTGATCCACGGTGTCAGTGACTGATTTTTGCCAGCAGGCTGCCAGGCCTTTCTGCCTAGTGTCAGCCTGGAAGTTCTGCTGGAACCCGCTCAGCACCACGACACCAAGCACGGCCCTGACAGACGGGGGTGAGGGTGGGGGGGTGGGCCACAGCACCAAGCACGTGGCCCTGACGGCGGGGGCTGGATTCGCATGAGGCCCGCTGACAGGGACTGGAACTCGGGCCGCCCACGTGGAAGACGAAGATTATACCACTGAGCCACGGTGCCCCTTCCGGTAACAGGAGATGCTCGTTCTTTTTAAAGGGAAGAATTAGTGACCTACGCCTGGCCCTGAGATTAAAAATGAGTCAATGAAAACTCCCGCCTATGACATGCACAGGCTGGAGCCCCAGGCTGAGCGTTCACTTCAGGAAGAGCCAGGGGGACAGACCGCTCCTTGCAGGGTGCCAGCTCCCAGCCAGGCTCTGGCCCGGCAGCTCTCATTTTAAGTAACTTCTTCCTGGCTACTCTGGCTGAGACCGTGTTCCCTCTGACGTTCCTCCCCAGGACGCAGAGACGCCAGGTGGGAGAATTTCCGCTCCTTTTCCGGCAGTGACTCCTACCTGGCTGGCCTGCAGTCGCCCACCCGCTTCTGCGTGTTAATTCTGGCAACGAGCAGTTTCTGCTCTCCCCGCCCAGCCCTCTGGCAGAGAGGCAGGGGATGTGGAACAGCGCTCCCACCCTCCCGGCTTCCCGCTCGCTCTCCCAGGCTGCGGGAGGGAGGAGCCTTCAGCTGCACAGAAGCGGGGGAGGCGGGGGGGGGGGCCTGGCTTGGAGGCAAATGCCAGGTGGAGAGGACCCAAGCGTGACGTTAGCGCTCGACTGGCCCCGAGTGCCTTCCGGCCAGCCTGGCAAACAGGCTGCGTGGAAACCCGAGGTCATCTCTCCACCCTGGGCCCAGGGCAGCCAGCCCACAATCGTGTGGGTCGTGTGCACACAGGCTCACCTTGGGGGTCCGCCTTCTTGAAGGCGTTGCCGGCGTCCACAAAGCAGGTGGCGGCATCGTGCTTGCTCTGCAGCTGCAGGTGCAGCTGGGCCGCCTGGCAGAAAGCATTGCCGGCGGCTGGAAGAGAAGGGGGGAAGAGAAGGGTGAGCCTGGCTGCAGAGGGGCAAGAAGGGGAGAGACTGGCCGCGTGAGGACTAGACCTCACCCTCCGAGCCCTGCTGCCGAAGCCCCCGGAAGTACTCCTGGCCGTTCTGACCAAGGCAGGAGCCTGGCCTCGCAGGGGAGCCCCGAGCTCCCAGGTGTACAGAAGAGCACCAGAGCCCTGGCTAAGACCCCACGTCCCGAGCCCCAGCCTTCACCAGCATCTCAGGCCACCATCCCCACGGCTCCAAGAAGGCAAATTTAAGATGCACACAGGGTACCGACCCGAGGCCTCCCCTCCTGACCACGGCAGTCCTCCCAAGGGGAGCCTTGAACCCGAGTTCAGACCCCCCACCAAACAGCACTGTAGGTGAGCAGTGGGCATGGCGAGCGAAGAGAGGGGGTGAGGGAAGAAAGAGGCAATTCAATTAAACACACAAGCCCCCAAAGCTGCTTCCGCTCTCCCAGCCCCCCAACACCGGGAGGCTCTTCCTGTCTAACCCCCCCCCCCAGCACCTCTGTCATTGCAGGCGCCACCCCTCCGGGGCTACGGGTCTAGAGAGGAACGGCCCAGACACCAGGAGCACGAGGACAGGGGCCAGTGCCCGCGGGCAAAGGGCACCGGAGCACCCCCGAGCCAGCCGTCCTGGGCACCTCGCCCGGGTCATCGCTGCTCCCCGGGAAGTGGTGCCGCAGTGCCGACCTGCGGCTCTTCCCTTCGTCCTTCTCCAGCCGAGCCCAAAGCACGTGCTCCTGGGACCGGGAGAGGACTGAGAGGCCCACCCCTTCCCGGAACCTGAGCGGCCGAGTACACGACACTGTCCAGATTCCCGTCCACGGGGCGTCATCACTGTTCGTGAGAGCGCCAAGCCTGCAGAGGGGCTGTCACGGGGGCAGGTGGCTGGGCCTTCTGTCTGAGTTCACGGGGGAGGGCATAAGTTTTAGGTGACAAGCAACATCCCTGTGACTGAACCCACGCCCTCCTTCCCTGGTGAGGTGAGTGGCATCCAGTGGTTCCGACTCCCGGCGACCCCACGTGACGGAGGAGAGCTGCCCCAGGGTTTCCCAGGCTGTGTTCCCACGGGAGAGCACCAGGGCCTCCTCCCGCTGAGCCGCCGACCTTCAGGTTTGAACCACCAACCTCTCGGTTAGGCGCTAAGTGCATAACTGTTGCACCACCAGGGCTCTATTCCTTCTACTGGCACCTGATTAGCTCGGGAGCTAGAATCACACATGGCATTCAGCTTTACACACAATGTATTTTGTGTAAGTTCAGGAAAAACTTCTACCTGTTGCTAGGTGCCGGTGAGCCAGCTCTGACCCACAGCAACCCTGTGTACACCAGAACGAAACACTGTTTTGTGCCACCTCACGATCCCTGCGCCCATCACTGCAGCCACCGTGCCAGTCCATCTCGCCAAGGGCCTTCCCCTCTTTCGATGACCCTCCACTTTATCAAGCATGATACCCTTCTCCAGGGAGTGGTCCCTTCTGACAACATGACCAAAGGAGGTGAGACCAAGTCTGCCTGTTCCTGCTTCAAGCAGCATTCTGGCCATACTTCCTCCAAGACTGATTTTTAGGGATTTTTTTTTTCTAATTTTTAGGAAACCAAGAACTTCTGTTGATGGTGACAATGATCAGCTTCTCCGGGACACCCTCCCCCGCCTCCCTGGTCCCCCCTCCCTGTTTCCTCTTCCTTGTCAGAAAGTTCCACCTTGAGTCCCCAAACAGGGTTTCTTGCTGTATTTCCTTGAGCAAATCTCCCCTACACTTGAAGCCCCAAACGGGCTTCAAAAAAAAAAAAAAAATAAACCTGATTCTGAATCACAGCGAGTCTAGAACAGAGCAGAGCTGCCCACAGGGTCTCCAAAGCTGTCTTCATGGAAGCAGACTGCCAGTCTTTCTCCTGCAGAGGGGCTGGTGGGTTCAAACTGCTGACCTTTCGGTGCACAGCCGAGCACTTAACCACTGTGCTACCAGGGCACCTTCAAACACGCTTTGTGTGTGGGTTTTTCTAACCTCTCCCCTCACCTCTCCTGGGTGGATCCCAATCAAGCCTGAGCCTCACAGAGTCTAAGCAGAGACATCAAAGCCATGTGGGCAGAGCCTCCACGGCCCTACACCACGCGCCGCCAGACCCCAGGCGTGTCCCAGCAGCCACACCGCCCAGGAGGCCCTCCTTCAGGTCACTGCTGTGGGTGCCAGATGCCCAGGCGTGGCACCCATGCCCTTGACGTGTCTGCCCCCGCTGCAGTGAGAACAGCTCAGTGCTTGGCTACCAGCTGCAAGGTTAGTGGTTCAAACTCACACAGGCACCTCATGACCTGTTTCCAAAAGGTCACAGCCTGGAAAACGCTATGGAGCAGTTCTACTGTCACATGGAGTCATCATCAATCAGAAACAAGGGCAACACACAACAAGGACGGCTCACAGGAGTCAGGGAGGCTCGCAGGCACCGCCACTCCCTCAGCACTGAGGCCACGGACCCACGTCCTGGCCTGAGGGGTGGGCTCTTATTTTCCCCACTGTACTCTAGATGCCTGTGAGAGCTGGACGATGAATGAGGAAGGCTGAAGAAGAGCTGATGCGCTGGAGCTGTGATGCTGGCGAATATACGGAAAATACCATGGACTGCCAGAAAAATGAGCAGATCTGTCCTGGAAGAAGTGCAGCTGGAATGCTTCTTGGAAGCAAGAATGGTCAGACTTCATCTCACCTCCTTTGGTCATTGTGACAGTTAGGTTTGTGGGTCAGCGTGGCTGGGCCTGGCTGAGTGGCTGGGCAGCTGGTGGTAGTTATTCCCCGTGATGAGACTGGAAATCAACTCCATTGTGGGATCTACCACAAGCAGCTGAGTAGCTGCCTTTGGGACGTGGTCTGCTTCCAGTATATAAGGAGAAGCCTTGGGCATGGTCTCTAGCTCATGGCACCTTGAACCCTGCATGTAGCCATGTCGTTGTTCAGCACCATGCTATGCTCTGCCGACCTTGTGATTAACAATGGACTTGAATTCATGGCTGCCGTGTGGTTTGGTAACATGGGGACTGTGCCTTTTTACTTGTCAACCTTGGGTTTGTCAGCCTCAGCAGCCAGCAATTGTGTGAAGAAAAGCCTCCAGCTTCTGTGGGCTGGGAGCAAGAGGCAGAGCTGAACCCCAAGGATGAGGGGCTTTCCCCCAGCCCCTAGAGCCTGGCACTCTGAACTTGGACTTAAAGCCTCCAAACTGTAAGAGAATAAACTCCTGTTGTTAAGGCCATCCCATTTGTGGTATATTCCTTGTCAGACTGGCACTAGGGAACCAGAATAGTCATGTCAGAAAGGACCATTCCCTGGAGAAGGATGTCATGCTTGGTAAGGTGGAGGGTCAACAAAGAGGGGAAGGCCCTCAACGAGATGGACTGGCACAACGGCTGCAGCGACGGGCTCAGGTACGGCAGGGACTGTGGGGCTGGTGCAGGACCAGGCAGTGTTTTGTTGTGTTGTCCACAGGGTCACTATGAGTTGGAGATGACTCACTGGCACCTAACAACAACGACGACGACACTGAGGAGGAAGCAGATAAGGAGAGGTCAAGTGGCTTCCCAGGCCACACTGTCGGTTGGAGCTGTGACACGAAGCCGAGTGAGGCAATGCGTGGCAGGTGAAGCGCCTGGGCTCTGGCGTCACAGCCCAGCTTCTGAATCCCGGGCCTCTCACGCACCAGGTGTGACACTTTGGGCGAGGGGCTCAGCTGAGCCTCAGTTTCCAAATCTATTAAATGTGGTAGTAATGGTACCAGGAGCTCTGGTAGCATAGTGCCTAAGGCACTTGACTGCTCACCGGAAGGCTGGCGGTTCAAACCCACCAGCCACTCCTCGGAAGGAAGGTTGGGCAATCCTACTTCCATAGTGATATCTGCCTCGGAAACCCAAGGAGGGGTCGCTATGAGTCAGGCCGACTCAAAGGCAAACAACAACAACAACAGTAATGGTACCTCTTCTCATAGGACTGCCATCATAATTCAATTAAGCGATGGGGGCCTGGAGCTTAGCACAGTGTGTGGAAACAGCAGGTGGATTTAATGTGATCATTATCATGTTACTCTCTCCTCCAGGAAGCTACCTTTATCGGGCCCTCCCTCCAAACAGGTCATGTGCTATTGAGTCAATTCCACGCAGAGTGACCCTAAAGTGCCCTGGTGGTAAATCAGTGAAGCACTCGGCCGCTAACCAAAAGGTCAGCAATTTGAACTCAGCCAGCAGTTGCTCAGGAGAGACCAGGGGATGTGTTTGGGTCCAGACGACAGCCTAGGAAACCCCATGGGGCAGGTCTACACCATCACATGGGGTCACTGTGAGTCGGAATCAGCTCACCGGCCCCCAACAAGAAGAACCACCCTCCAAGACTTCTTGGCAGGGCTGCCTCTAAGAGAAACCAAGAACGTTACTACTTGAAATTGCTCCCTGCCACTCTCTTCGCAGCCTAGAACTCTGAAAGAAGCCAGGTGAGTTTCAGGGACATATTAGATCCTGCCTTTAGGGACAGAGCCATCAAGAGCTCGACTTGCACAGCAACCCACAAGGCTCTGGAGTCAATGACCCATTTACCTCCCTGCTTTACAGCCTGTCTCCAAGCCCGAGACCAAGGTGAAAATCCACCCAGTGGACACCAAATGACTGCCAGGCAGCCGGCCAGTGAGGTGGCAGATGGCGTGAAAGGAGGGGACAGCTAGGCGGCCCTCCCGGCCGGGCCTTCAGGACTGCGAGCCAAGAGCGAGAGAAGCAGGAGTGAGGCGGCTCTCTAGCTCAGGCACGGGCCTGTCACCTACCGCTCCAGTTTTTGGCCATTTTGAACATGTTTGCGGCTCTGGCGTAGATTTCGCATGCTTCCTCTATCTTGGATGAACCTCTGTGGGGAGAAAAGGACAAAAGGTAAGGAGACCGTCCAGTCTGTCAGAGAGAGCAAGCGTCCTGCCCCATGGGCAGCAGAGGGTCCCCACTCCAAGCCCACGACGTCCCTCCAGAACCCAGCTGTGGCGTGGCCTCTGCTCTGGCTCAGACAAAAACAAGTCTGTGCAAACCCTCACCCTCCACCCAGAGCACAAAACCCTCTACTGTCAAGTGGATTACAACTCCAACTCACAGCGCCCCTGGAGGACAGAGGAGAACTGCCTGCAGCGTTTCTAAGGCTGTAATCTGAGCTCTGGTAGCATAGTGCCTAAGGCACTTGACTGCTCACCAGAAGGCTGGCAGTTCAAACCCACCAGCCACTCCTGCTGCCATCAAGTCAATCCCGATTCACAAAGACCCCCACTGGGTTTCCGAGGCTATAAATCTTTATGGAAGTAGATTGCCCCATCTTCTTTCTGCAGAGCAGCTGGTGGGTTTGAACTCCTGACCTCCTGGTTAGAAGCCAAATGTCTTATCCATTACACCACCAGAGCTCCTTAATCTTTACTAAAGCAAAGCCCAAACCAAACCCACCACTGTGGAGTCTATTCCAACTCACAGCGCCCCTAGAGGACAGAGTGGAACTGCCCCACAGGGTTTCCAAGGCTTTCACTTCTATAGAATCAGCCAGCCACATCTTCCTTCCAGACAGTGGTTAATGGGTTCAAACTGTCAACTTTTCAGTTAGCAGCCAGGTGCTTAAGTACTATGCCACCAGGGCAGGGGCAGATTATTCAATAAGTGAGCTAACGCACAGGCTTCCTTGTGCTTACTTACTAATCGGTAGTGAACCATTTCACATTTTTTCATCACATCAAAGATTCTGCTTCTACAATGTGGAACAAAACTCAAAATCATTTAAAAAAAAAAGGGCCCAGGTTTGCTGGTCCGATAGAGCCTGGTGGAACCCCTGAGGCTGTGGCCCCTAGCTGCCCTTCAGGTCTGGAATTGAACCCACTCCTGTGGCTTCCAGACAAACAGGCTTATGAGCTGAACGTTCACATTAGGCAGATACACTCCTTGGAGAGAACAATCATGGGAGAATAGAAGGGCTGTGTCTGCCCAGGGAGACAGCTCAGGGGGCAGGGGTGCATGGAGGGATGGACACAGGGAAGAGGTAACTATGGGGAGGAAGTGGGAGGGCAGCTGTTGCATTGTGGTGAATTGTGGTCAATGTCATGAGACAAAGTATATGTGAGCTGCTGTATGGAAAGTGAACTTGTTCTGCAACTTTCACCCAAATCACAATAAAAAAGGAAAAAAGATTCTGCTTCTAGGTACGGCTGGCATCTGTTTTTCTCCAACCCTACTGCACCTTCCTACAGAATCAAAGCCTCTTTTCAGATTTAAAATTCCTGACAGGGATGGAGGACCCAGTAAGACTAAGCATGAGCTTAAGGGTGCTTACTTGACTAATCTGCAGTGAACAGTAA
>NW_006921686.1:2017198-2018191 GCF_000298275.1 Orycteropus afer afer | reverse complement strand
TCCAGGAGAGACAAGTGTGCAGAGACAATTCATGAAGTGTTCATCAGGGGCAGGGGCACAGGAGCGAGGGGGCAAGGAGGACTCACTGCTTAGCGGTTTCTGCCAAGGATGACATGGAAACCTGGAACTGGACAATGATGATGGTTGAACACAGGAATGCAACGCCACCAAACTGTACACGTGAAGAACGCTGACATGACATCTTTTGTTGTGTGTATGTGCGCGTGTGTGTGTCTAACTGAGAGGGCTCTGGTGGTGTGGTATCTAAGGCACCTGACTGCTAACCAGAAGGCTGGCAGTTCAAACCCACCAGCCACTCCTCGGAAAGAAGGTTGGGCAATCTACTTCTGTAGTGATACTGCCTGGAAACCCGAGGCGGGGTCGCTATGAGTCGAATCAACTCGCCGGCAGTGTATTGCGTTTGAATACATAACTGAATATACCACGTATGGCCTTGGACAGCCAGATACGTGTTGGAGGAAGTACAGCCTTCAGAATGCTCCTTAGAAGCGAGGAGGCAGAGATGTCGTCTCACGTACTGTGGTCAGTTATCAGGAGGGAGAAGGACGTCATGCTTGGCAGAGGGTCAGCAAAAAGAGCAAGACCCACAATGGGATGGACCGACAGTGGCTGCAACGAGGGCTCAAGCGTGGCAAGACTGTGAGGCTGGCGTAGGGCTGGGCAGTGGTTCACGCCGTCGTGCCCGGGCTCACTACGACTCGGCGTCGACTCGACGGCCCCGCCAACAACACAGACTGACCACAGTGCTTTAGAAGCAGGTTATTCCTGAACTCAAAACAAATAAAATGAACCCATTTGTGTTTTTGAAAACATGGGTGAGATGAAAAGTACACGTTTATATGAACAAAGAATATTTCTGGAAAAATACACCAAAAAACGACCAACAGCACTTCTTGTAAATTGGGGTCTATGGAACTGGGGACTCAGCGTCGGGGGCAGACCTGTTTACCACAAATGTTTGGTTTGCACTGT
>NW_006921686.1:2014915-2016128 GCF_000298275.1 Orycteropus afer afer | reverse complement strand
CCTCACAGAGCTACAGCTTTATTCTAACCAAAATGGATACCAATGGAGGGACACATAGGGTGAGATGTGGGAGGGGTCACAGCTCAGAGCTTCCGTGTCTCCTATGAGTCACCACCCAGGAAGCTCCTCTGAGCCTTAGGGTTCAGGACTCTCTTATCTGCCTGCCCTTGGCCGACAGATTCCATCAGGCCTCCAGTGTCTTAGTCAGCTTCCACTGCAGATGGGCCCTCTTGGATGGCCAGCCCCCACTCATTAGCCTCGGGCACTGCTACAGCTGGCAACAGTGAGGACAAAGGCCAGACTCCTTCTGCTAAGTAATCCCACACCTCAGAGTAACATTATATAACAGGAAAAACACCCTCAAAAAACTGTCTAACAGCAGGGCCCTGGGAGACACACAGAAGTACATTTGAAAAATAAAGCTTTGGAACCTCTACAGCACACACCTCCCTGTTCCTCACTTGGGAGACTCTTCATTTGTACCTCACCCCTAAGTCCTGGCCATGTCCTGTTGTCTTTCCACCTCCAATTAATCAACCAGGCTTATTAGCCCATGAGGTCTATGGTCTCTGTAACTGTTGAAACTCTTACTGCCCAGAGAACCAGAAGACAAATCCACAAATCCAGAGTCCCATCAAATGGCTTTCAAGGTCTCTCTTCATTGACAAAGCAGCCCTGGGGAAATTACAGTTAAACACTTGGCTGCTAACCAAAAGTTTGGTGGTTCATACCCACCCAGTGGCACCATGGGACAAAGAACTGGTGATGTGCCCTGCAAAGACTACAGCCTGGAAAACTCTATGGGCGGCTCTGATGTGTCATGTGGAGTTGCTATTAGTCTAGACAGACTCTGGCACCCAACAACTAGCTCACTGACAGCACCCAGTGTTGTTGCTCTTGGTTTTAAAGAGAGTGGGTACTTTTCCAATTAAACAACACACACATCTTCACCGCCCCACCCCTCACCCTGTGCCAACTGCCCAGCAGGGCTCCTGGACTGCGGCCAGCATGAACTAGGGCTGGTGGCGGCCACGGAGGTTATTTTCGGAGCTGTGCCCAGAGTACTCCTTCACCCAGGATGGCTGGTGCAGTCCCGCCAACCCACTGGTCCGCTGAGTCACGAGTGCTTGTTACAACACTCAAACCAGATCTCCACAACCACTCCCCGGAGATTTCACTCTGTGCCTCTGGGTGCAAGGAACCCTGGTGGCAC
>NW_006921686.1:1986862-2013305 GCF_000298275.1 Orycteropus afer afer | reverse complement strand
CCCTGGGAAGGAAGACCTTGCCTGGGTCAGGCTGCATCACCGGCTGGCAAACACCCCACGGGCAGGAGGGCTGGTGGGCTAGGGAATGAATGGATATGAATCAGGCTTCCTGAATCCAAAGTGGTTGTTCTCGCCTTCCACCCGGGAGACCTGGGTTCGATTCCCCCCATGCTCCTCAGGCGCAGCCACCCTCTGTCTGCCAGGGAGGCTTGTGTGTTTCCACGACGCTGAACAGGTATCAGCAGAGCTGACAGACTAGGAAGCAAGGCCTGGTGACCTGTCTCTGAAAAGCAGCCTACGAAAACCCTGTGGACACAATGGTGCGATCTGCCGTGCGTGTGGTTGGTCGCCATTAGCTGGGGGCCAACTCGATAATGACAGATAACGACAAGGAGGTTCTTATCTAGGTGCTAGGCCTCTGCCTTCCGGGGCTGCACTGACACAGTTCCCCTGCCCCTCACTCTGTCCCAGAAGGGGCCGCGGAATGCGTCCCTCCCACACTCACGCCGACGGGCTGCCCTGGGTCTTCACACTCCGGCCCACGGTCTTACCCTCTGACCTCACCCTAGTGACTTACCACACACCTCGGACCGGGGGCCCTAGTCTGGAGTGACTAGGACACACTTCTGGCCCTGGAGAGGGGAGGGGCTCCCCCAGCAGCCCAGCAGCGGAGACCTCAGACAGCGCCTGGCTCCGGGCCTGGCCGCGCGCACCCGCGGAGGAGCCCCTCTGGGAGGCTCCCTTACAGGGGCACATTCCCAGACCCCGGTCACAGATCGGCCCACCTGCGGGCTTCCTCCACCACCAGGCACTCTGGGAAAGCAGAGATGGCACACCCCACTGAGAGGCCCAAAGCCGGGCCAGCAGCCATTCACAGAGTTGGCCCAGCCGGGGCTCGTTTTAGCTCAGCGGACACACGACACAAAGCCAGTGAGCTGCCCGGGCTGAAATCCTATGATCTCAGCCTACGCCGAGCCAGCTCGTGGCAGGTCAACAGGCTCCCTGTGGGATGGGAAGCCTGAGGGATTAGCACCTGCCACTTGTCAGGCCTCCAGGGTGGCCTCCTCCTGGTCGGCACTACTTCCACAGCCAGGGGGTGGCAGGTGGAACTCCAGAGGGAGAGGACACAACCAAGGAGTCCTTCCTCTTCTTTCAGAGAAAGGAGTGAGGGCCCAAAAGGGGAGGAGGGTGGCCTGCCCAGGGTCACTGGCGAGCCATCGATCTGAGGGACAAATACCTCAACAGCCACTGTGTGCTGGGCACTGGCGATACCAGCACCACAGATAGGAGAAGGGCCTGGCCTCAAAAGTGGGGAGTGGGGTGCTGGCAACAAGCAGAAAATCTGCAGGACAATTTCAGAAGGACTAAAGGGAGCTCTGGTGGAGCAGTGCCTAAGGCACTTGACTGCTAACCAGAAGGCTGGCAGTTCAAACCCACCAGCCACTCCTGGGAAAGAAGACTGGGCAATCTACTTCCGTAGTGATACCACCTTGGAAAGCCAAAGCGGCGTCGCTATGAGTCAGAATCCACTCTCCAGCAGTGAGTCTGCTTTGTTTAAGTGCTAGGGGGCCTGGGGGAAGAGCGGCTCTGAACAGCAGCAGCAAGGCCCACCGTCTAGCGCATGAGAACAGAGCCTGGTCCTCCACGATGACAGCGGAGCCAGTCCTGAGCCAGGGAAGGCGTCCAGACCGGGCCCAGCAGCTGCAAAGGCTCTGAGGCAGAAGCAGACTCCAGCCTGGCTCTGGGACAGGGAGGGGCCCCCACTGGAGGCCAGGGTACAGGGCTGGGCCCCATACTTATGTCACAGGAGGGTTTCTAGCAGAGCAAAGAGACTGGCGGGGGCCGTCCCAGCTCTCCGCTCTATGAGGCTGCCTGGCACTTGATCGGTGGACATGGTCCCTCCTGTGCACCCAGAAGTCAATGCATAAAACCCACTAACCCCACGGGGAAGAAACCAGGCCACCCCCCTGCCTCCTCCCCACCATGCAGACAAGCTAGCAAGGCCCTGGTGGCAGCGACAGCTGATGGTCCCTCCTCCACCGACTCCCCCCAAGTTGCCAGCTTCACTCTTCCCAACCCACGGCTCTGAGCCGGATCCAAGCCGGGAATAGAGGGAACTGGTTTGGGCCAGCCTGTGCAGGGCCGTCTATAATTACCAGCTCAGCTCTGCTTCCCCTCCCAGGGGAGGAAGTGGTCTCAGGTCTCCCAGTCGCAGCCGCCAACCTCCAGCAACTGCCATATGGAGGGGAGTGAGCGCTGCCAGGAACACAGCACAGGGACCGCCAGGCCAGGGGGTCGGTAGGACACTCCCAGCCTCCAACCACCTTCCTCCATGCCCTGGGTACCTCCGGACTTCCAGAGCCATGCTCTCCCCGCCCCCTCAGTTCCCCTAAAGGGACCTCAAAAGGTAGGGCAGATGGAGCAACTCCCCCATTTAGGTCCTCATCCCTTCAGCCCCCTGAGGGAGCCACAGGCCCCAGCCCCAGCCCTCTGCCGTCAGTACCCCCGCCGGGACGCACGGCGCTCACCGGCTGCCCCCGCCAGCACCTGGCTCTCAAGATGCCACGCAGCTTCCCGAGCCACTGTGCAGGCTCACGCTCAGGGCTGACATGCTCTGCTAGGAGCCCTAATGGTGCCATGGCTGGGCGACAGGTCAGCAGCTGAACCTGCCAGGGGCTCCACAGGAGCAGTGCCTGGCGATTACAGCTGCACTCACTCACTCACTGCCATCGAGTCGGATCCGACTCACAGCGACCCCCCTTGGGTTTCCGAGGCGCTATCTCTACGGAAGTAGATTGCCCAGTCTTCCTTCCGAGGGGTGGCTGGTGGGTTTGAACCGCCAGCCTTCTGCTTAGCAGTCAAACGCTTTAGGAACTATGCCACCAGACTCCCGTGATGTGTCCAGGAGGCCCCTATCTGCTCTAAATCAGCGAACGGGTTGCCGTATCTTGGGTTTCCCTCAGTTGGCTCTATCAGCGAAGCCGGCCGCCACGGAGGAACCCCGCTCTATGCCGCAGCTGTTAGATGCTGAGCTGGTTCCGACTCACAGGGACCCTACACAGCGGAACAAAACACTGCCTGGCCCTGCGCCGTGCTCACAGTGGCCGCTGTGTCTGGGCCCACTGTCGCAGCCACTGTGTCAACCCATTGTGCTGACGTTCTTCCCTTCGTCGCTCACCCGCTACTGTACCAAGCAGAGGGAACATTAACACACAAAGACTGCCAGTCATCGAGCTCCACCAGGCACAGGGGGCAGGGGGCGCAGCCTGGCTGCTTTGCCCAATTGTATCCCGAACCGTAGGGCTGCAGGCTCCCCATGACACCTCCCCCCTGCGTCCCCGAAGCCCTTCACAACCCCTTGCACTGTGGCATTCTGCCAGCGGGCTGTGAGTGCAGCCGGCCAGGGCTGGGCCCTGCAACCATGAAAGGACACAGTTCCACGTGCACGCCCCCCCCCCCAGCTCTTGCCACCTGCAAAATGGAGACAACAGAAGGGCCTCGGAGGAGCTTTGGTGAGGGCCAGGGATCAGGCGGGAGCCTGGGTGGTGCAGCACGTAAGCGCTCAGCTGCAAACTGATAAGGTTGGCAGTTTGACCCCACCAGCCATCATCCTGCAGGAGAAAGATGTGGCAATCTGCTTCCGTAACGGTTGCTGCCTTGGAAACCCTGTGGAGCAGTTCTACTCTGTCCTCTAGGGGTGCTGTGAGCCAGAAATGACTCCCTGGCAGTGGTTCTGTTTGGTTTTCAGGTTTGTATACAGAACACCTTGTCATCTCTATTCTCCATCAGCCTCAGTACCACTTCCAATGACAACCCTCAATGACAATAAAGATGGTAACTGCACACCTACTAAGCGCTTGCCAAGGCCAGCACTGTGTTCTATTCAGCCACTCCTTAGAACCACCCAGGATGCCAGTATGACCACAAGTTCACTTCACAGATGAAGGAACTTCCGGTCTGCGATGGTATCCCAGTGGAAAGTTTTTATTTGGGCTCTTTTGGAGGTGGGGCTCTGGGACGTTAGGGATGAAGCAAAGCCCCAGGCAACAGCGCGGCTGTGCTCAGAATCTGCCGGAGCCCAAGAGACACAGCAGGGTGGGTCTCCGGGTGGACTGCAGACGCTGAGCAGGGAGAGGAAGTGCCCCCCCCCTCCTCCGCTGTCCCTTGGACTTTCACTTGGGCAATTCCAGAGCAGGAGCTCGGCTGCTCGCCGCCCCCCACCCTTCGCTGGGGCGTGGAGCGGGGGGAGGGAGCAGGAGGGACGGTAGACATGTGCACCAAAGCCCCCTAGCGCCCGGGAGCCCAGAGGCAAGGAAGAGGAAAGGATGCAGTTATGAACACTCGCCATGTCACTGAGAGGGACGGCCCGGGCCCTGGGGGGTACAGCCAACTTGGCCCTTCTGACATTCTACCTTAGCCAGGTGACACCACTGAGGCACCCAGAAGGGGGGAGAAGCAGCAGGGCCGAGCTGAGCCCCAACGCTCTTCTCGGGGCCCTGGCCTCAGAGGGTCTAGAGAGGCCGGGGAGTGTTCAACACAGACAAGGGTGTAGGGGCAGGGGCCCCTCACCCCAGGCCCCTGCGGGGTGCTCCGAGCTGACCCCGTTCACTCCGGCGGGTTCCGGTAGGTCAGCGGCCTCCCCTCCAGCCTCGCCTCGCCCACTCCCTGTTCTCAGCACCACCTTTGCTTTTCTTAACTGTGATTTGGGTGAAAGTCTAACGGCATCACCTTAAAGCCTTTTGGAGCTGGAAGGGACTGTGATCACATCACTTCCTTCTTTCAAATATTTGGAAAATCCACGATCCCTGGGGAAAGGGGGCGAGGGTGAGGAGGCAGAGGTTCTCCAACAGCTCCTCTCCCCACATCCCAGAGCCTCTAGCATGAACTACTGAGGAAGAACGGCCCCGGGCTGAGACAAGGGCTTGGGTTCCCACAGGCCTGGTCCCACCTGCTGACTGTGTGGCACGGCCAGGAAATGAACTTCTCTGAGCTTCCACGTAGCCACCTCCATGGGGAGTCTGTGAGCATGAAACGAGAGGAAAGAGTCCTGGTAGTGGTTGGCTGCTAACCAAAAGGTTGGCGGTTCAAACCCACCCAGGAGCTCTGCAGGAGACAGACTTGGCGATTTGCTTGCATTAGGATGACAGCCTAGAACCCTGTGGGCCAGTTCTACTCTGTCCTCTAGGGGCACCATGATTCAGAGTCGACTCGACAGCAGTGGGTTTGGTTTGAGCTTTGCTTCCGTGAAGACTGACAGCCTTGGAAACCCTACGGGGCAGTTCTGGTCTGTCCTCTAGGGGCGCTGTGAATTGGGATGAACTCAATGGCAACAAGTTTTGTGGTATTATTATTAAGGTCCCTGGGTTGTGCGTAGGAGCTTTGGTGGTGTAGTGGCTAAGGCATCTGACTGCTAACCAGGTTCCAGCCCACCAAACACTCCTCAGAAAGAAGACGGGGCAATCTACTTCCGTAGAGATATTGCCTCAGAAACCCAAGAAAGGGTCGCCAGGAGTCAGAATCGACAATGGCAGTGAGTGTGGTTTGGTCTGGTTTGGGGTCATGCGCGACTACTAAGCTAAAGGTGGGAGTTTGAACCCACCCAGCAGCACCAAGGCAGAAAGGCCTGCCGGGCGATCTGCTTCCGTAAAGATTACAACCAAGTTCCACGGAGCAATTCTCCTCTGCAACATGCGGGGTCGCCATGAGCCGGAATCAACTTGATGGCAACAGGTGTTACTGTTGTTACCTCTGCGACAGCCCTCTACCTTCACGCCCCGCCGTCTGACCCACCCTACACCTCTCCCCTCCAGGGCTGGGGCCTGGCGCTGTCCCCATCTCCAGCCTCACCTTCCCCTTCTCCCTCCTCTAGACATGGACTCACAGACTTGTTATGAGTCTGAACTGACTCAGCACAGCACATGTGACAATGACAAAGACCTAGAACACCCTGCAGTTACACCGCCCTGCTCCACCTGCCCCCCTCTCGGAGCACCTGCCCCCACCCCGCCAGAGCACGCCACCGGCAGAGAGAAACCTCCCGCTTCTCCTTGCTGGAGCTTGGCCAGCCTCTGCTGCAGGAAGCCACCCCTGCCCCTCAAGCTCCTGGTGCCCTGACATTCTGGGCAGAACCCCGTGTGCTGGCCCTATTCCTGCTGCCCAGGCCCCTCCTGAGCCCCGCTCCTTAGCAAACCCTTGGGCTCCAGGTGGCCCAACTCACTCACCACAAAGACCCCTCCTCCAGTTCACACAGCTGCCTCTCATCGCAGAACCTCCCCTTGCAACACACACTCTAGCCCTTGTGACATCACACAAGTGTGCTCTGCTCGCATTTGGTGAGGATCAATTTCTCTTTAAGGAGCCTGGTAGTACGATAGTTAAGCGCTCAGCTACTAACCAAAAGGTTGGTTGTTCAAACCCACCAACTGCTCCATGGGAGAAAAACCTGGTGATCTGCTCCCGTCAAGATTTCAGCCCAGGAAACCCTAAGGGGCAGTTCTCTGCCTTGTAGTATTGCTAAGAGTCCTAATCAACTAGATGGCAACTAAAACAAGAAGTTCTGCCTCCCAGCCAGGCTGCAACTGCTTCAAGGGCACTCACCTTGCTGGCCTACCTGCTCCCTCCAAGCACTCCAATTCCAAGGCAGAAGGGACCAGACACCCAGAACCACCCAGGAAAGCTACTACCTGAAACAGCCCCTGGCTCCATCCCTAAAACACTGCACTTGAACTTCTCCCCCAGTGAAGTTTTTCTCATATATACCACTCCCTCTCCCCTGCTCAGCTTCTAAAACTACATTCTTCCTTAATCAATCTACTCCTCCACTTTCCTCAAGTCCTTTTGCTGCACATTATCCAATCTCAAACAAGGGCTGGTGCCTTCCACCGTCTCCTCTTCATAAAGGGGGCTTCCCTTTACTTCTTACCCACCCCTCTAGGCTCCCGGGCCCTCCTCCCAAACCCCAGCCCCTAGCTCCCAGTTCCAAGCCTCCCCTTGGCTCTGCCTCTCCTGGGTTCTCAGAGTCCGTGCGCACCCCATGGGCAGTTCTCCGTTGCTGTCAGTTGCCTTTGAGTCCAGTCGACTCCCCGTGTGCAGAGAAGAATTGCCCCCTAGGGTTTTCAAGGCTGACCTTTAGGGAGCAGACTGGCAGGCCTGTCTACCAAGGTGCCTTTCAACTGCCAACCTTTTCACTAGCAGTGAAGCACTCAACCATCTGAACCAAAAACCAAACCAAACTCACTGCCGTCTAGTCAGATCCGACTCTTAGTGACCCTTCCTTGGGTTTCCGAGGTGGTATCACTGCGGAAGTAGATGGCCCAAGCTTTCTTCCACAGAGTGGCTGATGGGTTTGAACCGCCAGCCTTCTGGTTAGCAGTCAAGTGCCTTAGGCACTACGCAACCATCTGAGGTACCCAGGGAATCCTTCCTAACTCTGTTGTTATGGGCTGTTGAGTTGATTTTGACTCACGATGACCCCAAGTGACAGATCACAACTGCCCACAGGGTTTTCCTGGGTGTCATCTTTATAGGAGCAGATGGCTAGGCCTTTTTCCCACAGAGCCACTGGGTGGGTTTGAACTGCCAACCATGTGGTTAGTAGCCAAGCACTTAACCACTGTGCCACCAGAGCTCCTCTCCAGAAAGCATCACCTATTCTCCTAGACCTCCTCACAGTCCTGACAGCTTCCCTCCACCCTTTCCAGTCCCTCTCTCGGCGTCCCTCTCCCCTAGTCCTACAGGACTCCCTACTTCTCTGCCCAACAACATACCCCAAAGTACAAGTTTTACTCAGGCTTTTCTGCCAACCTCACAAACCCCTTGCACATCTGTCTCCTAGATGTGCTTTGTGCGTTATATGGGTATCTGCATTATACACATGTGCGTGTTATATGAGTGTGCCCGCTGGGAGGGTGCATTGTATACAAAAAATACGGTAAGTGGCTGACCCATCTCTTAAACCTGGACTTTAGGACATCCCCAAACCACTAAAATTCCTCAAAGGATATGGCTGGGACTACTTTTCAGAGTTAATAAATTTTATGTGACATATCTGTCACATCATAGGTGTTAGTTCTGTCTCAAAGGCCCCTTTCAGGCCCTCTGCTCAGCGAGCCCTGCTACTGTCCTCAGACCCTCTCCAAGTCATTACTGAGTGGTCACACAGCAGGCCTTCACCCCTGCTTGGTTCTTCAGTTCCCTCGCATCTCCCTTTCGACCCTTCCATCTCAGCCAAGCCACATCACCTCACTCGTTCCCCCGGCCTCTGATCCCAGGCCCCTCCACCTGGGTCCCACTCAAGCAGAAAGTCTCCTAAGACTAGTCATCATCCCAGACACCTTACACACTCAGACATGCCTCACCATCCTCGATCCACCGAGCCCTGATCCCTTCGGCCTGGTGTCAGATTCCTCACTGCTGACCCGTCACGCAGGACCCACGCAAATCCACTTCCGTGAGCCCGGGAAGTGTCAACACCTCGGACAGGGGGCGGCTGCCCCACGTCCTATCAGAGAGGCTCTCCGGGAGCTCCGAGCGACTCCTTAACCTGGCTCCCGCAGCCCCCGTTTCAAGGCCTCGGCCCAGTTCTCTGGCCCCTTGGCCCGTCTTCGGCCTAAGTTCTCTCCCCTGCCTCAAGATGGTGTCACCTCGGCCTGTCTTCTCAGCCCAGGTCGCCACCGCCATCTCTGTCTCATGTCACGCTGTGCGGCCAGGGTCTGGGCCCTTTGGCCCTCAGCCCGTGCCCCCCTGCAGCCTCAAACCATGTCTCCCCGTTTCAAAATCCCCTCTGTTCCCTCGGCTCTCGCCCTTCGTTCCTGCCCCGACGCCTCAGGCCGTGCCTCCTTCGTTCCTTCAGCCTAGGTCCCGGCTGGCCCCTGCCCCAGTTCTTACCCAAAGAGCCCGGAGAAGAAGGACTGTGAGTTCTTCACCTTGCGCTCCGCCTCGGCCAGCAGCGCTATCGCCTCGGCTTCCTTCCCGGAATTGTCCATGGCGGTCGCAAAAGAATTCACCAAACCGTCGGACCTGGGCCCTGGGAGGACTCAGTCCCCGCCCCGCCGCGGAAGACAAGTCGGGGAGCTTAGCGGGTTGCGTTGACGTCGCACCGGCGCGCGCCTTCGGCGGCCCGGCAGCACGTGACCCACGCTGACCAACCAGCAGCCTTGCATCCCGGCGCGCGCCCCACCGGCCACGCCCCCGCCTGCCTACCCACATCACCCCGTGACCGGCGATCTCCAATCGGCGTCCCTAGACTTCGACGCGTGCGCCTACATCCGCGTACGGCGTCCTCACGCGCTTTCTGGTGCGCCGTACGCCACCACGTGACTGCACATAAACCAATCCAAATTCTCACAGTGAAGGGCCCGCCCCAGGGCCCTGCGTTTCTGAAACCTACTCCACCAATTATCAGCTGCCTTTGCTAGGTCCCGCCCCTCCTTGGGGACCTTGGTCACTAGTCAGCTGATTGTCGACCCTCATCTGACAGTCGACAGTTCTCCGGCGCGGAGTTCAGCGGCCCCGCCTCCGCGTTTATCTTGGGCTGTTCTCCACCAATTGGAAGGGCGTCTGTGGTTAAAAGGAAAACATTCTACTTTTTCTTGCGCCCTCTGCCGAAGACTGTTGAAACTGCTTTGGGAAAGCTAGTATTCCAAAGACTGAAAACAAAACTTTGAGAAGAGAGGTTCTCTGACTCTACGTGCATAAAAAATAGCTGGGGAGAGTGTTAAAAATTTGTGTTCTACAGTTTCATGAAATATTTAGAATGGGCAACTGCATAGACACCAAAGTGGTTGCCAGGGATTGCGGAGAGGGCTGAATGGGAGTCAGCGTCCGTTTGAGATGAAAAAGTTTTGGAAATAGTAGTGATGGTTGCAGGACATTGTGGATGTAATTATTGTCACCGAATTGCACACTTAAAATGGTGAAAATAGCAATTGTTGTGTTACATATTTTGCCACAATGAAATTTTAAAATCTTAGCTGCGGTAGTGTAGTGACTAAGGCACCTGACTGCTAACCAGAAGGCTGGCGAGTCAAACCCACCAGCCACTCTTCAGAAAGAAGGTTGGGCAATCTAGTTCCTTAGTGATTGTTGTTGTTATGTGCCGGGAGTCAGAGCCGACTCATAGCGAGTGACCCTCCTTGGGTTTCTGAGGCAGGATCACTAGGGAAGTAGATTGCCCCATAGTCAGGCCCGACTTGGCACAAAACAACAACAACAACATAAGTTCAAGCACACCTAGACCCTAGTGTTAGGCTGGAGTAAACTCAAGCCACCAACATTTCAGTTGGCAGCTTCCTCCAGGTATCAGGCCCTGATGAGACAGCCTGATAAGACAAATAGGTGGCAGAACCCGCCCAGGCTGGAAAGTCCCACGTGATGACCAACTTCCTCCTGTGAAGCCCCCTCATGCTAATTAGGTACAGACCCGTGCTAATTGGACCCTGCCATTTCCTTAGTGCCCCAACTAGGTCCTCTCTGTGTCTATAAGAATCTATCCCCCCTGCCCGGGGGCATAACTTCTCTGGCCCTGACACAAGGCCACAGAACCTCGGCCAGAAGTGCTAATAAACTGCTTCTCTGAAACAACTCCGTGTCCTGGTGTCTCGGCAGCTCAGCATTGCATTTGGTGCCAAAACCCAGGAAGAGGAGTAGAACTTGAGGGAATTCTTATTCCCCTTCTCCCTCTTCCTTCCGGACCAGGGAATTCCGGCCCCCTGCAGCCACCACCGGTAAGTCACATCTTACCCTTCACTCAGTGCTCACCGGAGAACATACATTTTGTATTTTGTTGTCCTCCATCCTTTGGGCCATTTTAATTCTTTGGCTCTGGGCAATGAACCAGTGTCTACTACCAAGCAGTTTGAATTAGTTCTGTTGTAATCCGTCTGCGTCTGACTGAGAGGTGGTGTGAATGTTTCTGTGACGCTCCAAGATCTAGGTCGCGGAGTCTGAGTGGGCCCTCAGTTGATTTCCATGTGAAGTCGGATCGGCATAACGGTGTGGCTCTGCCCTCTGCTCCGGGGCTTATACGGAGACACCTGAGCCAGAGAGTCACTTAAATCCCCGAGAGGGGAGCGGACAACCGGGCATCTGACTGGTCCTCTGGACATGTCTCTAGTGTGACTACTTTTGGAGGGTCGACTTGCCCAAAGGTCTGAGTTTTGTCCCGGAGTTTTCTGCCTGCACTGGTTCTGGAAAAATCGTGGTACCACGTCAGAAACTCCTCTGTCCAGGAGATAGGTTGCTCAGGGATGCCTGACATCCTATCTCCCCTGGGGGTTTACCGCTCGTCCGACTGTTTAATATGAGGTGGAGACGTCCACCTATGCAAAACAGTCTTGCTGCCATAGGGTTCTAGTGACCCTATCTGAAAAACTCAGACCCAATGGGTAGTCAAAACTCCAAAATCTATCCACCAACCCCTCTGGGGTGTTTATTAGCGAACCTTCAGACCTTACTACTAGACCAGGACATCCGCCCCAAATGCCTCATCTTTTACTTCACCACGGCATGGCCCCGGTACCCACTAGAATGGTTCTCGCTGGCCAGACCACAGAAGTTTTGACTTTAATATCCTTACAGACTTAGACAATTTTTGCCAACGCACAGACAAATGGCCAGAAATCCCCTACGTCCAAGCCTTCTTTTATTTTTATTGACACTCCCGACCGTCAGTGTGCTCGAAATTTAATACCACCCCAATCCTCCTTGCCCGTGAAAACCCCAAACCTCACAAACCCAAGCCTCCCTCCCCCTCTGAAACCGCTCAGAGGATTTCCTCTTCCTCCTTCTCCGACCCACCTGAAAACCTTTCCCCGCCCCCCAGACCCCCTCCTTACTCTGCAGCACAACCCCCTCTCCCTCAGGTGGCGCTGCCCTCCTTTCCCCACCCCTACGGCTCCTTATCCTCCTGTCTCACCCACCTCCCCGGACACCACCTCTTCCTCTACCTCTTCCACCCTCTCCTCCCCTGTGAGCCACCACACTCATTCCCAGCAACCCCTTCTTTGCCCCTTGTGCGAAGTTGCTGGGTCCGAAGGAATTGTACACGTCCACGCCCCCTTCTCCCTGGCTGATTTATCCCAAATTGAAAAACGCTTAGGTTCTTTTTCAAATGACCCTACCACTTACATCAAAGAGTTCCGATACTTCTCTCAGACCTATAATTTAACTTGGCATGATATATATGTCATCCTCTCCTCTACCCTCCTCCCAGACAAAAAAGATAAGAGTCCTTAGTGCCGCCCAGGAACATGCTGACCAAACCCACCTAACAGATAACACCATGCCTGTCACAAAACCCAGGCTGGGTGTACCAGCCTGACACCCAGTCCGGACGGACGGACCGGGAGATCCTGCAGAGATAAAATGCTCCAATGCCTCCTGGCAGGTCTACAAGCTGTCTTGCATAAAGCAGTTAATTTTGACAAGCTCCAAGAAGTTACCCAACTTCCTAATGAAAACCCAGCCACCTTCCTGAACCGATTAACCAAAGCCTTCACCCAATTTACCTGCCTGGACCCCTCCTCTCCGGCTGGAGCCACAGTCCTAGCCACTCATTTCATAACCCAGTCAGTTCCTGACAGTAGAAAGAAACTTAAGAAAGCTGAAGAGGGACCCCAATCAGAGACTTAGTAAGTATGGCCCTTATGGTCTTTAACACCCGGGAGGAGAAAGTGGAGGCAGATAGGGAAGCCAGGACCCGCCAGAAGGCCGCCTTGCAGGCCAATGCCTTACTAGCGGCCCTGAGGCCAGCACACAGTGACAGGAGACCTCCTTCCACGGTGGCTCCCCGACCTGCTTCAGGTGCAGTAAGGATGGGCACTGGGCCAGATCCTGCCCTCAGCCTGACCGCCCCCCGGCCCATGTCCAGCGTGTGGTTTGAAAGGACATTGGAAGAGTGACTGTACCTCTGTGTCAAAGCATGGAGGGCCATCCTCCCCATCCACTAACCCGCTGTCGACAATCGGGCCTGGCCACTGACCACTGAAGGAGCCCGGACTCAACAACCCCGATCACTCTCGCTGAGCCCAGGGTCACTATCAAGGTAGCGGGTAAGTCAGTCTCCTTTTTGATTGATATGGGGGCTACCTATTTGTACTCCCCTCCTTCTCAGGACCATGCTTCCCTTCCTCAGTCTCTGTTATGGGAATTAACGGGCAACCCTCAACCCGCCCCCAACAGACCCCATCACCTACTTAATAGATGACAGGATTCTCTCACACTCATTTCTCGTTATACCAACCTGTCCTACCCCCCTTTTGGGACGAGATTTCTTTGCAAAAATTAAGACCACTTTAACTTGGACTCAGGATCACTGTGCCTCTCTCCTACTATCACTGACTACTACCTCCTCACAAGCACCAGCTTTCCCCATGTCCCCTGATCTTGTTAATCTGTGCGTATGGGACACCTCTTCCCCATCCATCGCCTCTCATCACCCCCCTGTCATGGTACATTTAAAAGACCCCACACAGTTTCCATCTAAACCCCAATTTCCTATTTCACACACACACTGACACAACCTGAAACTTCTTATACAGCGTTTCTTATCCAAAGGACTCTTAATCCCCACTCAATCCCCATGCAGTACCCCTATTTTATCAGTAAAGAAACCTGACGGGCCCTACCGGTTAGTCCAAGACCCCTGCATCCCGTAGTCCCTAACCCTTATACCTTACTCTCCAATATTCCCCCTACTACCACTCACTTTTCAGTTCTAGATGTCAAAGACGCCTTTTTCACAATCCCCCTAGACCCCAAGTGTTACAACCTTTTTGCCTTCACTTGGGAAGATCCCGACACACACACCTCCTCCCCTAGCTCCCATCTCCCGTAACTTTCTCTCCTTAGGCAACTACTGCGAGAGCACGCAGACAGATATCTACCACAACCCTTAGGGACCGATCCTCCAGGAATACCAACAGCAACTCACCTACAACCCGGATACGCAGTACTTCTAAAAACCTTACACCTAGAGCCACTGATACCTCGCTGGACTGGACCACATGCTGTCATCTTAACCACCCCCACGGTGGTAAAACTCCTGGGTGACCCCTTGTGGCACCACCTTTCCCGTATTAAAAGAGCCCAGACAAATCATGGTTCCTCTACATGCCAAATGCTGGGTCCGACTAAGCTCCGTCTTAATCGGACCCCTCGTCCTCCTGACCCTCACTAGCACTGAACCCTCACCCAATTATGTCTGGAAATTTACAGTCTGGGAGGGGCAGAAATCCCCACAACGTATTGGCCTGGCAGAATACCCACCAACAAATAAGTCAAAACTTGTAATACCCATTACCCCCAAATCAGTACACCCCAATGATCTCCCCTATGCCTGTTTTACATACGACCAATCCTATCCAGGTTGTAACTATAGCTCCTGGTTGGCTCTGAGTCCAGGTAACCGCATGTGTGTCAGAGCAGAAATGGGCTCCATCCAGGTCCATGGCTGAGTCTGGAAGCACATTGCCAGGCTTCTTCTTCTGAGGGGACTTGAACCTCCAACCTTTTGATTAGCAGCTCAGTGTGTTAACCATTTGCATCACCCAGGGGCAGACTGATAGAAATAAATGACTGAGTAAAGAAATAAATGGTCACTCGTGGGGGATCAGAAGGGTAGTGTTTGCACAGGGAGACAGCTCAGGGGGCAGGAAGGCACAGGAAAGAAGGACACGGGGAGGAGGTAACCACAGGGAGGAAGTGGAAAGAGAGCTGTCACACTGTGGGGAACTGCAGTCAATGTCATGAAACAAAATGTGTATGAACTGCTGTATGGAAAATGAATTTGATCTGTAAACTGTCACCCAAATCACAATAAAAGTTAAAACTGAAAAAAAAATGGGGGAGAAGAGACAAATTTCCTATGCACAAGAATTCCAAACAATTTACATAGATACTCCACCTTCAAGGAGGTGGGGCTTAATATCCAATCCTGAAGTGGTGGTGTTCTTGTTAGGTGACAGCGAGTCGTTTCCGACTCATAGTGACCCCATGCACAGCAGAGTGAAACGCCGCCTGGTCCCGCGTCAGCTCCATGATCCTTGCTGTACTTGAGCCCATCGCCGCAGCCACTGTGTCAATCCATCTCATTGAGGGCCTTCCCCTCCTTCATTAACCTTTACCAAGTGTGACATCCTTCTCCAGGGAATGGCCTTTCTGACAACACAACTAAAGTAGGTGAGATGAAGTCTGGCCATTCTTGCCTGTGAGGAGCATTCCAGCTGCACTCCCTCCAGGACAGATCTGTTAGTCCTTTTAACAGTCCATGGTACTTTCAGCATTCTTCGCCAGCACCACAACTCAAAAGCATCAATTCTTCTTCGGTCTTCCTTATTCATTGTCCAGCTCTCACATGCATATGAGGCGATTGAAAATACCATTTCTTGTGTCAGGTGCATCTTAGTCCTGAAGGAGACATCTTTACTCTTCAGCACTTGAAAGAGGTCCTTTGCAGCCAATTTGCCCAGGGCTGTACATCGTCTGATGTCCTGACTGCTGCTTCCATTGGCGTCGATTGTAGAACCAAGTAATGTGAAGTCTCTGACAACTTCAATCTTTTCTCCATTTATAGTGATGCTGCTTACAGGTCCAGTTGTGAAGATTTTTGTTTTCTTTATATTGAGATGTAATCGATACTGTAGACTGTATTCTTCAGTCTTCATCAATAAGTGCTTCAAGTCATCCTCACTTTCATCAAGCAAAGTTGTGTTGTCAGCGTATTGTGGGTTGTTAATGAGTCTTCCTCCAATCCTGATGCCACATTCTTCTTCATATAGTCCAGCTTCTCAGATAATTTGAGCAGCATATAGATTAAATAAGTGTGGGGAAAGGATACAACCTTGACACAGTCCCTTCTTGATTTTAAACCATGCCGTGTCCCCTTGTTCTGTTCAAACGACAGCCTCCTGGTCTATGTACAGGTTCCTCATGAGTAGGGAACATAATAAAGTGTTCTGGAATTCCCATTCTTCTCAATGTTGTCCATAATTTGTTATGATCCACACAATCAAATGCTTTTGCATAGCCAATAAAAACACAAGTAAACATCTTTCTGGTATTTTTTGCTTTCAGCCAAGATCCATCTGACATCAGCAATGATATCCCTTGTTCCACGTCCTCTTCTGAATCCAGCTTGCATTTCTGGAAGTTCTCTGTCAATATATTGCTATAACCATTTCTGAATTATCTTCATTAAGATTTTACTTGCATGTAGTATTAATGATATTGTTTGATAATTTCCAAATTCTGTGAGATCACTTTTCTTTGGAATGGGTACAAATATGGATCTCTTCCGGTCAGCTGGCCAGGTAGCCGTCTTCCAAATCTCTTGGCATAACCGAGTGAGTGCCTCCAGTGGGGCATCCATTTGTTGAAACATCTCAATGGGTATTCCGTCAATTCCTGGAGCCTTGTTCTTTGCCAATTCCTTCAGTGCAGGTTCAACTTCTTCCTTCAATACCATTGGTTCTTGATCATATGCCACCTCCTGAAATGGGTGAAGATTAACCAGGATGAAGATTTTTGGCACAATGACTCTGTGTTTTCCTTCCATCTTCTTTTAAGACTTCCCGCATCATTCAACATTTTGTCCATAGACTCTTTCAATATTGCAACATGATGCTTAAATTTTTTTCCTCAATTCTTTCAGCTTGAGAAATGCCGAGCGTGTTCTTCCCTTTTGGTTTTCTAACTCCAGGTCTTTGCACATTTCATTATAGTAATTGGCTTTGTCTGCTTGAGCTGCTCTTTGAAATCTGTTCAGCTCTTTTATCTTGTCATTTCTTCCATTTGCTTTAGCTATTCTCCGCTCAAGGATAAGTTTCAGAGTCTCTTCTGACATCCATTTTGTTTTTTTCTTCCTTTCTCATCTTTTTAATGACCTCTTGCTTTCTTCATGGATAATGTTCTTGATGTCATCCCATAATTCTTCTGGGTTTTGGTCACTGGTGTTCAATGCATCAAATCTATTCTTTAGATGGTCTCTAAATTCAGGAGGAATATATTTAAGGTCATATTTTGGCTCTCATGGACTTGCTTTAATTGTCTTCAATTTCAAGTTGAATTTGCATATGAGTTGACAGTCTGTTCCACAATCAGCTCCTGGTCTTGTTTTGGCTGAAGATATTGAACTTTTTCATCACCCCTTGCCACAGATGTAGTCAGTCTGATTCCTGTGTGCTCCATCTGATGATGTCCATGTGCATAGCCGTTTGTGTTGTTGAAAAAAGGTATTTGCAATGAATAAGTCGTTGGTCTTGTAAAATTCTATCATGTGGTCTCCAGCGTTATTTCTGTTACCAAGGCCACAATTTTCCTTAACTATGGGCTGCATACAATGACTTCCTTCCAAAGTCTACTGTTTGGAAAAGGGAGACAAAGAGTAACTTTATAATGCAGAAACCTGACAGACATGACCTCAGCCAGGTGATCAAAGTCAACATCAACAGAAATAAGTAACATTGATACCACGTGCCCTTGGTATGGTCTAATGAAAATGGTACTTCCTCTTCATTGTCTTCCTCCCCCAAACCCCTCACCAGGTCTGATCAGGAGAAAAACCAGACAAATCCCAACTGAGGGATGTTCTACAAAATACCTGACAAGGAATCCTCTAGGAGCCCTGGTGATGCAGTGGTTAAAGCACTCAGCTGCTAACCCAAAAGTCGGTGGTTCAAACCCACTAACTGCCCTGCGAGAAAAAATGTGGCAAATGGCTTCTGTAAAGATTACAGCCTTGGAAACCTGGTGGGGCAGTTTTACTCAGTCCTATAGGGTCGCCATGAGTTGGAATTGACTCAACAGCAGTGGGGGTAGTACTCCTCAAAACTGTTAAAACTGATTAAAAACAAGGAAATCTGAGAAACTGTCATAGCCAAGAGGAGCGTAAGGACACATGACAACTAAATGTGGTGTGTCCTGGATGGAATCCTGGGACAGAAAAAAGGGTATTAGGTAAAAGCTAAGGATGTTTGAATAAAGTATGGACTGTAGTTAATAATAATAATGTATCAGTATAGGCTCATTCATCATTACAAATGTCCCTAACCACGTGAGATGGTGGTAATAGAGGAAACTGGGTGTATGGTATATGAAAACTCTCTGTGCAATCTTTGCGATTCTTCTGTGAATCTAAAATTGTCCTAACACTGAAAGTTCATTTTAGAAATTTAGGTTCCAAGGTCCCGCCCCATTCTGCTTTAGATTCTGAAAGTCTGTGGTGGGGCACAGGAGTCTCCATTCCCCCTCCACAGTCAGGATCCCAGATGGTTTGCATGCAGACAACCTGGGCACCACAGACGCTGCTGGCGGTTTGGCTGAGCGGCGCCAGGCTCCAGAAACCTCTGCCCACTCTTTTCGTTGATTAAACAGGCTTTCCTGGACCAGCCACTGGTGCCTGCCACTGTAGCCTGGCCACAGATCGCAGGAGTGAGTCTGAGCTACCCCAGGCAATTTGGGCTCTCTGCCCATCAAAATTCATTATTATAAGAGCTTCCATTTGTTTTAACTGTTAAGTTTCAGAGTGATAAGTTGTGCTGCAATAGATAGCTAATACACCCCTTGCTGGCTACTTGATTCTGACTCACAGCGCCCCTAGAGGATGGAGCGGAACTGTACCACAGGGTTTCCAAGGCTGTCAATCTTTACAGAAGTAAAGGCCAAGCCAAACCCACTGCCGTGGAGTCGATTCTGACTCACAGCGCCCCTAGAGGCCAGAGTGGAACTGCCATATGGTTTCCAAGGTTGTAATCTTGATGGAAGTGGACTGCCACATCTTTCCCCCAGAAGCTGCTGGTGGGTTTGACCTTTTGGTTAGCCCCCGAGTGCTTAACCACTGTGCCACCAGGGCTCCTGATAACCAGTAATACAATAACTAAATCAAAGTCTTTCACTTCCGGAGCTGCAGAGTTTGACTTAGTCTTGAAGGTGGGAGTCCGGCGGTAACAGCAGCGTGAGTGCTCGTTAAACGGGGAGGCCCGTCCGCGTGGTGTGCCCGCTGCACATTTCATTTACATTTTCTCAGGTCGCAGATACATTGGGGGTGTGTGTGGATTTTCCAGCCCATTTTACACATGAGAAAATGAGGCTCCAACAGGGAGTGACTTGTCCAAGGTCACCAGGAAGAAAAAGGAGCCCGATGTAGATGTAGGTTCCCCTGATGCCGCAGGCCCTTCCCTTTACCAAGAGCCCCAAAGGCTTTAAACTACTTCCTCCTCCTTCTCCTCCTCCTCCTCCTCCGCCCAGTCCCAGCGCCTGGCTGAGATGCGGCCCTGCTGTGGACCTCCTGACACCATCTCCTCTGCTCAGAACACAGCGCCTACAGACGAGATCATGTCCCGCTGCCGCCATCCACTGTGCCGCTCTGCTCGCCTTGGCTAACGGCTTGTACTCATCTGACGCCCCAAGCCTACACAGCAGCCTCGATCCCACCTCTTCCCTCTTCCGTGCAACCCATCAACAACGGGCAGAGTCCACCTCTTTCTGGACGCACCCCCAGCCCGGGCCATCTCTCCCTCTTCACTGCTCCGTTCTCCCCCACCCTCCAGCCCAGGCCACTGTCTTTTTTTTTTTTTTTTTAACCTTAGAGCTTCCTACCCACTCTCCACCTCCATTCTTGTCCCCTGCAGCCCACTGAAGACTAAGATCCGCCTGACTGAAGCCATGGTATTTTCAGTCACCTCATATGCATGTGAGAGCTGGACAATGAATAAGGAAGACCAAAGAAGACTTGATGCTTTTGAGTTGTGTTGGTGAAGAATGCTGAGAGTCCCACGGACCACCAGAACGAACAGGTCTGTGCCTGAGGAAGTGCAGCTGGAATGCACCTCAGAAGCGAGAATGGCCAGACTTCGTCTCACCTACTCTGGTCATGTTGTCTACAGGGGCCATTCCCTGGAGAAGGATGTCATGCTTGGTAAGGTGGACGGTCAACAAAAGAGGGGCAGGCCCTCAACGAGATGGACTGGCACAGCGGCTGCAGCGACGGGCTCGGGTGCAGCAGGGATTGTGAGGCCGGCGCACGGGCGGGCAGTGGTTCGTTCTGGTATACACAGGGCCGCTAGAGTCGGAGTCAACTCGACAGGACATAACAACAAACAATAGCCCATCCTCTACAGCTGCCACAGAGCTTTTTTTTTTCAAAAGTACTGCTGTTGTTTGTCAGCTGCCCCTGTGTTGGCCCCCGACTTCTGGAGACCCCGTGCACCATACAGGGAAATGCTGCCCGCTCCTGCCCATCCCCAGGAGCGGAGGTGGACAGGGCCGCTGGGATCCTAGGGCTTTCTGATTTTTCAGAAGTCGATCGCCAGGCCTTTCTTCCTCGTCTGTCTTAGGAAGCACCGCAGAAGCCCGCTCAGATGACAGCGACACACAGGCCCCTGCTGACACACGGGCAGTGGCCGCACAGGGGACCGCGGGCTGGAGTGAGCCTGGGCCCCCACGTGAGAGGCGCGCACGCCCCCGGCGCCCCCGCGCGAGCCCCAGCGAGCAGCTGCTGTCGAGCTTGCTGGAGGGGTGGATGAGCTCCTGCGCCCGGCCCCCACCAGACCAGCCGCTCCCCCAGCGCAGGAAGGCACGCGCCACGCGCCACGCAAAGCCTCGTGGGACTAACAGGCCGCAGGGCTGTCAGAGACAGCTTCGAGAACCCAATTTAATCAAGTTTACAAGCACACGCGTACAAAAACCGCAGCGACCTAGCAACGGACCAGTCACCGGCAGGTGAGGGCGAAGGCCAAGGGCAGGGAGTCCGCCCTGGAGAGGGTGGGCCGATGGGCTGACTCTCCATGTCAGCCTCACCCAACTAACACAACCAAGGCCCCAACCTGAACCCCGAAGCCCGTGCAGATCGAACTTTCTCCCGGCCGCCCGCCCGCCTCCCTGCTCTGGAAGAGGTGGGACGAGAGGGGAGAACAGATGGTGAACAGAGGGAGTGGGCCTGGGGGTGAGGCGGGGAGAGGCGGTGAACAGAGGACAGAGGGATGGGCTCCGGGCACCCCAGGGGGTCTGACAACTCCCTCCTCCCGCCTGCTTGCTGGCTGCGATGTCTGTGGGAGAGGCAAGGGGCTGGAGGGCGCCCCCAGAACCGGGGCGATGTCTCCCCTGAACGGGGCCTGGAGAGCCCGTCGGCCTGGCCTCACCACTGCAGGGGGCCCATGTCAGCCCCCATCTCCTCCTCCTCCTCTTCGTCCTCCTTCAGCTGGAAGGGCTTCTCCGCCCACTGCACCCTGACCGTGGGCCCCACGTGGTCCTGAAGCCGGTGGCGCTTCATGTGGGCGTTCCGACTCTTGATCTTGTCGAACACCCTACAGGGCACCGGCGGGGTCAGCATCAGTGAGGGACAGCGAGTCCCCCAGGGGCCCCCGAAGGGCAGTGACTGACGGGGCCGAGGCTGGCGTCAGTGTGCACCCCCCACAGCAGCGGGGCCCGGTACCTCTCGCACTCTCTGCAGGGGAAGACACCCCGGCTCTCCACGCTCCCTGGCGGCTCAGGGGTCCTCTTGGGGCCTGTGTCGGGGCTGGAGTTGAGGATGGCCTCCGTCCTGTAACTCTTGGTCTTCATCTTTAACTCGGGAGTTGGACGGTGGCTGGGTCTCTCCCGAGGGCTGCAAGTGGCCTGCAGAGAGGGCGAAGGCGATATGAAGGTGCTGACCTCCTCTCTCCTGAGGGACACGGGGATCAGAGGACACCAGTGTCCCCTGCAGGGAAGGCCCTCGTGCGGGAGCACCCGCCCAGCCTCCAACCTGGGTCCTCAGCGGAGCTGGGCTCCAGGCGCCGCCCCCCCCACGGCCGCTACCTTCTCTTGCGTCCTCTCTCCCTCCTCTGGCTCCCTCTTGACCCTCTTCTCCAGCCCCGGAGCTCGGCCACCGTCAAACTTGATCATCTTTTTCCAGATGTAATAATACTCCACACACTGGGCGACTGTCTTTGTCTGGATCTATGAGGGGAAGTGCAAAGCTAGCTGGGAGGACGCCTCACCAGCAGCCGCGGGGGCCTAGCCCCCTACCCACTGGGCCAGCGCCACTCTTTGAAAGCCCTTCCTTGGATGTCTCTCCACTGGTATTTGGTGTCCCCTCCTCCTGTGCCTGCTACAAGGGGCCTAGAATCATAATGTCCCCCTTGGTGGTAACGTATTGGCAGGAAAAGTGGTCAATGTCGGTCGGAGAGGGACGTTCTGAGTGTGCAGTTTGATCCCAGGGCATTCTGACCCCACCATGTGTTCTTCCCTCCCCTAAGAAGGGACCCCACCAAGAACAACTTCTGTAAAATAACAGTAACCAAAGGAACTTGGATAGGCTAACTGCACTGGAAGGAAGAAAATTTCTCAGGACGCTCAGTGGGCTACTGAGCTCACTCCAAATTGTACTTTCTTGATGTGACGTTTTCATCTTTAATAAACTATAACTAAGATATGTGTATTCACTAACTAGGAGTGGAGATGACACATTCTTCACCTGACTGAAAAAATCACCAAAAAAAAAAAAGTCGGACTTCTAGTTCCAGCGAAGATGGGGCAACAGGAACCAGATTTACCCTCTGATTCAAAACAACAAAGAAAAAAACAAAAAAACAGCCATGAAGACAATGGCTGTCAAGACAAGATGGTGGACATCAGGCAAGAGCGGACAGTGAGAGACAGGAAACTCAGGCGCTGAGCTGCCCACTGCCCCGCCCACCGCCCCGCCCACCGCCCCGCCCACCGCCTGGAGAGAGTTCCCAGCCCGGCCCAGGGCGGGGAGTCCAGGAGGAGCCCAGCAGACTCCCTGAGCTGAGACGGAGCAGGGAGTCTGAGGAGATCACGCGGCTCAAGTCCACGGGACTAAATACTACTGCAGGAGAGCACGCTGCACAGAGGGAAAAGCGTTGCACACAGGGTCAGGCAGGGTGCCCGCTCCCACCGACCAGTGTAGACAACCCCGTAACACACAGGCCATTGGGCAGACTACTCAGAAGGGTCCTGTCTTGCTGTGAGCAGTAATTACTTCTGGGAAAAAGCGGCTCTGGCACAATCTAAAGTATCTTAAAAGCAATGCCCTAAAGAATCAAAGTGCTGTCAAGTAACAACTATATCCTAGAAAAAGCTCAAATATTAAAAAATATTCAGTCACAGCAAGCTAAACTTCACAATGTCTAGCATCTAATGAAAAATTACTAGATATGCAAAGAAGCAGGAAAATATGCACCTAATGAGGAGATAGTTCAGTCAATCAAAAGCAACCCAGACTGACAAGGATGCTAGGATTGGCAGGGAAGGACACAGTGTTATTAAAACTGTACACCATATGCTCAAAAAGGTAAGTAAAGACATGGAAAACCTAACAAGACCCAAAGAGAACTTCTAGAGATGAAAATGACCATGTCTGAGATAAGAAACACACTTCTTGTTGCTGTTATGTGCCGTTAAGTTGGACCCGACTCATAGCGACCCCTCCTTGGGTTTCCGAGGCAGTATCACTATGGAAGTAGATTGTCCAACCTTCCTTCCGAGGAGTGGCTGGTGAGTTTGAACCGCCAGCCTTTTGGTTAGTAGTCAAGTGCTTTAGGCACTATGCTACCAGAGCTAGATGGGATTAATAGAAGATTAGACGTTACAGAACAAAGACTAGAGAACTTGGAAGACACGGCAATGGAAACTATCCAAAATAAAACAGAAAAAAAAGAACCAATTTAAAAAAAAAATCATTGAGCAGTGGTATGACTTTGAGCAGCATAATGTACGTGTAATTGGAGTCCTGAAAGGAGAAGAGAGTGACAGAAGAAATATTTGAAGAAATAATGGTCAAATTTTTCAAAATGTAATGAAAACGATAAATCCACAGATTCGAGAAGCTTGGCAATGCTCCCAAGCATAGTAAATACGAAGAAAACTACACCAAAGCACATCATGATCAAATTGTTAAAAACCAGCGATGAAGAGAAATTCCGAAATAACAACCAACCAGAGGGGTAAAAACACATCATACACAGAGAAACAAAGGGGAGGAGACCAGTGGATTCCTTATAGACAAACCCACCATTTCAGTCAGTCTCTCACTGGAAACAAGAGAGGCCTAAGTACTGTGTTGTTGTTGTTGTTGTTACGTGCCATCAAGTTGGACCCGACTCATAGCGACCCCTCCTTGGGTTTCCGAGGCAGTATCACTACAGAAGTAGGATTGCCCAACCTTCCTTACTGTAGAGAAGTATTTTAAAGGTTTGGAAGAAAAAATACTCACCAATTCTATACTAGGAAAAATATCTCTCAAAAAATGAAGGCAAAATAGGCTTTTTCTTAGACATACAAAAGCTGAAGGTATTATTACGAGCAAACCTATGCCACAAGAGACGTTAAAGGAAGTCCTTCAGACAGAAGGAAAATGATATGATGGAAATATGGATTCACACAAAGGAATGAACAACAATGAAAATGGTGACCACAAAGAGATAAGACTCTTTTCATGTTATTTGAGAGCTCTGGTGGTGTAGCTCTCTAAAGATAATTGATTAAACAGAAAGTATAACATGCATTGTGGCATATATAAAATATGTGAAATAAAATCCACGACAGGAGCAGAGAGGTGAAGACAGAAGAAACAGAAATGCCCTATGGTAAGTGTCTCATACTATATGTGACTAATAAGAAATCACTTTATAATAGACTGTGATAAGCAAAGATGTCTACGATCAACTCTACAGCAATTAACAAAATAATGAAACAGAAGTATAGCTAATAACCAATGAAGGAAATAAAATGGAATCATAAAATACTACAAACAAAGAGCAAGACTAAGAATTTAAAACCAACCATCTCCATAATCACATTAAATATAAACAATCTAAACACCTAATTAAAAGGCAAAGGTTTTCATACAGAACAAAAAAGCAACACTCAATTACACACTATCTATAAGAACCCAAATTAAACCCATTGCCATAGAGTCGATTGCTCACAGCGCCCCTAGAGGACAGAGTAGCACTGCCCCATTGGGTTTCCAAGGCTGTCAATTTTTACAGCAGCAAAGCCCAGGCCAAACCCACTGCCACTGAATCACTTCCAACTCACAGCGCCCCTAGAGAACAGAAAAGAACTGCCCCATTCCAAGGCTGTCGATCTTTGTGGAAGCTGACGACAGCCTCATCTTTCTCTCACTGAGCCACTGGTGGGTTCAGACCACTGACCTTTTGGTTAGCAGCTGTATGCTTTAATCACTGTGCCACCAGAGCGCCAATTACCTACAAGAAGGCAGTTTATGTCATTTTGTATATTTCTTTTACGAGAAGGCACTTCAAATATTGTGACAGAAACAGGGTAAAAATAAAGACACTGGAGGAAAGAGATACTAGGATAACTCTAATCAAGAGAGAGCTGGAGTGGCTATATTAGCATCAGGAAAAGTAGATTTCAGAACAAAGAATAATACCAAGGATAATGAAACTCATCTCATGATGTCGAAAGGATCAATTAATCAATAGGACAGAATCATCCTAAATATTTATGCAACTTGGTTGCATTCAAAATGAATGAAGCAACACTGAGAGAACTGCAAAGACAAATACACAAGCACACAATTACAGTGAAGCCTTTAATCCCATTACAAATCATCGACAGAACAAGTAGACAGAAAATCAGTAAGGACATAAAAGACCTGAACCACACTGTCAACTCACCTCAGCTAACTGATGTTTACAGAACACGTCACCTACCAACAGCAGAACACGCTTTGTCCCCAAGTGCTCAGACCATTACCAAGATGGGCCATAAACAAGTGTCAATAGAGGTAAAAGAATTAAAATTATACCAAGTATAATCATAGTGACTGCAACGACATTAAAGTAGAAATCAATAGCAGTAGTAGAAGAAGAACAAAACCAAGCCCACGACAACAGAAGCTCCCTGGAAAATCCCCAAACACTCAGAAAGTGGCTCAGACGTCAAGTCTCTCCAGTGGCTCTACAGAGTAGACACAATGTCAATCAAAATCCCAGCAGGTGTTTTGTAGAAATCAACAAACTAATTCTAAAATTCCTATGTAAATGCAAAAGAATTAGAACAGGCACAATTTCGAAAAAGAAGAACAGAGATGAAGGACTACTGTGTGACTTCAAGGCTTATTTTAGAGCTACCAGTAATTAAGACATGGTGGCACTGGCTCAAAAATAGACAAGCAAATCTACAGAACTGAGTGGCGAATCCAGAAAGAGAGTCACGCATAGTCAATTGATTTTTGACAAAAGCGTAAAGGTCATTTGACAGAAAAAAGACCGTCTTTTCAACAAAAGGTACTAAAAAACCAAAAACAACCAAATTCACTGCCATCGAGTCAGATCCAACTCATAGCAACCCCTTGTTGGGTTTCTGAAGCGGTATCTCTACGGAAGTAGATTACCCCATCTTCCTTCTGAGGAGTGGATGGGTGGTGGGTTTGAACCTCCAGCCTTTTGGTGAGCAGTCAGATGCCTTAGGCACTATG
>NW_006921686.1:1982709-1984126 GCF_000298275.1 Orycteropus afer afer | reverse complement strand
GCACAGACACTTCCACTACAAATGGAAGAAATTGGAGGAAAAGACGGGGAAAACGGGCTCCAAGCAAGGTCAAACCCAGCAGGACACACGACATGAGCGCTCAAGGCTTGAAAACAATCACCTCCGTGGGACCATCTAGGCCACGACCCTGCTCTGCGGACCCTGGGTGCTGGTCACGCTCTCAGCCCCGTGCCTCAGCTCTGCCCCTCGGGCCCACAGCGATGGCCAAGTTTGCTCCCTTGGCTTTTGTCGGCCCCATTCTCTTAGTCCATCTGAGTGAGGACCCACCCCTCGGCCCCTGAGGATCCCACTCCTCTGCCCCTTCGAGATGGCAGCCTCACCTGGTCAGCTTTGGGCAGTGCTGCCCACATCCTCTTGGCCAAAACTCGATTGAGGCAGGAGAGGGAAATTAAGGGATTATGACCATTCATTGCCCAATGTAAATAGAGAAGTTCTGTTGAGCAGTGAAACGGCTTGTGAGGCCAGAAACATCCGGCTTGAAAAGCCATGTAGAGAGCGGGGAAACTCCTCTGCCCTGCCCCCCCCCCGCCCTTCCTCCTCTGCCCACACTCCCCCTCCTCACTTCCGCTCAGGCACATTGAACTTCTGTGAAAACTGCCAGCTGCGGGTGCTCATTTTGTGGGTAACCAGTCACCCTTTTACCCTGAATACCCCAGAAGAGGAGCCCCATGGAAACGCCATGCGGCTCCGTTCAGGGCTCGGTCTCTGCATGTGAATCCACTGAGTCTGTGCCGGGCCCAGAAATAAAGGTCCTTCCCTTTTCATCATCCTGCTTGGTGTCAGCGTTTCCCTTAATGGCTCTGGTAACAGGATCACAGCCCTGCACTCCAGAACCAAGCTGTTGAAGATCCGATTCTTTGAAACCCAGGAGACCCTTTGAGACCCTAGAGGCTGGGGCCCCACCCGAGACCTGGGCTCTGCTTCCTGGGCTCCTCACAGCATTCTGCTGCTCTCTACACTGGTCCAGGGACGGGTCTTTTCCTTCCTTGGAGGATAACAGATGCATCTCCTGTTCCCACCTGCAGAATTCCAAGAGGCAGATGGTGTTCTTTCTTTTTGCTATTTCTCCGTCTCCCTCAAACTAAGCTGTTTCCTGCTGCAACAGTTGGTTAGAGCCATCAGTCACAGGTTTAATCTCTTTAACAAAAGACTGTGCGGTCACTTCCTTGGTGGCAGCTCCAGGACACGTGTCCTTGGTTTGTATTAGAGGATTTTCCAGATCTTTAAATTTTGTTTTCATTTTGCATAGATCAATTTTAAGTCCACCTCTTTCCTCTTCTATTTTACTATAAACAGCAAAGAGAAACCTTGTGGCCCCTTTGAGGTCTTTATTAGGAATCTCCTCAGCCAGATATCCAAGCTCATCACTTACAAGCTCTGCCTTCCAGGGCACATT
>NW_006921686.1:1981172-1981674 GCF_000298275.1 Orycteropus afer afer | reverse complement strand
GCTGGCGCGGGATCGGGCAGTGTTTCGTTCTGCTGTGCATGGGGTCGCTATGAGTCGGAAATGACTTGACGGCACTTAACAACAACAACAACAGGAGGCTAGCAGCCTGAACCCAGAGCACTGGCTCCAGGGGAAGGCTCCCTCTCTCTGCTGCCTCTGGAGGAAGGTCCCTGTCTCTTCTGAGCTCCTGCTCCTGAGCGATCTTCACGTGGCTTGACACCCCTGGTCCCCCATGTCTGCTTTTTGTTCGCTTGTTTAATGGCTTTTATAGCTCAAAAGAAATCGACTCAAGACACATCCTGCACCAGTTCTGTCTTATTAGCATAACAAAGGCAACCCATTCCCAAATGGGGTTATAACCACAGGCATAACCAAAAAAATAGATCAAACTCACTGCTGTTGAGTCAAATCTGACTCATGGCGACCTCTCCTTGGGTTTCCTAGGCAGTATCTCTATGGAAGTAGATTGCCCAACCACAGGCATAGAGGTTAGGATTTATAC
>NW_006921686.1:1973837-1980762 GCF_000298275.1 Orycteropus afer afer | reverse complement strand
CTCAAACAGTGGACTAGTCAGCAATGAAAAGGAATAAACTGGTGACAGACGCAGCTGTGTGGGTGAATCTCAGAATCACTCGGCTGAGCGAAGGGAGCCAAAGTGGAGCACAGACTGTATGGTGATTCCACTCATAGGCAGCCCCAGCAAACGCAAACCCGTTTACGGCAACAGAGAGCACATCGGGGGGTCAGGGGACAGGGTGAGGCTGCAGGGAGGGACCGCAAAGCATCGTGGAGGCCATGGCTATGTTCGTTATCTTGGTGGTGGGGATGGTTTTGCAGGTGGAGATACATACGTCAGAGTTTGTCCAACCTTACACTTGAGTTACACGCACTCTTGTGTATTTCAACTTTTTAAAAAAATCTTGCAGGACATCATGACTAGGGTGCACTCCCCCATATCCAAGTGCCTGCATATGTGTGTAAAAGTTCTGCGTGGGCAGAGAAGTGCCTGAGTTTTCAAGGCAACAGTCCATAGCCAGAGCCATTAGTTGGAAAGAGGGCTGGGGGAAGCGCCCGGGGGGATTGGACTCTGAACATGTCACACCCTTCTGGGCTCTTTCGATTGGTTCAAGACTATGGCTTGTTAAAATTATAAAGGGTTTCCAATTAGGAGCACAGGGTTGCCCAGGCAGGCAAGGCGGCAGGAGGCTGGTCTCCTGGCCCACCTTGGCTCCAGCTCATCTCAGCTGCATGAGGCCGGGCCGTGTCTACATGAGCCCACGTCCGCCTTACCGTCTTGTGTATCAAGTAAAAGTCCTTCTTGTGGACACAGAACGCCTTCTTAAAGAGTCTCTTCTCCATGGGGGTCCAGATGTCGGAACCTGTCGGGGGGAACACAGCACGGGGGAGGGGCATGTCTCAGGGCTCGTGGCCCAGGCTGAATGCAGACCCCCTCCTCTAAGGCTGCCGGCACTGCGGCCCAGCAATCGACATGCCCAGCCCTCTGCCACGCCCTTTCCTGGCTGCATCGCATAGCGCCAGCTGCCGTGACCTCAATACTGATCTGCGGCCACCCCACGCGTGTCAGAGTAGAACTGTGCTCCACGGGGTTCCCGCTGACTGGTTTCTCAGAAGTAGGTTGCCAGGCCTTTCTTCCGAGCTGCCTCTGAGTGGACTTGAACCTCCAGCCTTTCCATTAGCAGCCGAGCACGTTAACCACCTCCACCACCCAGGGACTCCTTTATGTCCTACAATCCTCACAGAAACCCTAGCAGGCAGGGACATTACAATCCCCACTCTACAGACACTTGGCAACTGGGGCTTCTTCCCTCAGCTAAGGACTTCCGAGGGCTGAGCCCAGGGCTGGTGTCCTCAACTGCTGAGCCTGGGCCCACCTCCCCCTCTCCCTGCCTACAGCCTCGCCGCCCTGGCTGTGCAGGGGACTTGAGAGAACCTGCTAGAACAGGACGAAGGTGGGAGCCACCCAGAAGAAAGCAGTGCCTCTAAGGCCCCCGGTAGGAGCAGGCCTTCTGGAAAGGCGGGTGAGGAGGGCTCCCCGGGAGGCACCAGCTGCCTGGCTGAGACCCCTGTGAGCCAGGCCCAGCCGTTCCAGCAGCCTTTCTCCAATCACCTGTGTAGCGATAGTCAGAGAGCGGATGAGTCCAGGACTTCTGGGGTCCCCTGAGTAGGAGCGTCTCCAGGGCAATCTGGAACAAGAGGAGTTGAGGGGGACTTGCTGAGGGAGGGCTGGTGAGAGGGAGGGCCATCTTCATTCTTTTGTTCACTTGGGAAGTATTTAAAGCCTTTCCTAAGTTGGGAGCTCTGGTGGCATAGTGCCTAAGACACTTCACTGCTAACCAGAAGGCTGGTGGTTCAAGCCCACCAGCCGCTCCTTGAAACAAAGACTGGGCAATCTACTTCCGTAGGGATACTGCCTCAGAAACCCAAGGAGGGGTCGCTATGAGTCGGGGCCGACTCGACGGCAAACAACAACAACAACAACATGTCACTACCAGGAGCTCTGGTGGCACCATACCTAAGGCACTTGACTACTTGACTGCTAACCAGAAGGCAGCGGTTCAAACCCCAGCCACTCCTCAGAAGGGAGGTTGGGCAATCTACTTCCGTAGTGATACTGCCTCAGAAACCCAAGGAGGGATAGCTATGAGTTGGATCCAACTCCACGGCAGCGAATTTGGTTTGGTTTTGGATGTCACTCCTTAACTCATGGTTACTCAAAGTGCACTCCACTGGCCAGCCAAACACACTGTGTGCCAGGGATTCTGACTCACAGCGCCCCTAGAGGACAGAGCAGAACTGCTCCACATGGTTTCCAAAGCTGTCAGTGTTTATGGAAGCACAGTCCAAACCAAACCCACTGCCATGGAGTCCTTTCCAACCATTCCGACTCACAGCGCCCCTAGAGGACAGAGTAGAACTGCCCCACAGGGTCTCCAAGGCTGTCAATCTTTACAGAAGCAAAGCCCAAACCACACCCACTGCCGTGGAGTCAATTCTGACTCACAGCTCCCCTAGAGGACAGAGTGGAACTGCCCCATAGGATTTCCAAGGCTGCCATCTTTAGGCAAGACAACTGCCACATCTTTCTCCCAGAAGCAGCTGGTGGGTTCCCACCACTCAGCTGATCTGAAGTGAGCCCACATCTAAGCATTTTTCCTACATTTTACAGGGACCAGGGCAGTCCTGTGGCCTTGGGGGTGTAAGGATGAGTGGCTCTACTTTAGTCCTCAAACAAGATCAGGTGGGTTCAGGGTGTTAGGGCCTAGACTCTGGTTTAGTTTTCAGTAGCTGCACCTGGAAGCCCCGCCCCGGGAGGCTCCTCCGCCCCGCCCCCTGGACGTCGTCACGCCCCTGCCCCGCTCCGCCTTACCTGGACGTCGCCCTGGGCCTCGTGCAGGCAGTGCAGCGCGAGTTCCAGATTAGTGCCCCCTCCTGGCATCACGCTGGAGCAAGCCACGTTGCAGAGCTCCGTCACTGCGTCCACGGCGGGTGAGCGAGCAAGCCGCCCGTGAGGTGGGAGGAAGCGGAGACGCAAAGGAGTCGGCGAGTGCGAGCAGGGCAGGAAGCCCTCCCAGACAGCACAGAGAAAACCTGTCACCAGTGGGCTCCGACTACCTAGGGAGCCCGCCTGGGGCAGAGTAGGACTGTACTGCACAGGGTTTTCAAGGGCAGAGTTTTAACACTGGTTTTTTGCATCACCCTGGGACTCCTATACAGGCGCCCTGGTAGCACCGTGGTTAAGCGCTCGGCTGTTAACCGGAAGGTAAACAATTCAAACCCATCAGCCACTCTGCAGTCAAAGATGTGACAGTGAACCTTTGTAAAGATTGAGTTTTTGGAAACCCTGTGGGGCAGTTCCACTCTGTACTCTAGGGGCACTATGAGTCAGAACCCACTTGATGGCAGTGGGTTTGGCATTGCTGTTGTGGAGCTCTGTTGGCACAGTGCCTAAGGCATTTGACTGCTAACCAGCAGGCAGTCTGTTCAAACCCACCAGCCACTCTTGGGAAGACTAGGCAATCTACTTCCATAGAGGTATTGCCTCGGAAACCCAAGAAGGGGTTGCTATGAGTAGGAATCGATTCTACGGCAGTGAGTTTTGTTTTTTTTATTGAGTCTACACTATATTTCATGATTCAGTTTTTTAATGGTTTTATATACAGCCTGACAGCGTGACTCTTTAAATAAGTCGATTAAACCCTCCTGCACTTACTACTTCTGCCCTGTGGTTTCTGCTCCCGGTTTCAGTTACTGTTTTACTCTGGCATGGTTTCCTCCCTCTATTCTGCAGGTTTGATGAAGCATGTTTGTACTTCTTTCCCATATGTGTATTTCCCTTCCACAAAAAACAAAACCCACTGGTCGTCGAGTCAACCTGGCTGCACGGTGCCCCCATGTGCATGAGAGCAGACGTGCTCCACAGGGCTTTCGAGGGCTGAATTTGTGGAAGCAAATGGCCAGGCCTTTATTCTGAGGTACTCAAACCTCCACCCTTTCAGTTAGCGGCCGAGTGCGTTAACCGTTTGGATCACCAGGAACTGGGGCCCCCTTTTCACCTGCTTGTTCCCCCATCGCCAGCGAGGCAGGCTGGGCGGAGGGAGGACAAAGAGGGAGGAGCTCCTGCCACCGCTCTGGACGCTGCCAGACACCGAGGGAGAGGAGAGGCAGGGCGGGGAAGGGCACGCGAGGAGCGGCCACAGGAGCCCTGCTTCTTGGTCAAGGCGACCACTGGGAGGAGGAGCTCCCTGGAGGTGGGACTCTGACCCCCGAGCCTCAGCCACCTCGGTTCTGCGTTTCTGGGTTGGTCATCACGTCTCCCCACGGCTTCCAGACCAGAGCGGCCACGTGTTCCTCCGCGTCAGCCAGGCACCTCTCCTGCAGCTCCGGGATCGAAGCCTGAAAGCGGCTCCCGATGTTGATGTGTCTGAAATGCGGCCACACAGAGACATGAAGCAGACACCAGGGCAGCTCAGACTGGGGACGCAATGAGCTGTGTCCTCAGAGGAGACACCGGTCTCCAGGACAAACAGCCCACATGAACCACGGCCTCATCTGCCCTGAGACTGGAAGAACTAGATGGTGCCCAGCTGCCACTACCCAGGGTATCTGACCAGGACCCTCACAGTTGGACCCTGAAAGAAACAGAGAAAAATGTGGAACAGAACTTCAAATTCCAAGATAAATAAATAAACCCACAAAGAAACCAGATTTACTGGATTGGTTGAGTCTGGAGGACTCCCCAAGACTAATGCTCCAAGATGCTCTTCAAACCTTGAGCTGAAACTGGTTATTTAGCTTGTAGCTAAACGAAAACAAATGAAAAAAACAAAGCCACTGCCATTGAGTCAATTCCAACTCATAGTGACCCACCGGACAGAGTAGAACTCTGTAAATCTTAAAGAAGCTGACTGCCTCATCTTTCTGCCATGGAGTGGCTAGTGGGTTCAAACCATTGACCTTTGGGTTAGCAGCCCAGTGCTTTAACCACTGTGCTACCAGAGCTCATTGCCTCATAAAATAATGACTATCCCCTGTAAGTACTGTGATCCTTTACAAAGTAATGTGACCCTTTACAATGAGACCAAACGGTCAATGGTGACTTTAAAACAGAGATGAAAATAGAAAGGGGCAGGGAAACTAGATTAATGAAAACTGAACAACCAGAATGGAAATCAGGAGAATGGTCATGCGCTGTGAAGAGTGGAACCAATGTCACTGAGCAACTTGTGTAAAAATTGCTGAATGGGGATCCAGACTGTAAACCTTCACTGAGAACACAATGAAGTATCACCAAAAAAAGACAGGGTTCTCCGTGTGCACTCTCGTGGGGTGTCTCAGCTGCTCCAGACCGACAGATGCTCACAACTGACAGACGTGTGCAGGCTTCCAAAACCCTCTCTGGGACACTTCAGGCATGTCTTTTGGGGCCCAGGACAAGGGAGGCACATGCTGATAGGTGCCATGTTTCTGTGTCCAGGGCCACACTTACCCAGCCAATTCATGGGTGCTCACGTGTCTTGCGTGGAGCCACCACTCTACCAGAATCCCAGGGTCCAGGGCATTCTTCCCCCACGAGCCTAACCGTGGTATCGGCTCTGGGGTGGGCCTGACTCCCGAGGATGAAGGAGCCCTTGGGACAGACTGAGCTGGAGCCCAAAGGGGGTAAAATCATCCCACTCTAGGAGGACCCTCAGGCTCTACGTCGTTCCACTCACGGTTCAATGCTGATCTTAGTGTCGTCCTTCACCACAAAGATGCCAAGAGAGCTGTCCACTGGACCTAAAACAGCCAATGAAGAGTCTCTAGGAGAATGGCTCGCAGGGACCCACGGGACCCTTCTGCCCGCCACAGCGGACACAGAGGACAAAGCCTCACTGACATCACATGCAACAGGGGTGGGGGGGCTGGCATCTGAAATGGCAGAGTGGGGAGCTTGGTGGACTCTTCCCACCTTCACAACTGAACTGGTGAAAATGATAGAGAATAGTAATCTCAAGTATCTGGCAACTGCCCTAAGGGTATAGAGCAAATGAAGAAACATCATTCAAGACCGTTGACTGAATCCTAGTAAGAACAGTGAGCATCTGTGGCATTTGAGCCAGGACCTACTCCCTGACCCTCAGCTCTGAATCACAGAAGTTCTGTGCCAAGGGTTCAACTCCAGGTATGTGAGGCCAAGGAAATGGGTCTCTTACTCACCCAGCTCCCAGTCTAGGGCTATGGCTTCATCCCAGGAAGGACAGGCTGCAGCCTCGTACTGCAAGCGCTCTAGTCCAAGTCCGTGTAGCTTAGAGGACCTGGGGATGCCTTTCACCAACCCAGCCCCCCTCTCAGGGTGGAAGATCCACCCCAGGCACAAACAGCTGAGGATACAGGAGCCCCAATGGTCCCCATCCAAGCTCAGTTGTGAAGGTTCCGTGCTTGGAAGGGCAAACTGAGAGGACCAAGGGCTACCAACCCCACCCTGGGCCCACTCACAGAGGGAGGAGGGGGCACTCTGGGAAAAGCAGGCCTCTGCCCCCACCTCCAGGGCAGCGGTGGAAAGCTCTGCCCAGGGAAGAGAGCTCCACAGCCTTGCCTGAAAGGCCCGGCTTGATTTGGAGCAGAGCAAGGAGAATCCCAGGCCAGAGGGCAGCACTGAAAGCAAGGACATCATCCAAAAACCAAACCAAACTCACTGCTGCGGAGTCAGTTCCGACTCATAGTGACCCCTCCTTGGGTTTCCGAGGTGGTATCTCTATAGAAGTAGATTACCCAACCTTCCTTCCGAAGAGTGGCTGGTGGGTTTGAACTGCCAGCCTTCTGGTTAACCTTAGGCACTGCGCCACCAGAGCTCCCAAGGAAATACTGGTGGAGCCCAATTAAGAGGAACCAGGTATACTGTTCCTGTGTGATTACATGGTGTGTTTTTTGTCCATGTGCTTTTAGTTTTTTGATGGTTATTCAATTGTAATTTTTGT
>NW_006921686.1:1957370-1963072 GCF_000298275.1 Orycteropus afer afer | reverse complement strand
GGACTAATATGGCTGACCAAGGAGGCTCAAGCACAACCTTATGCTGACCAAAGGGAAACCCTAAGAAGCCAGGCTAAAGGTAAAAAGAACCAGGAAAATCTGAGCATAGATATCAGAGGATGCACCAAACAAACAAACAGAAAAAACAAACTCACTGCTGTCGTTTCATTCTGACTCACAACAACCCTATTGGACAGAGCAGAACTGCCCCACATGTTTTCCAAGGCATCTTTACGGGAACAGACTGCATCATCCTTCCCCATGGAGCAACTGGTGGGTTCAAACCACTGACTTTTGGGTTAACAGCTGAATGCTTTAACCACTGCACCACCAGAGCTCCTTAGAGGATGCACACTGTGGGGGAAATAGACTTTGTAGTGTTAGTTTTGCCAAGGCAATAAACGAAGAAACAAAAGACCAAACAAGGAACAACAAAACTGACTCTGAGGGGTGGGGGCACCCATACCAAAGCTGCTACAATACGTTATCTAAAATGTTCACTTTGCAACCAAAAATATGAGCTAGGCAAAGAATTAGGGGAAAAAAAAAACAGCAAACAATAGAAAATGCCTATGAAGGGGCCCAGGTGTTAGACTTAAGAAAGGCTTCAAAGCAGCTATTATAAATATGCTCAGAGAACTAAAGGAAACTATGCTTACTGAAGCAAAGTGAGGCATGATGACAACATCTCATCAAATAGAGAATATCAATACAAAGATGGAAATTATATTAAAAATCCTAGAAGAACAATCTGTAGTTAAAACGACCTAATCACTCACTGCCGTTGAGTCGGATCTGACTCCTAATAACCAGGGCAGTGGATTTATGGGAACGAGGGAGGAACGAGTCAGAAAAGGGGCTGAGAACGGCTAGGAGAGTGTCAACAGTGTCAGTAAACTGTCAGGGAGAAACTGCCGAGTTGGCGTGTGCTCCGCTGTGTATATTCTCAACAACAAAATAAATAAAATATAAAGAAAAAAAAAAAGAATTATGCAATAGATTTTGAATACTTGGAGGATGTCATACTAATAAAGACCTTGTATGTGTAAAAAAGGAGCTCTGGTAGCATAGTGCCTAAGGCACTTGACTGCTAACCAGAAGGCTGGCAGTTCAAATCCACCAGCCACTCCTCGGAAGGAAGGTTGGGCATTCCTACTTCCATAGTGATACTGCCTCAGAAACCCAAGGAGGGGTCACTATGAGTCGGGGCCGACTTGATGGCAAACAACAAAAACAACAACAACATGTGTAAAAAAAAAAAAAAAAGTATCATAACCAAAATGAAAAATTCACTAGATTCAACAGACTTGAACTTGCAGAATAAATAACCAGCAAGCTTGAAAAATATACCCATAGAGATCATGCAATTTGAAAAATATAGAGAAAAAGGAATGAAGAAAAATAAGAAGAGCTTCAGCAAAATGTGGGACACCATCGAGCACATCAGTAAACAGTGACGGGAAATCAGAAGGAGAGGAGAAAGAAAGGGATAGAAAACATCTGAAAGCATAGCAGCTAAAGCTTCCCCGAGTCAAAATTAAATACTATGCTCATCAAAAGAGTTTACCAAAAGAGTAAACAGAGAACTTGCAGACTGAGAAAAAATCTTTGACAATGACATATTTGACAAGGGTCCAATCTCTAAAATATATAGAAAACTTCAAGACTCAACAACAAAAAGACAAATAGTCCAATCAAAAAATGGGTAAAGGACATGGACAATCACAAAGAGGACATCTGGGCAGCCACCAAACACATGAAAAGATGGTCACGATCATTAGCCATCAGAGAGATGCAAATCAAAACTACAATGAGATACCACCTCACCCCAGCAATAACGGCACTGACAAAAAGTCAGAAAACAACAAATACTAGTCAGGCTGTGGGGAGACTGGAATTATAGAATGGCACAGCTACTATGGGGAACGGTATAGTGCTTCTTGAAAAATCTAGAAATAAGCAGAGAAGAATGAGGAAAACCAAAGATACATGGAAACAATTAGTCCAAGCGACCAGCACACCAAGCAGTCCTCAGCTATAAGATTATAGGAACAGAAGAACTAGATGGTGCCTGGCTACCACTGTCAACCACTCAGAGGGGGATGTACATAGGAGATCCTGGATAGAGAGGGAGAACAATGTGGGACAAAACTCAAAATCATAAAAAAAAAAAAAAAAAAAAAAGGCCAGTATTTCTGGTCTGATAGAGCCTGGTGGAACCACTGAGACTATGGCACCTAGCGACCCTTCAGATCTGGAATTGAACCCACTCCTGTGGCTTCTAGCCAAATAAAAGACAGGCATATGAGCTGAACATTTACATTAGGTAGATAGATGCACTCCTCAGAGAGAACAATCATGGGAGAATAGAAGGGCTGTGTTTGCACAGGGAGACAGCACAGGGGGCAGGACTGCTTGGGAGGGAAGGACACAGGGAAAAGGTGACTATGGGGAGGAAGTGGGAGGGGAGCTGTTGCATTGTGGGAAGTTGTAGTCAAGGTCATGACACAAAGTGTATGTGAGCTGCTGCATGGAAAGTGAATTTGGTCTGTAAACTTTCATCTAAATTACACTAAATTTTTTTTTTTAAATCTAGAAACAGAAATACCTACTCCTAAGTGTACATCCCAGAGACATAAGAGCAGTGACAGAAAGAGACCCATTGTAGCATCACTCACAACAGCAAGAAGACGGAAACCGCCTCAGTGCACATCAGCAGATGAACAGGTAAGCACGTTTTGGTGCGTACATGCAGCGGCACACAAACCAACTAGAAGAACAGTGAGAAGCCCATGAAACATCTCACAATACTGGTGAATACGGAGGCCATGATGCTGAGTGAAACAAGCCAATCACAAAAGGACGAGTATTATATGGTGTCCCTTTTATAAAAAGTCAGGAATCGGTATACACTAGAAAGCCACATTCTTCGACGGTTACCAGAGACCGTCGAGGGTGGGAGGAGGAATCGCTTGCTCGACAGTAGACACCTGTAGTCTCCGGTGATGGGAAGGCAGTACACAACCTAGAGCAAGTCAACCCTTTGACCATGGTAAGTGAAGACACTGGGAGACACCCAAGAACAAGGACAGTTAGTCATAACATCGAAGGAACTCTGATGGTGCAGTGGTTATAACATCGAAGGAGCTCTGATGGTGCAGTGGTTAAGGTATTTGGCTGCTAACCAGAAAGGTCAGTGACTTGAACCCATCAGCTGCTCCATGAAGGAAGGTTGGGCAGTCAGCTTCCGTAAAGATTTACTGCCTTGGAAACCCAGTAGGGGTTACTATGAGTCAGAACTAAGTCAATGGCGGTGAGTTTTGTATTGTTTTTGAGAGTTATAACATATACGAATTTGCAACAACAGTAATAACAACCAACAAAGTACATGTGTGATTACAGGGACAGATATGTATTCTATACGTGTATAGGAAAGTATATGTGAGTACATGCATGTATGTACACAGGTGTATGTGTAGGCACAAGTATACACATGTTTGGGTGTGCTGCATATATATTCACATACATAATAAAGCACATAGGGGCACAGTTATGGACTCCTCCAGCCACATCCAAACACCTTGCAGGACTGGTTTACCGGGTTAAAAGGCTTGGCACCATAGTCTTGTGGGACAAGTGGGTAAACTGGTATAACAATTTATAATGGTAATATCCAATATCCCAGTTTGGTGAGTGGTATCTGGGGTCTTAAAAGCTTGTGAGCAGCCATCTATTGGTCTCTTCCTCTCTGGAGCAAAAGAGAATGAAAGAAACCAAAGACTCAAAAAAGAAACTAGTCCATAGAACTACTAGCCCACATGAACCACAGCCTCTTGTAGCCTGAGATTGGATGAACTAGATGGTGCCTGGCTACCACTATAATCATTCTGATCAGGGACAAAAGAGAAGGTCTTGGATGGGAGAAAAATGTAGAAGCAAACTCGAATTAAAAAAAAAAAAGATTAGACTTACTGGACTGATAGAGACTAGAGGAACCCGAGACTACTGCCCAAAGATATCCTTTGAACTTGGAACTGAAGCCATTCCCAGAGTCTGCTTTCAGCCAAGTAGTAGACTGGCTTATGAAATAAACAATCTTACCAGTTATTACCAGTGCTCCCTTAAACAATCAACTACATGAGACCCAATGGACCACATTTACTCAGAAGCAGAGAGGAGACAGTGAGGAGGGGCAGGGAAGCTGCATAAATGGAAACAGAGCAGAATGGAAACAACAAGAACGTGGACACGCTGCAAACTGCAGTCAATATCACGGAACAGTCTACAAAAAGTGTTCCACAGGAACCTAACTTGCTGTGTAAACTTTCACCTAAAACACAATAAAATATTAGAAAGAAAAATATGGGAAACCATCAAGCACACTGATATACGTGTAACAGGAAATCAGGAGGAGAGAAAAAAGAAAAGGATAGAAAAAAATATTTGAAGAAAATAATGGCTGAAAATGTCCCAAATTTGATGGAAGTTATGAACCTACACGTCTAAGAAGCTCAACAAACTAAACACAATAAACGTAAAAAGATCCAGATGCAGATACGTCATAGCCAAAAAGGGGAAAGTCACAGATAAAGAGAAAATCTGGAAAGCAGTAAGAGAAAACGACTCACCAGGCACAAGGGCACTCCGGGGAGACCAACAGCTGACTTCTCAACAGAAACAATGGCAGGCAGAAGGCGATGGAATGACAAATTCAAAGTGCTGCAAGTCAAAACCTGTCCACCAACAATCTCATACTCAACAAACTATCTTTCACAAATGAAGGTGAAATAAAGACATTCCCAGATAAACAAAAGTTTAGAGAATTTGTTGTTAGCAGACCTGCCTTACAAGAAACATTAAAGATGCAAAATTATTTGGCAATGAAAAGTAATGATGTATTGGTCCACGTTACAATGTTGATGAACCTTGAAGACATTATGCTCAGTGAGAGAAACAAAGGACCACACATTGTATGATTCATTTATACAAAAAGTTCCGAATAGGCAAATCCACAGAAACAAAGTAGATCAGCAGTTACCTAGGGCGGGGGGAGGCAGGGATAAGGAGTGATTGCTAATGAGTATGGAATTGTCTTTTGGAAAGATAAATATGTACTAAAATTGATGGTGGTCATGGAGGCTGAATTTCTGTGAATATACTAAAAAGTATTGAATTGTCCACTTTAAAGGGATGAGTCGTATAACATATGAATTATATCTCTATAAGGTTAATTTTTAAAAATACTAAAAAAAAAAAAAAAAGTTTTCAAGGATGAAAATGAGTGACACCAGTCGGGGACAGGAGGCGGAATAAAAAGACATGGGACATGGGAGGGAAAAAAAGGAAAATGGCAGCTGTAACCCAACCTTATCAATAATAAAATTAGATGTACATCGATGAAATAATCCAACCAAAAGACAAGAACTGTCAAGATGGAATAAAAAAAAAAGATCCAACTAACATCGCCTGTAGGAGACAATTTCTATTCAAAGGTACATATTGGTTGAACATAAAAGAACTGGGGTAGATATACTGTGCAAACAACAACCATAAAAGCACTTGAGTGGCTATACTAATATTAGACAAATTAGACATTAAAACAAAAGATATTATGAGAGATAAAGAAAAACATAATGATAAAAGGGTTAGGTCATCAGAATTATATACAACTGTGAACATACATGCATTTCACAACAAAGCCT
>NW_006921686.1:1944165-1956571 GCF_000298275.1 Orycteropus afer afer | reverse complement strand
AAAATAAAATAAAACTCAGAATACTGAAACAAAACAAAACAAAAAGATATACGAGGCACTAAGTGACAGAACTGAAGGGTAAAATGGTCGACTGAACAATAACTGTTGAAAATTTCAATACCTTCAATGATGGAAAAGAACAACTAGACAGAAGGTCAACCAAGCAACAGAAGAGGTGATCAACACTATAAAACTAACGGGAGCTACAGACCTTTATGGGACATCCCACCCAACATCAGTAGAACCCAGTCTTCTCAAGTGCACCCGGACATTCTCCAGGGCAGACCGTGGCCTAGGCCATAAAACAAGCCTCGATAAATTTATAAGGATTCAAATCATACAAAATCAGGATTGTGACCACACTGGAATTAAAAGAAGTCACGAATAGAAGGAAATCTGGAAAATTCACAAATATGTGGAAATAAAACCACCACGGTCCTAAATAACCCATGCATCAAAGAAGAAATCATAAGAGATAATAAAAAATACTTTGAGAAAATGAAAATAAAAACACAGCATACTAAAACTGAGGAGATGTAGCTGACGTATCAGTCATAAAAGGGAACAGGTCCTGATACATGCTGCCACATGAACAAAGCCAGAGAGTGAAGGAAGTCAGACAAAAAGGCCACTTCCTGTCTGATCCCATCTCTAGGAAATGTCCCAAAGAGAGAAGTCTACAAACACAGGACACACACTCAGTACTGTCAGGGGGTGGGGGGCAGGTCTGCTGATGGGGCTGGGGAGACGGGAGGATGGGGGTGGGGGGGTCTGCTGATGGGGCTGGGGGGACGGGAGGATAGGGGTTCTGTGGATGGGGCTGGGGAGACAGAAGGATGAGGGTCTGCTGATGGGGGATGGGGATATGGGAGGATGGGGGGGTCTGCTAATGGGTGTGGTGCTCCTCTTTGGAGTACTGGCATTGGCTCTTAAGCCAGTTTGTTATTTTTTTTAAAGCCACACAGAAGGGCAGAAGGGTGGTCAGGCTAAATGGCCTCCGTGTTTTCCTCCCAGCCGTACAACACTCTGGAGGCATAGTGCCTACGGCATTTCACTGCTGACCAGAAGGCTGGCAGTTCAAACCCATCAGCCACTCCTAGAAAGAAGACTGGGCAGTCTACTTCTGTAGCGGTTACTATGAGTCCAATGAACTCAACAGCACAGAGTTGTTTTTTTTTTTTAAGCGCAGAGAAGGCTGCTGGTCTAGGCCAGGCCCGGCGCCCTCAGATGACCAGGTACCCCTCCAGGTCAGAGAGCACGACAGGGGAGAGGGGACCTGGAGCGGTGGAGTTGGCGGGCGGCAGCCTCACTCACCAAGCACGGTGCTGAGGAGCTTGGTGGGACCCGCCTGCGTGGCCGGGGCGCAGAGGGTGTTGAAGTAGAGCCCCGAGCCCTCCCGGATGGGGCTGAGCATGGGGGGCGGCGTGTAGGGCAAGCACTGGAACAGGCCGTGCAGGAGCTGGTCCACCAGGAACACCGGGGACCGCAGGCAGCTCTGGTGGCGCCCGCCGGGGCCTGGCTCCCCAGATGCCGAGCGTGCGGGAGGCATGGACAGGGCCTTGGCCTGGGGACGCTTCTTCCGCTTCCTGTACTGGCAGCTGTCTCGCTCCTCCCCATCTTTGTCTGGTCCCTGGGGGAGAAGGACGTTCAGGATCCCAGGTGGTCAACAGGGCACCCACCGCTTGGCGATGGCTCCAAGGGTGAGGGGGTCTCTCTCTCTCTCTCTCTCTCTCACACACACACACACACACACACACCAAGCTGTCTGAGCCAAGAGCCCGAGGCAAGGAGGCCAAGAGCCCCCCACAGCAGAGGCAGGCCCGGGACTCTGTGCCTGGGGACATGTGCGGCTGCAGGCTGCACAGACACTCACACCCCCAGGAGAGGCCCTGACCCGGAGGATTCTGGGACCCTGAGAGGGCAGTCTCAGTTGTTACGGTGACTGGCACGTAAGAAGTGGGGGGACCAGGGATGCAGGGGAAGCAACAGTCTGACAAAATGACAACAGCTCCTGTGAGACCAACGACGAGGCTCAATCGTAGACTCAGGTGACCTTATGTCCCAGAGCCAGCGTGGGGCTCTCGGGGGAGGGCTCTTCCAGCACCAACTTAAATGACAAGTCCCACATGACCGACCCCGTGATCAAAATCTCCCCTCCTCTCTGCCAGTCTCCTCCCCCTCTTTGTCCTCCTCCTCCAGGTCTTAGCTCTGATGTCCCTTCCTGCAGGAAGCCCTCCCTGACCTCTTCAGGCTGGGTGAGATGTTCCTCTGAGTACCCCCAACTCCCCTCACTCTGGATCCTCTCTGTCTGAGGAAGGGTCTGTGTAACCCACTGAACTGGGAGCCCTGAGAAGACAGGGCCAGGATGTCACGGTTACAGGTGTGTCCCCAGCACTGCCCAGCACAGGGCCGACCACAGAGGAGACTCAGTGAGTGTTGACTGACTGAATGAATGAGTAAGCCACCTTCTGTAGCCAGGATTGTCACCAGTGTTTGGTTTGGGTTCTCCTCGCAGCTTCCTCTCTGGCACAGGGCCAGAGAGGCATCCGCACCCACCTTGGCTGAGAGCCAGGTCCTGGGGGCCACAGGGACAGACACAGGGATCACCAGAGGGGATGCTGCCGCGGTGTCGACGGGCTTCTTGGCTCCTGGAGGGCTTTGCCCATCCCCATCTGGCCTCATCCCCTGTCTTGGTGGCTTGCAAAACTCTGAGCCAAACACCTAGACACAGAAAACAATTCTTTAAGAAGAACCACAGCCGCTACCCAGGGGCCGTCCCGTCGATTCTGCCTCATGGGACCCCCGTGCGTCAGACCCGAGCTGGTCTGTCCCCACGTCATCAGACCTTTCTTCTGAGGTGTCACTGGGTGAACTCGAGCCGCCAACATCTGGGTTAGCAGCCGAGTGCGTTAGCCATCTGTGCCGCCCAGGGACTCCGAGAAACAGCAGCCAGAGAAAAGAAAGTCAGGGGCAGGAAAAGGACACGTCGGGGCGGCGACCTGGAGCAGGGCCAGCTGAACGCACGCAGCCCCTCGTGATGCTGCCTCCATCCTGAGGTGGACGACCCCGAGGCGGTCACTCCCTCCAGCTGGTCAGGAGCCCCACCCCTGAGAAGCCACTGCCTGTGTCCCCTCACCTGCTGCTCCTGCTTCCCGCACGGCGACGGCCACTGGTCGCTGTGGAAACACATGTGGCTGCTGAGGCCCTTCTCGGTGTAAAACATCTGGCTGCAGTTCTTGCAGACGTAAGTGCTCCTTGGCTCTGCCCAGTCTGCCAGGCCCCCATTCTGCTGGTTACTACGGGTAGACGCGCAGGAGGGGAGAATGGCAGGAATGGACTCTGTCTCTCATCACCGGCCTTTTGTCCTTGGGGCCTGGCCCCCTGCCAACTCTTGATGAACCCTAGACTCCAACTCTTCACAGCCTGGCCCACGATCCTCAGGACTGAAAGCACCCAGAGCCCGTTCACCGGGGCCAGCACCCGAAAGCCACCCCGGCCCTTCTGAGCGAACGGCTCCGGGCAGCCAGAGGCCTTCACTTACCATCCAGCCGCCATGTTCTCCTCCTTCACCGGGTGGGGGAGCCTGTAGATGTTTCCACCCTGAGGACAAGAGGACAGCTGAGCCACCATGCCAGAAATGAGAAGGCACCACACAGTAAAAGCAGCAAGCTCTTCGAAGACGCAGGTGCAATTCTTCCTAACTTTGGACCACGTAATGGTTTCTTAGATGACGTCAGGGCACGCACATGTGTGCGTGCACACACACACACACACAGTGGACAAACTGGACATCATCAAAACTAACAACTTTTGTGCTTCAAAGACTACCATCAAGAAAGAGAAAAGACAAGGCATGGGATGGGAGACAAATTTTGCAAATCCTAAAGGAGCCTTGGAGGTGCAGCGGCTGCTAACTGAAAGGTTGGCGGTTTGAACCCACCCAGCGGCTCCATGGGGGAAAAGCAATGTGCTTCCATGAAGGTGACACCCAGGAAAACCCTATGGGGCAGTTCTGCTTTGTCACAGGGGTCACTAAGAGTCCAAGGTCAACTTGATGGCACCAACGTATCTGATAAGGGACTTGCACTCAGATTATACAAAGAACTCTTACCAAACCAAACCCATTACCACAGAACTGACTACAACTCGTAGCGACCTCATAGGACAGAGTAGAACTGTTCCATATGGCTTCCAAGGCCGTCAATCTTTATGGAAGCAGACGGCCTCATCTTCCTCCTGCAGGGTGGCTGGTGGGTTCAGACCACTGACTTTTCAGTTAGCAGCCAAGCACTTAACCCCTGCAACACCAGGGCTCCTTAAGAACTCTTACAGCTCAGAAAAAAAGAAAAAAAGACCAAGTTTGCTGGTCTGATAGAGCCTGGTGAGACCCCTGAGACTATGGCCCCCAGCTGCCCTTCAGGTCTGGAACTGAACCCACTCCTGTGGCTTCCAGCCAAACAACAGACAGGCATATGGGGTGAACACTCACATCAGGTAGATACACTCCTTGGAGAGAACAATCGTGGGAGAACAGAAGGGCAGTGTTTGCACAGGGAGACAGCTGGGGGGCAGGAGTGCACGGGAGGGAAGGACACAGGGAAGAGATAACCACAGGGAGGAAGTGGAAAGAGAGCTGTTGCATTGTGGGGAATTGCAGTCAATGTCATGAAAGAAAATGTGTATGAAGTGCTGTATGGAAGATGAATTTGTTCTGCAAACTTTCACCCAAATCACAAACAAAATTAAAAAAAAAAAAAGTAAAGAATGCTTACAGCTCAATATAGAAAAATAAATAACCCAACTGAAAAATGGGCAAAGGGCCTAAACAAGTATTTCTCCAAGAACCTATGCAGACGGCCAACAAACACACAAAAAGATGCTCAACGTCATTAGACATCTTGGAGATGCCAATCAAAACCACAATGACATCACTTCACCCTCACCAGGATGGCAAGAGGAGTCACCACACATTTCAGCAATTCCGCTCCTACCAGCATACCCAAGAGAAATGCAAACGTGTCCTCACAAGCACTTGTGTACAAACGTTCACAGCAGCGTTATTCATAACAGCCCAAAAGTGGAACCAACTCAAAAGTCCGTCAGTGGATGAACAAGTAAACAAAACACGGTACATCTATACAATGTCTCACGCAGCCGTAAGAAGGAGCCACGTTCTGATACACGAGACCCCACGGAGGAAGCCAGAAAACAGGACGCTGAGTGAACGAAGTCAGTCCCAGGAGACCACACAGTCTGACTCCATTTATATGCAACGCCCAGGACAGGTAGGTCCCCAGAGACAGAGAGCACACCTGTGGTTGCCAGGGGCTGGGGAGACGGCAGGGAGCTAAGGGGTGTGGGGGTTTCTTTTCAAGGTGAGGCAAGGTTCTAAAATGGATTGTGGTGATGGATGCCAACTCTGCAAATGGACTACAAACAACTAAATTTACATTTAAGTGTAAACGCTATGCTACGGGAATAATGTTGGGGGCCAGTGCCGACCCACAGTGACCCCATGCAACTGAGTGGAACTGCCCGGTGTGGTTTCTAGCGTGTGATCTCTATGGCAGCAGGTCACCAGCTCTTTCCCCACAGAGCCCCTGGGTGGGTTTGAACTGCTAACCTTTCAGTTAGCAGGCAAACGTTTAGCTGCTGCACCACCAACCTCCTCTGTAAATAATCAAACTGTTTTTTTTTTTTTTTTTAATGAGAAAGTAGGTGAGGTGTGTCAGGAAGGTGCTGGACTTGGAGTCACGAGAGAACCCTGTCACTCACGGGCAGTGGCCGAACCTCTCCAAGCGCAGGACCTCAGAGCACGGTGTTTGAAGGAAGTCAGTGTGCCGAGCAGGGTCAGACACAGGGTGGGAGCCCAGAGAGACTTGTGGGATGTGTGGCTAACCATGGGAAGGTGTGTGGCTAACCATGGGAAGGTGTGTGGCCGCTTTGTGCAGGAGCAATGAAGGAGAGGGGTCCCCACCTTTAAGTTCTTTGAAGAACTGAAGGAGGAAAGTCCAAATGAAAACACAAGGCCAGCAGTAAGCAAGCAGAGAGAGAGTTTAGTGGCAACAAAATGACACTCAGTATTTCTAACAGCTCTGTAAAGTCCCCACTCTATTTTCAAGGATTGAAAAGAAAGGTGTTTTTTTTTTTACTTTGACTTTTATTTATTTATATTGTGATTTGGGTGAAAGTTTAGAGAGAAAATTCACTTTCCATACAGCAGTTCACACACACACGTTGTCTCATGACATTGACCACAATTTACCCCAATGCAACAGCCCCCCTCCCACTTCCTCTCGATAGTTACCTCTCCCTGTGTCCATCCCTCCATGCACTCCTGCCCCGAGCTGTCTCCCTGTGCATAAGCAGCCCTTTTTTCTCCCATGATTGTTCTCTCCAAGGAGTGTACCTACCTCAGGTAAATGTTCAACTCATATGCCTGTCTTTTGTTTGGCTGGAAGCCATAGGTGTGGGTTCAATTCCAGACCTGAAGGGCAGCTAGGGGCCATAGTCTCAGTGGTTCCACTAAGCTCTATCAGACCAGCAAACCTGGTCCCTTTTTTTTTTTCCCCCAAATGATTAAAAAAGGTTTTTTTAAAAACCATCATCTCTCAGCTTTCATTTTCACCTCTGTACAATTTCTTATGAGAATTAAGATGAAATAAAGTGCCTAGACAATTAATACATGCTAAACTCACCACCACTGAGTCAATTCTGACTCACAATGCCCCTAGAGGACAGAGTAGAACTACCCCACAGGGTTTCCAAGGCTGGTAGCATAGTGCCTAAGGCATCTGACTGCTAAGTAGAAGGTTGATGGTTCAAACTTACCAGCCACTCCGCAGAAGGAAGACCTGGGCATTCGTTTCTGTAAAGATCTACCTCCTAGAAAACCCAAAGGGGGTCGCTATGAGCCAGAATCAATTTGATAGCACTCGGGGGGAATCTTTACAGAAGCAAAGCCCAAAACAAACCCACTGCCATGGGGTCGATTCCGACTCATAGTGCCCCCAGAGGACAGAGTGGAACTGTACCACAGGGTTTCCAAGGTTCTGGTGGCATAGTCCCTGAGGTATTTGATTGCTAACCAGAAGCTGGCGGTTGAAACCTACCAGCCACTCCTCGATAGGATGATTAGGCAGCCTAATTCTGTAGTGATACTGCCTTGGAAACCCAAGGAGAGGTAGCTATGAGTCAGATCCAACTGGACAGCAGTGAGAATATTCATGGAGGCAAAGCCCAAACCAAACCCACTGCTGTGGAGTGTATTCTGACTCACAGCGCCCCTAGAGGATGGAGTGGAACTGCACCATAGGGTTCCCAAGGCTGAAATCTTTACTACAGAAGCAGATTGCCTCATCCTTCTCCAGGAGCCACTGTGTGTTTGAACTGCGGACCTCTTGGTTTACAGTCAAGTGCTTATCCGCTGTGCCACCAGGCCTCCTTAATAAATGCTAAAGCAACAGATGACACTGGCCTCACTCAGATGCTGGCCAGTGCCTCGCCCCAAGCGGCCAGGTACCTGGATCCTGTTGAATATGGTCAGCTTGGACTTGGCATCCCGTGAGGGCTCTGCTGGAGGCCCGGCTGATGAGAAGGAGGCCATGGCTACCTGGCTTGGAGACGCGGCACAGCACACACCCATCTTCACCTTCTCCTTCCGGAAGCTGGAGAAGCGCTGGGCCCTGGAGTTGCCCGAGTAGAGCCTGTAGCCTGCGCCCCGGGAGCAGGCCGGGCCCTTGTCGCCTCTCGTGGCCCCCGAGGCTGTGCCGTTCGGGGCCCGGGCCTGCTTCCCAGGGAGCTGGGCAGCAGGTGTCTCGTCACCCCCCGGCTGGCTCTGCCATGGGCAGGGGGAGGGGAAGATGTCCCCCAGGTCCAGCGCCCCCTTGGCAGATCGCAGCTGCTTGGCCAGAGAAGAGGCGTCTGGGTTAGCAGAAGGGTCCACGGCTGAGGACGGGAGGGACGGCGCAGTCTTCGGTCCTGCCGTGGCCTCCTGCCGCGCGATGCCGGGGGAGGCCTCGCGGGGAAAGGCGGGCGTGGACTTCCTCCTGCGGGCCGGGGAGCCCTGGGGCTCCGGGTTTCCAGGGCTGACCTGGACGGAGTCCACAGCGGGCTGCTGCGGCCAGGAGCCCGGCAGAGGCCTCAGGGCGGCCTCGGGCCCGGGGAGCTGGGCTGCGGCGAAGATGCGCTGCGACTTGGTGAGCATCTGGAAAACCTGCATCTGTTCGTGGCTCACCAGGGACTCCGGCGACTTCAGGAAGAGCGGCCGGAAGAGCGGCGTGGCCTCCGCCGAGGGCCCGCCGCCTTTCGCGGCGTCCTGGGCGCCGGGCTCCCCGGGGCTCTGCCAGGCCTGGGAGTCACCCTCGTGCTTGCTCTTCTTGGAGGCCCAGGCGGCGTCGTCCCCGCCGGCGCCTCTGGTGTCGCTCGGGGTGTCCCCGTGCGCTTTCAGGAGCGCGGCAGGGAAGGGCAGCAGGTCCGAGCCGGGCGCAGCCTCCACGCCCGGGGAGGCGCCGCTGGGCGCCGGGCCAGGCTCCGAGCCCTCCCGGGCCGGCGCCGCAGGGGGCTTGTGCACGACCAGCACGTTGTTCCCTTTACCCTTGGGGCAGCCCGGCAGGTTGCGCAGCCACTGGAAGTTGTGGCCAGGCGGCTGGGAGCCGGCGGGGCCGGTCTGGCCGCGGAACAGAGGCAGGCGGGCCGGCCGGGGCCCGGCGTCAGGCCAGGCCTCCAGGGTGGCCGGCGGCGGGAGGACAGACAGCTCCGACTCGGGGGCGTCGGGGACCCCGTTCTCACCCGCCCCCGGGAGGACGCCCGTGAATCCGTCAGCTCCAGTAGTCTCCTTGAGCGGGGGGCGCGGCTCCGTGGCACCCTCAGCGTCCGCGGCCGCATGCGGGGCGTTGGCCGGGGCGCAGGCGGAGGAGCCCGACGCAGCCGGGCAGGCGCCGGTCGACCCCCGGGCCTCGGGGTCCGAGGGCGCCGCGGGCATCTTCTGCTGCACGAGGCTGCTGACGATGCACCTCAGCAGGTCCCGGCTGGGCAGCAGGGAGCCGGGGGACCTGGCTTCCGGGGGCACCAGGGCGCGCAGGCCGCCGGGCGCCGGCTGGCCGGCCGCCTCGTGGGCGTGGGGCGAGTCCCCGCAGGGCTCCTCCTCCAGGGGGGCCTCCTTCAGGGCGCACACGCCGTGCTGGACCTCGTAGTGGCGGCGCAGGGAGCGGTAGTCACAGTAGCTCTTGCTGCAGCCTTGCTCGACGCACACGAACGGCTTCGTCTTCTGGTGGGTGAGCATGTGCCCTGTCCTGCGGGCAGAGACAGGGGGACGGCTCAGCGGCGCCTCGCCGGCCGGGCCACCACAAGGCCCCGCGCGGATCCCCGGTGCACAACCAGCACCGGGGCCGCTGGGAAAGACGGCCAAGCGGCCTGCCACGGGCCTCGCTGTCTGCCAGGGAGCTCCCCTTGAAACAGACCTCTTTGTGTTAAAAAATCAACGGAAGCCAGGCCAGAGTTCACCCGGGGGGGGGGGGGTCCCAAGGAATCCTGGTCCCAGAGCTGTCCCCATGCAGGACTTCAGCTCCGGTGGCAAAGAAGATTGTTTTGTAAACACCATTTGCTCTTAGGAGGTTCCCAATGCACGTTAGCAACAAGAGAATCCACGAGGGAGGGAAGCACCTGTTTAACACGCGGGCCCACAGAAGGGCTTTTGCAAGCAGCTCCTATCACTTCCCTCAGAACTAGAGTTCTGCAGGTTCAAACTAACAAGCCAAACCCACTGCCACCTAGTCCACTGCGGCTAGTGGCGACCACTATGTTACCGCAAGGAAATGCTAATTGAGGAATTATCCTTCCTTCAGCAAGTGAGCCTAAATCTTACTGTGGGACGGCTACATAAGGAGACAGCTACTCTGACCCCCACACCAGAGAAGCCAATTTACAGATGTCCAACCAACCCACCAGGAGCTCTGGTGCTGCAGTGTTTAAGGTATTCTCCTACTAACCAAAAGGTCGGTGGTTGGAACCCACCAGCTGCTCCAGGAGAGAAAGATGAGGCAGTCTGCTGAGGTAATGATTCACAGCCTTGGAAACCCTGTAGGGCAATTCCACTCTGTCCTCTAGGGGCGCTGTGAGGCAGAATCCACTCCATGGCAGTGGGTTTGGTTTGGGCTTTGCCTCTGTGAAGATTGACAGCCTTGGAGACCCTGTAGTGCAGTTCCACTCTGTCCTCTAGGGGCGCTGTGAGTCAGAATGGACTCCACGGCGGTGGGTGTGGTTTGGGCTCTGCTTCCATGAAGACTGACAGCCTTGGAGACCCTGTGGTGCAGTTCCACTCTGTCCTCTAGGGGGGCTGTGGGTCAGAATCCCCTCCAGGCACTGGGTGTGGTTTGGGCTTTGCTTCCATGAAGACTGACAGCCTTGGAGACCCTGTGGTGCAGTTCCACTCTGTCCTCTAGGGGGGCTGTGAGCCAGAATAGACTCCCCGGCAGTGGTTTGGTTTGGGCTTTGCCTCTGTAAAGATGGACAGCCTTGGAGACCCTGTGGGTGCAGTTCCACTCTGTCCTCTAGGGGCGCTGTGAGAATCTACTTCACAACAGTGGGTTTGGTTTGGGCTCTGCTTCCATGAAGACTGACAGCCTTGGAAACCCTCTGGGGGTCACTATGAGTTGCAATCAACTTGATAGCAGTGGATTTAATCGTTAAAAACTTTTTAGAAAACAGCCAAATGTATGTAGAATTTTGGCAAATACAAATACAAGCTGCATCGTATTTACACACACATGCTGTTGTTGTTGGGTGCTGGAGAGTCAATTCTGACTCACAGTGACCCTACGTGACAGAGCAGAATTACCCCAGAGGCTCCTTGGCTGTCATTCTTATGGAAGCAGGTTGCCCGGTTTTTCTCCCGTGGAGCCACTGGGTGGGTTCAAACCACCAACCTTTCAGTCAGCAGCTGAGTGCTTAATCGCCGAGCCAACAGGGCTCCTTTGGTACTTGACATTAATAACCTAACTGTAAGTGACTGAGTACCTCACCTGCCTGGGTTCCTACCAGTCATGAGGGAAGCAACAGAGAGGAACTGGTGTTGCTGGCAGTTACCGCCAAGCTGTCTCTGACTGACAGCGACCCCATGTGTGTGCAGAGATCTGCTGTAAAGGCTTTTCAAGGCTGTGACCTTTGGGAGCAGAGAGCCAGGCCTCCTGAGGTGCCTTTGGGTGGGTTTGAGCTACCAACCTTTCGGTTGCTTAACCTCTCAGCGCTCAACCGTCCGCACCACCCAGGGACTCCAGAGAAGGATTCAGGAGAGCTAAGTTCTAGTCAACAAGCTCCAGCCCCAACTCTCCTACCAGCCAGCGACAGGAGCAAACCCCTCCTTCCCCTGGGGTGGGGGGGGCAGGACAAAATGAGGAAGGGCCAGTAGCAGCTCTGGGCGATGGACAGGTACACTGTGGAAACGCAGGGGCTGTCACCTCCCACGTTCAAGTCTCGCTTTGAAGAAACCTGTCTTCCCTTCCCTCCCCTCACTGAACATAAGGCTTACCGTCTCTGAGACGGCAAGAACAGCGGGAACGTTTGCACCAAACTCTTACAATAGGCTTCCTTTTAAAAACCGAGAGTTAAAAAAAAAAAAAAGAGGCTTAAAAAAAGAAAAGCGGGTTGGTTGATGCTCTTGAAACAAAGAGCACCTCCGAACTTTTGGGTCCGTGTTTTCTCATGTCACCCAGACACATCTCCCTCACAGAGCGTTGATCTGTTCCCCCAGGTCCCTGCCAAACCAAAAAACAAGCCTGCCACAGTCAGTTCTGTCTCTCAGTGACCCTATAGGAGCTCTAGGGGCACAATGCCTAAGGCACTTGCCTGCTAAGCAGAAGGCTGGCAGTTCAAACCCACCAGCCACTCCTTGGAAGGAAGACTGGGCAATCTACTTCCGTAGAGATACCGCCTCAGAAACCCAAGGAGAGGCTGCTGAGTCGGATTCCACACGACAGCAGTGAGTTTGGTTTTTTTTTTTTTTTGGTTTTAGTGACCCTATAGGGCAGAGCAGAACTGCCCCACAGCGTTTCCAAGGCTGAAGTCTTTACGGAAGCAGATGGCCTCGTCTTTCTCCCATGAGCAGCAGGTGGGTTTGAACCGCTGACCTTTCAGTTAGCAGCCGAGCACTTTAACCACCGCTCCACCAAAGCTCCCTTGACCCCCATCAGGGGCGGGGAACATTTCTCTGTAACATTAATCAAACTCCCTTCCTGCCTCAGGTGGCTCTGGGAGCAGGCCAGTGTATCTGCAGATCACAGGAGCAGTGTCCCCCCTGGTGTGAACCTGAGGTCCAACCTGCCCACGGAGCACTGGCCGCGTGAGGGGCCCCAGTGCGCTCCTAAGCACAGGCGACACACCTCTGGGGGATAAGGAAACGGGAAGAGCC
>NW_006921686.1:1935895-1940935 GCF_000298275.1 Orycteropus afer afer | reverse complement strand
TCAAGGTCATATTTTGGCTCTTGTGGACTTGTTTTAATTGTCTTCAACTTCAACTTGAATGTGCATATGAGCAATTGATGGTCTGTTCCACAATCAGCTCTTGTCCTTGTTTTGGCTGAAGATGTTGAACTTCTCCATCGCCTCTGCCCACAGATGTAGTCAATCTGATTCCTGTGTACTCCATCTGGTGAAGTCCACATGTATAGCCATTTCTTATGTTGTTGAAAAAAAGGTATTTGAAATGAATAAGTCCTTGGTTTTGCAAAATTCTATCATGCAATCTCCAGCATTATTTCTATCACTGAAGCCATGTTTTCCAACTACTGGTAACTCTTCTTTGTTTCCAACTTTTGCATGCCAGTCACCAGTGATAATCAACACATCTTACTTGCATGTTCAGTCAATTTGGTAGAAATCTTCAATTTCCTCACCTTTGGCTTTGCTGGTTGGTGCACAGATTTGAATAATAATAGTATTAACTGGTCTTCCTTGTAGGTGTATGGATATTATCCTGTCACTGACAGCACTGTACTTTAGGACAGAACTTGAAACAGTCTTTGTGATGATGAATGCCACACCATTCCTGTTCAATTTGTCATTCCCAGCATAGATCATATGGTTGTCTGATTCCAAATGGCCCAAAGTGGTCCATTTCAGCTCACTAATGCCTGGGATATCAATCTTTATGCGTTCCACTTCATTTATGACAATTTCCGATTTTCCTAGGTTCACACCTTGTAATTCCATGTTCCAATTATCAATGGATGTTTCCATCTGTTTCAACTCATTCTGAGTCGTGCCACATCAGCCAATGGCGGCCCATCCATATCGTTAAGGTCGGCTCTACTCTGAGGAGGCAGCTCCTCCCCACTCAAATTCTGAGTGCTTTCCGACCTGAGGGGCTCATCTTCCGGCACTACACTGGACGGTGTTTCAGGGCTGTTCACAAAGTTTTCCAGTGATATATCAGACAGTGTTTCACTGATATTCATAAGGTGGACTGGCCAACTGTTTGAGAAGTGGATGGCATTTCCTCAACGGCAGTGAGTGGGTTTATCCCAAGGACCATTAACAGCCTTTTCACAGGGCCATTTCACAAGGGCCCTTCCTGTGCATAATGTGATTTTAAGTATCCAAAGCCTCAGTCAAGCAATCTAAGCAACAGACCCATGAATTTGGTTTTAAAAAAAAAAAAAGAATTTATCCTCTGAGGGAAGCTACCAAAAAAAACCAAAAACCTAAACTGACTTCGAGTCGATTCCAACTCCTAGAGCTCTGGTAGCATAGTGGCTAAAGCACTTGACTGCTAACCAGAAGGCTGGCGGTTCAAACCCACCAGCCACTCCTCGGAAGGAAGGTTGGGCAATCCTACTTCCGTAGTGATACTGCCTTGGAAACCCAAGGAGGGGTCGCTATGAGTTGGGGCACCAACAACAAAGAGGCCCCCTTTGGGTTTCCGAGGTGGTAAATATTTACCAAAGTTGATTGCCAGGTCTTCCTTCTGTGGGTTTGAACCACCATCTTTTGGTTAGTAGTCAAATGCCTTTGGCAGTACTAGCAAACCAAAAGAGAGTGCAAACAAAGTTGTTTACAAGTTTTGTTAGTTCTCTTCGCTGCTTTGTTACTGAAGAGAAGGCCTGAGAACTAAATCAGCTGAACTAAGTTTAAATGGAACAGCTGTGGCCAAAATCATGCTCTCGACATGTGCGTGCTTCACAGGCCGGCAAGTGCTCTGCGACGGCTTCTTCCTGGGAGCCTCGTTGCTGTCACTCTGGGAGGAAGCGGAGTGGGTGCTACCACGCCCCCCACTTTACAGATGGACACACTAAGGCTCGGGAAGGTTAGACAGCCAAGTCGTGGGATGGACAGAATCCCCGTTCGGTCCGGGGAAGTGGAGAGAGATTCTGAAACTTGGTGCCGGTGGCCGTGCTCTGTGCTGCTCAGTCCATTCCAACCCACAGTGACCCCACGTGACAGAGCAGAAATGTCCCGTGGGGTTTTCAGGCTGTCATTTTTACGGGAACAGACTGCTAGGTCTTTCTCCCCTGCTGCTGGCTAGGTGGGTCTAATTGCCAACTACTGGTTAGCAGCCAAATGCTTAACCACTGCACCACTAGGACTTCTTTAACATTTATGGGGATCACCTCCGGTGAACTCTAGTACCTGGCTGCGTGAGAGATCAGGCCGTCCCCAAATATCCGAAACCCAACCCACCGCAGGCTTGTCAATTCCAACTCGTAGCAATCCTATAGGACAGAGCAGAACTGCCCTAGAGGGTCTCCAAGGCTGTCATCCTCACGGACGCAGACGGTCTCAGCTTTCCCCTGTGGAGTAGCTGGTGGGTTTGAAGCACCAACCTTTTGGTTAGCAACCTACTGCTTTAACCATTGTGCCAGCAGAGCTCCTCCCAAACATCCCAGTTCCTCAATGTTATTCCCAAGCAAATCTCCTTCATCTAGGATGTTGGGAAGAGTTCCCAAGTGGGAGAAAAGCGAGCATCCCCTAGTCACCAGTGGAAGGACATTTCTGTAAACAATGCCTGGCTGGCCGCGGGACCTGTGAAGGCCGCACCAGGCCCCGGAGCCTAGGGGCACCTCACCTTGTAAGGAAGTCTGCGACTCGGGCTCTGCGTACTCCTCCAGCAGCTTCACGGAATCGCTGTCCTTCCCCGAGTATAGGGACAGGGTGTCTAAGTTGTCCTCGAGCACCTCACTGGGCATGTCGGGCGCCGGCAGGCTGGGGTCCAGGCCCAGCCCGCTCAGGCCGGCGTAGAGCAGGTCCCGCGGGCTAGGACCCAGGTCCCGGTTGAGGGTGTCGCTGCAGCTGAGGCCCTGGCTGTCTGAGAAGGACGGGAGGTGCATCTCGGACTGAAGGGCACCCTCATCCACGAGGCTGTACTGCTCCATGGCTCTCCCCTTCGGGGGCCTGGCTGAGAGCCGCTCTGCCGACAGGCAAGGTCGCTGGAGGAGGTGAGGAGGAGGGAGCCCTTGACGGTGTCTAACTCCTAAAACGAATAAGGAAGAAGCAAAACGATGACAAGGCAACAGTGTGGTGGGCAGGGCGTGGGCTTGGGATTCAAACCGACCTGTGTTTGAGTCTGCTGCCTGCCACTTAACAGCCATGGAACCTAATACAGGCACTGAAGCTCTGTGAGCTGTTTTCAGTTTCTCCATTTATAAAGCAGGTGTAGACCAGCTCCATGTCACGTTATCGGGAGGAATAAACAAAGGGCCTTCCAACAACACGCCAGGCTGGACGGGCCTCTTTCTCCAGCAATGTTCTCATCGGTGGGTACTGTAGAGTCGGTTCCGACTCAGAGTGACCCTGTGACAGAGAACTGCCCCGGAGGGTCGGGGGCTGCCATCTTCTCGGGAGCAGATCACCAGATCTTTTTCCCAAGGGGCCCACTGGCTGGGTTTGAACCGCCAACCTTTCGGTTCATGGCTGAGCGCTTAACTGCTACCCCAGCAGGACTCCTTTCTCCAGTTACAAATATATAGAAATATGATGAGAGATCATTTTTAATACATAGCCAAGCTCAAAAAATGGGGGGGCGGGGAGGGACAAGTTCTAGAAACAATGAGAAAACTCAAAAGCCAGCGACATACACTCAAGTGCAAGGGCAAAAGCAGGCTCAGATACCGGCCAGAAGCTGCACTGTCCAAAACGTGGCCCTGATCGTGTGTGGCTCTGAGGCACTAGAATGTGACTGGTCCCACCTGTGCTCAGGGTGTAACGCACAGGCTGAAGATGGGAGACTTAGTACCAGAAAAGGGTGCCAATGTAATAATCTTTACAATGATTACATGTTGCAATAGTAATATTTAAACAGAATGAATTATAGAAATTGGGGTCCCTGGATGGGTGGGAGCTCTGGTGGCGTAGTGCCTAAGGCACTTGACTGCTAACCAAAAGGCTGGCAGTTCAAACCCACCAGGCACTCCTTGGAAGGAAGGTTAGGCAATCTACTTCTGTAGTGATACTGCCTCGGAAACCCAAGGAGGGGTCGCTATGGGTTGGATCCGACTCCACGGCAGTGGTTGCGTTTGTGTTGGGTGATACAGACAAAGCACTCAGCTGCTGACTAAAAGGTTGGAGGTGACAGTCCACCCAGAGGCCCCTCAGAATGCAGGCCTGCCAACCTACCTCCTAAATCTCAGCCCCTGGAAACCCTATGGAGCCCCTGACCATAGACACCCTTAGACACCCTTCAAGCCTGGACCTGGACTCACCCCCGTGGCCCAACTTTCAGACCAACAGTCAGGCCTGCGAGGTGAACAGTAACACCAGGGAGGTACACACTCCCCAGAACGATCAAGCGCAGCATTTGCCCAGGGAGAAAGCTCAGAGACAGGAAGGGACAGAAAAGAAGGACAAAGGGAGAGGATACACAGGGAGGAAGTGGGGGAGGAATTACACTGTGGGGACTGCAGTCAACATCACGAGACAAAACGTGTAGGGATTGTTGAATGGAAAACTCACGTGCTCTGAAAACTTTCACCCAAACTATGATAAAAAAAAATGTTTTAAAAAACGATAACCCAGTGGAGCAAACTCGGGGTTACCACGGGGCAGAGGCAACGTAATGGCGACTGGGACGGATACACCGTTTGATTTATCCCGGATTTATCCCGCCGTGAGCTGGTGGACATTCAAGTTGCCTCCTCTGTGGGGTTATGATAAATGATGCAGCTCACAGCTGTACTTTTACTAAACAATTGATGATTCCCAGATCAACAATCTCACGGACCCTGGAAAAACTGGGGTTTGGGCCCAGATTTCCAGGCCTGTGGTTTCTACTTTTTTTTAAACTTTTCATGTTGAGATGTAATGCAACAGCAGTGCCCACAATGTCTCTGTTTCATGTTGCACATCTACCTGCATGTCTACATGTACATAGCCTAGGAAGGGAGCACAGATTCAAAGAATGACTGTTGTTATTAGTCACCGTGGAGTCAATTCTGACTCACAGTGCCCCTAGAGGACAGAGTGGAACTGCACCACAGGGTCTCCAAGGCTGTCAATCTTCACAGAAGCAAA
>NW_006921686.1:1930967-1935717 GCF_000298275.1 Orycteropus afer afer | reverse complement strand
GGGGCAATCTACTTCTGTAGTGATACTGCCTCAGAAACCCAAGGAGGGGTCACTATGAGTCGGGTCTGACTCGACGGCACATAACAAACAAAAACAACAAACTTTAAGGGAGCAGAACGCCGGTCCTTCTTCCAGGGAGCCGCTGAGTGGGTCTGAACCACTGACCTTTCAAATACAATACATGTCTGCGATTCTGGACCACAACCCTGGGGTCCAAACGAGTTTCAGAAATCAGAATGACGGGGGTTTTAGAAAGGTAAACCAATGCCTACAGCGTCTTTGTAACCTGTCCAAGGGTCTGAGGTAGCACCTGGAAGTCAGGTCACCATTTCTGCAGTGACACCTACGGCTACACAGAGTAAACAGAGGAAGTAAAGCCAGAAACAGCCACGTGCGAATCGAGGTCTGGCCACCAAATGAAGTCTGGAGAAGCCTTGGGACACTCAGAGCTTTTTGGATTTCCAAATCGCAGAGAAGAGACTGACTGTGGTGGATTGGTAAACGTGCATATTCTGAGACAAAATGAATTTCTCTACCGATTCTGAAGTTTCTTCTGCGGTTCTGCTGTCAACGGGTTTCAGGACCCCAAAAGGAAAGACTACATCTCCTCCTTCATCTCCCAGTAACGAAACACACTAGGAACAATCACAGGCCCCCAGGTGGCACCAACGGTTCGTGCTCTGCTACTGATTGCAAGGCTGGCAGTCAGGAACCACCCAGCAGCGCTGCAGAGGAAAGACCCAGTGACCTGCTGTCAAAAAGATGACAGCTAAGGAAACGGTGTGGGGCAGGTCCACTCTGACACATGGGGGTTGCCATGAGTTGGAACTGACTGGACAACAACAGGTCTGTGTGTTGCTTTAACATAACAATCCTATGTATTAAGGTACCGTACCATGTGGTTTACATGCATTTACTCACTCCTCACAGCAACCTAGAGGCAGGTTCGATCACTACTTCCCTTTGACAAATGAGGGAGTGAGATGCTCAGAGAGGCTGTGGCATTTGTCTAAGGTCACATACCTAGCAAGCACTCGAGGCAGACCGTAAACCCAGATACAGACAGACAGACAGATGTGTATATACAGAGAGATACGTATACATAACCTTCCTCTCTCTCCCCATATATGTATATGTAAAACCAAACCAAAAACAATGTACACATATACGAAAAAAAAAATCAAAACTTCACTGCAGTTAAATTGATTCCGACTCATAGAGATCCCCACTGGGTTTCCAAGGCAGTAAATCTTTACGGAAGTAGATTGTCCAGTCTTGCTTCTGCGGAGTGACTGGTGGGTTTGAACCACCAACCTCTGGTTAGCAGTCAGATGCCTTAGGCACTGTGCTATCAGAACTCCATGTATGTACGTACACACATACATATGCATATACATACGTATATACATATATATATATATACACACACACACATATATAATACATGTGTATACACACACACACACATACACACAGTACTTCTGGTGGTGTAGTGGTTAAGGCACTTGGTTGCTAATCAAAAGGTCAGTGGTTCGAACCCACCAGCCACTCCATGGAACAAAGATGAGGTGGTCTGCACCCATAAAGATTTACAACCTTGGAAACCCAATAGGGGTTGCTAAGAGTCAGAATCGGCTTAACGGTAGCGAGTTTGGTTTTTGGTTTGATACATACACATACATACCAAAAAGCCAAACCTGGAGTCGATTCTGACTCACAGCGCCCTTAGAGGACAGAGTGGAACCGCCCCATAGGGTTTCCAAGGCCGTCAATTTTTATAGAAGCGGCCTGCCTCATCTTTCTCCCAAGGAGAGGCTGGTGGGTTTAACCCACCAGCCTTCTGGATGGAGGCCAGATGCTTTAACCTCTCTGCCACCAGAGCTCCTTTTACATGGTGTCAGAAGGGACCGTGCCCTGGAGAAGGCTGTCGTGCTTGGTAAAGTGGAGGGTCAGTGAAAAGGGGGAAGGCCCTCTATGAGACGGACTGACGCAGTGGCTGCCGCGACGGGCTCCGTGCAGCAGGGACTGTGAGGCTGACGCACAGCTGGGCTGTGTTTCGTTCTGCTGTACACAGGGTTGCTGGGATTGGAGGCAACTTGACAGCACCTAACAACAACAACGTGCACGTATGTCTATTGTGTGTGTGTGTGTGTGTGTGTCTGTGAAAACACACACAGCAGCACATAAACCCAGATACTCTTGCCTTCAGGGCCTGTGTGTCCCCCACGTTCTAATGTTGAGCTCCTAGAGACTCACCTGCATGCTACTGATGTCATCACTGCCGTCAGCTGTCGCCAAGGCAGCCCCCATTCACGGCAACCCCACGCACAACAAACGAAACACCGCCTGGGCCATGCCATCCCTGCGATCGGAAGTGGACTGGACAGCTGTCACCCATCGGGCTCCCACTGGTGGACTTTTGGAAGTCAACTGCCAGGCTTTTCTTCCTCAACTCACTGCTGTTGAGTTGATTCAACTCAGAGCAACTCCTCCTTGGGTTTCCAAGGCGGTATCACTACGGAAGTAGATTGCCCCGTCTTCCTTCAGAAGAGTGACTGGTGGGTTTGAACTGCCAGCCTTCTGGTCAGCAGTCAAGTGCCTTAGGCACTACCCCACTAGAGCACTACACCACCAGAAGTCTGTCTTGGTCTAGAAGGTCCACTGAAATTGTTCAGTGTCACAACACCCTAGGCTTTACTGGCAGATAGGTGGTGTCTGTACCTGAGGTCCCCTGGTTGGGAATTGAACCTGGGTCTTCCTCATGGAATGTAAGAATTCTACTACTGAACCACCAAAGGTCCCCAAACTGTATACTTTAAAAAAAAAAAAAAAAAAAACACTGCCATCGACTGATTCTGACTCATAGTGACACCCCCTAGGATTCCCAAGGGCACACAAATCTTCACAGAAGCAGACTGCCTCATCCTTTTCTTGAAGAGCAGCTGTTGAGTTTGAACTAGCAACCTCTTGGTTAGCAGCCCAATGCTTTAGCCACAACACCATGAGAGCTCCCTAAACTGTATACTACTCTGCTTCACTCAAAATGGAAAAAACAAAAGGGCTGATAGGGGCGGGGGCAGAGCCAGCAGACACAATGTCTCCCACGTTCTTCTCCAAATGCCAATCACCTGCTTTCTAGCCTCCTCCCACACCCCCGAAACAAACTGCCTTGACGCCCACCTCCCACGTAAGCCTCAAGTGCAAAGGCCATGTTTTACACCCTAACCCAGAGTAAAGCAAACCCCTGAGGCCAACATTAAACTCACTCTCATTCTGTCAACAAATCAATTCAACTCAACACGAGTTTTAGCACCTTCTATACACACAGCAAAGGAACCCTGGTGGCATAGCGGTTAAAAGCTTGACTGCTAACCAAAAGGTTGTCAGTTCAAACCCACCAGGCGCCCCACAGGAGAAAGATGAGGCAGTCTGCTTCTGTAAGGATTGACAGCCTTGGAAACCCTGTGGGGCAGTTCCACTCTGTCCTCTAGGGGTGCTGTGAGTTCGAATCAACTCCACAGCAGTGGGTTTGGTTTGGGCTTTGCTTCTGTGAAGACTGACAGCCTTGGAAACCCTGTGGTGCAGTTCCACTCCGTCCTCTAGGGGCGCTGTGAATCAGAATTGACTCAACTGCAGTGGGTTTGGTTTGGATTTTGCTCCCGTAAAAGATCACAACCTTGGAAACCCTGTGGGGCAGTTCTACTCTGTCTTACAGGATTGCTATGATTTGGAATCAACTGGAGGGCAATGGATTTTTTTTTCTTTCCTAATAAGCGCCAGGATGGCTGGGACTCTGTTTTGTGTGTCTAGACTTCTCACAGCATCTTGCCTGGTGCAGAACTTTGATCACAGAAGACTCACAGTATCCCTTTCATTGATGAATGACAGCATTCCATTCTGCCACCTGTTTTCCTGTTTAAAAAGCCCCATTCAGCCAACTTTTTTTTTTTTTTAAGTTTTTAATGTGCCACCTTCTCCTTTCCTCCTGTGCATCAATGTTACCAGGGGCAGGGGTGATCAAGTCTGTTGGGAACAAGGGGAGAGTGGAGAAATTTGCAGCTTTTACCCAACTACCACACCGTCTTTCTTTATTTCCCATTCCAAACCTTATTGTTAAGTATAGACCTGCGCAGGTTTGTTGATCTGATGGAGCCTGGTGAGACCCCTGAAACTATGGCCCCTCGCTACCCTTCAGGTCTGGAACTGAACTCACTCCCGTGGCTTCCAGCCAAACAACAGACAGACATAAGGGATGAACGAAATATTTCCATCAGGTAGATACACTCCTTGGAGCAATCAATCATGGGAGCACAGAAGGGCAGTGTTTGCACAGGGTGATAGCTGGGGGACAGGAGTGCATGGGAGAGAAAGACACAAGGAAGAGGTGACTAAAGGGAGGAAGTGGGAGGGGAGCTGTTGCATTGTGGAGAATTGCAGTCAATGTCATGAAACAAAACGTGTATGAAGTGCTGTATGGAAAATGAATTTGCTCTGCAAAGTTTCACCCAAATCACAATAAAAATTTTAAAAATAATAAAGCATAGACCTGCACTGTTTGGCCTACAGCATTTAAATTAAAAAAAAAAAAAATAGCTTAACCACCAACATTAAGAAATGGGAAGATTTTACCAAAAAGACAGATTTCTGGCTTCTTTTGGAAATGGATTAGATTTGCTTTTCCCGACTGTAACAAGAGGATGGAGCTGAGGAGCCGCAATTCTGCGTAGGATTTATGGCCTCCAGCTCCTAT
>NW_006921686.1:1926197-1930350 GCF_000298275.1 Orycteropus afer afer | reverse complement strand
ATAACAACAACAACAACGTTTACAGAAGCTGACTGACACATAATTTGTCCCACCGAGTGGCTGGTGGGTTTGAACCACTGACCTTTCAGTTTGCGGCCGAGTACTTAATGACTGCACCACCAGGGCACCTCACAACAAGGACTGAAGAAAAAAAAAAACCACTGCCATCGAGTTGATTCCAACTTATAGCAACCTTAAAGGACAGCGTAGAACCGCCCCATAGGGTTTCCAAGCTGTCATCTTAACAAGAGCAGACTGCCACATCTCTCACGAGGAGTGGCTGGTGGAATCAGAAAACTGACCTTTCAGTATGCAGTTGGGCACTTCATCACTGTACCACCAGGACTCCGCCCAGCAACAACAACAGCAACTAACATTTATCGAGGTTTTCCCACATACCGGGTACTGCTGTAATCACTGCTATCCCATTCCATTCAATCATCACAACACCCCTCTGAGACATCCTGTAAGACTAACCCTAATGCGTACTCTGGGACTTTACAGATGAGGCAAATAAAGTCCAGAGACCGTTAGTAACTTGCCCCGAATCAGAGTTAGGATTCAACCCCAGGCAGGTAGACTTCAAAGCCCTCCCACCTAACCTCTCCACGCGTGACTTTAGGACTCCATTTGTACCTACATTGTTAAGCTGAACAATTAAGGCCCACGGCCCTCCTCCAGCCGTGTAACCAACATATCGTTTTAAGCAGAAGGTTCATTCACTTCCTCTGATCGCCATTAAAACAGTGGCTTTAAAGCTGACACTGGGGAAGGGAACCAAACCCAGCTCAAAGCTACTGCCATTGAGTCAATTCAGACTCATAGCAACCCTTTAGGACAGAGTGGAACTGCCCCCACAGGGTTGCCAAGGCTGTCGATCTTTACAGAAGCAGACTGCCTCATCTTTCTCCTGCAGAGTGACTGGTGGGGTCAAACCACTGGCCCTCTGGTTAGCAGACAAATACTTTAGCCACTGCACCACCAGAGCTTCCTGGGAAAAGGAAGGCACGAAGAAATCAGAAGATATACTTCTGCACTTCCCAGGAAAAGTCTTAAGTAGAGATAACTAGGAGCCTTGGTGGCGCAGTGCTTAAGCCCTCGGCTGGTAAGCAGCAGGTCAGCGGTTCAAATCTACCAGCAGCTCCACTGGAGAAAGATGCTCCAGTAAAGATGACAGCCTTGGGAACCCTCCGCAGTGCTACTCTGTCCTGTAGGGTCACTATGATTCAGAAGCGACCCAACAGCCACAGGTTGTTCATTTTAGAGATAATGAAAGGATGAAAAGGAGCTCTGGTAGCTTAGTGTCTAAGGCACTTGACTGCTGACCAGCCAGCAAAATTTCTCACGCCCCAAAAGCTGATACTATGAGATAGTGCATATGAGCACTAAAATCTAGAGAAGCAGTTTCCAAAGTGACGTGGATGGGGGACAGACCCCAAGACTCTTTCAGGGAACCTGCAAGGTCAAAACTATGTTCATAATACTCAGACGTAATTTGCCTTTTCCATTCTCAGTGTCGTTTTCCAGCGGCTCTGGACACGTGACGTTGCAAGAGGCCGAATGCAACAGCAAGTAGGAGAAGTACAATGACGGCAAAAATCTAAACAAAGGCCACTCCTCCCCAACACATTTTTTATTTTCAAAAATATGTTTTCTTAAAATAAAAAAATGTCCTTATGTTAATATGTAATGGATTTACTCTTGCTATTTTAAAATGATCGGAAAGAAGGTTGGGCAATCTACTTCCGTAGTGATACCGCCTTGGAAACCCAAGGAGAGGTCGCTATGAGTCGGGGCCGACTCGACGGCACATAACAACAACAACAACAATTTTTAAATGAATTAATAAATATTTTTAAAGCTCATTAAACTTCTAATACGGCATTTTATCAGTACATGCAATTCACATAAACAAGAACTCTAAGTGGGGGCCTCGCTAATGTGCTTTTAAGTGTAAAGTGGTCCTAAGCTCAAAAGGTTTCAGACCTCTGCTCCAAAGAGAAAAACTTCCGTGTGTGTGCACATGCCCAAGCAGGTGTATATTTGTGTGTGTGTGTGTGTGTGTTTAACACAGAACCCTGGGGATGCAAATGGTTAAGTGCTCGGCTGTTAACCAAAAGGTTGGCGGTTCGAGTCCACCCAGAGGTAATTCAGAAGAAAGGGCTGGTGACCAACTTCCAAAATACCGGCCACTGAAAACCTACGGAGCATGGTTCCACTCTCACCCGAGCAGAGCAAGCACCACAAGTCACTCGACTCGTTTAACACAAAAAGAAAATTTAATAATTCTGAACTGGTGGCCAGCAGTCATGCTTTGTAAGGCCCTCACACGGTTTTTAAATGCTTATTACATTCCTTGTCAACCCTGAAAAATGAGAAGGTTTTACAATAAAGATAGTTTTCTGGTCTCTTCCAAAAAAAAAAAAAAAAAAATCAAAGTTTGGCAACACTGAGCTGGCAATTGCACGTGGCAACCTGTAGGTGGCGCCACTTAGATGGGACACACACAGCTCTCAGCACTCCCACCCTTTACTTAACCATCTCCAGTAGGTACCTAAGTTGCTAATTGGAGCAAGAGGAGGCAAAAGCTTTTTTGCAATAGGTATCAACATGGAAACACACACCAATCTACTAAGAAATGTTTGCATTCCTCCACAGGGGTCAACCTGCACAAGAAAAAAAAAACAAAAAACCCTCTTCCTTATCTGACTTCCCAAAGCAGCAACTTGTATGGCCTCCCCTTTGGCAGAAGATACACCTAAGTGAGTGAGACTCGGGGATTGATTAGAAACCCTTCTGAGAAAGAAAGGGAACCACGTGACAAACTAGGGCTCTTTGGACAAGTGCAAAGGGAAAAAACTCACCAGAAGAGCTCCGTGGATCTCCAGGAAATGAGGGAGCCCAGTTGAGGCCTCACAGGGAGGGGGTTCAGGTGACAGTCAGACAGACCATTGGCTATTTCGTCCTGAGACACTGGGTGGTCAATTCTAAACACTCATCCAACTTCTTTGCTACAATCCACAAGCCTTCCTTCAGGCCCTGCAAGCAACGTGGGTGGTGGAAAGGAAGGAGCAGTCAGAATTCAGGTCCTGGAAGAAGCAAGGATACAGCTGTGAAACTGAGGGAAGAGACAATTTTTGGAAGGAAGAAAGCTAATACTAAATCCAGGTGGGACAGAGTCTTGTCAAGGGGAAGAATTTTTGTGTGTGTTTGTTTCCTTTTTGTACCCCTCTGGGAAAGGATCCTGAGGGCTTTGCTGGGAGAAACCTCATTGGAGTGGAGCGGGGGCATGGAATTGATGATGAAAAGGGATTTTGTTGGAGAGATGGGGCCGAGGGACATTGGAAAAAGAACTACGAGGCCAAGGAGACAGTGGAGACCAGAGTTGGTTTGTTCTAAGGGGAAACATATTCCAAAAAGGGGGACTCGCCTGATGACACGGTGGATGGGAAGAAACTGTTTTCTGGAAAATGATCTTGAATGAAGGCGAAATTGGGGTAAGAAATGTTTTTTGCTAGAAGTTTCCAAAGTGAAGGGGAAGCATAATTTTGGAAGAGAGGAGAGTTTTTTGTTTGTTTGTTTGTTTGCTGGAAGAGCCTTAAGAGCCAAATCTGGGTCCTCTAAAGTGGGACTACTCAGGGTGTCAGGGGGATTTTTAGCAGAAGGGTCCTGAGAGGAAAGCAGAATGCAAGGCCCAAATGCAGAAAGTGGAGGTCGGGTAGGGCCCGCGGCGCACGCTGGGGCGCTGTGAGAGGGACAGTTGGAGCCTGAGGGGCGAAGAAGGAAAGAAAATGGGGTGCAGCAGGCCAGAGACCCCTGAGGAGAATCTCCACCACCAGGAAAGGGCTGCGGTGGTGCAGCCGGGGCCCGGAGCTGTTGGGGTGCAGGAGGTGCGTGCGTGACGTGGGATGGAGGGCGCCCGCCGAACCCCTTGAAAGAGGGGTGAGCCCCTCTAAAAATAAATATATAAACTAATTAGATTTGAAAATAGATGTCGCGCTGAAAAAAAGAGGAAGGAGCAGGAAAAGGGGGAGAGGGAGGAAAGGGAGGGGCAGGGGCAGCAGCAACCGGGTTTTACCCGCCCCGGGGGCTCGCGCGCCGGGTCTCTCGCCTCGCGCCTAGCGGGGCTCCCAGCGGCCCCCCGGCCGCCCGC
>NW_006921686.1:1914524-1925962 GCF_000298275.1 Orycteropus afer afer | reverse complement strand
TTGGTCGCCATTTTGGGAGGAGAGCGGTTAAGGGCGGGAGTGTATACGAGCAAAGGCGGGAAAGAGGCTGCAGTGAAGTAGAGGGGGAGGGGCTGGGCCCCCGGCAGCGCCCCCCATCCCACACTAAGGCCAGCCGCTCTGGCCATTGTTACTTGAGGGCAACGTTAGAACGTAGTGCTTCAGAACAGCCAGGGGGCTGTCCATGTAGCCCTGTGGACCTGCAAAAGGGGAAGCAAGAGCACGGCCGCCATCATAGGTTATGGGTCCCCGTGCCCAGTCATGCATTCTGCGTGGGATGATGCTGTGACAGCGGACGCGAAGATGTGCCCTTCAGGGAGCTGATGAGCTTGAAACCCATAAAAAGAGACTCGAGCTGGAGCCTCTTTGCGTTCGTCAGACGCTGAGCCTCGTGGCGCAGCTCCGTGCTGTGTTGTGCGAGAGACAGACACAGGGCAGAGCCGTGGCTTGGGGGAGCTGACTGGTCAAAGAGTTTGAACCCTCCAACAATTTAAAAGGGGGATTTATTCCTTAGAAGAAGAAAGAATAAGCAAAATTGAAGGCTGGAAACCTAGCCAGACGGAAAGTGGAGTGAACCGTGTTTGCCTGGGGGTTGGGAAGGGGAGTCACTATAACTGAGCCTAAGGCATCGGGCTGGGTTGGAAGTGTTCTGACGAGGGATGGGTGACTTTCATGGTATGTTGATTACTGTTGTCTGGTACCTTGAGTCCATTCTGACTCATAATGACACCATGTGAGTGTTGAAACTGCTCCAGAAGGTTCCCAGGGCTGGAGAAGAGCCCTGGTGGCACGGTGGTTAAGCGCTCAGTTGCGCAGCCCCGTGGGTTCCGTAATTTAAACCCATCATCAGCTATTCCAATCAGGTAGGGCCTTTGTAGGCAGTGTTGGGTTACCCAATAAGGAAAGCACGGGTTTACTTGTGCTTACTGGCCTGTAGTGAACCATCTCACATTTTTTTTCACCACATCAATGATTCTGCCCCTAGGGATGGCTGGCAGCTGTCTCCCCACCCCCAGGCACCTTCCTACAGAATCAGAGCCTCTTTTCAAAGTTACAATATCTGACAGGGACAGAAAAGGAGCCCCGGTGGTGCACTGGTTAAAGCGCTTGGCTGCTAACGAAAAAGTGGGTGGTTGGGACACACCAGCCGCTCCCCGGGACAAAGATGAAGTAGTCTGCTTCTTTGAAGATTTACAGCCTCAGACACCTTATGGGGCAGTTTCTATTCTTGTCTTAGGAGGTTGCTATGAGTCGGAATTGACTCCGTGGCAGTGGGTTTGGCTTTTGTTTTGGACAAGGATGGAGTAATCCAGTAAACAAGGCTTACTTGTATTTACTTACTAATCTGTAGTGATGATGTGAAAACCATGTGGAACTGTTCGCTACAGAAAGTAAGTAAACACAAGTAAGCCTATGCTTACCTTGCATATTAGGTAATCCAGCCCTGCTGGTAGGACATGCTAAAACGAGTGAATTCTGACTCATGACAACCCAGGTGCATTGTACAACCGAGCGCCGTAGGGTTTTCAATGGCTGATTTTTTAGAAGTAAACCACCAGGCCTTTCTTCAAAGGCACCTCTGAACGGTCTCAAACCACCAACCTTGCAGTCAGCAGCCGAGCATATGGCTTTTTAAGAGGGATTCTTAAGCTGTGTCATCCATCCCCTGGAGGGAAGAAACAAGGACCCTGGCCCCCAAGAAGATGAGAAAAAGCAGGATTTAGGACCCTGAAATAAGTACTGTAGACATTGTATACTATAGATGGAGACAGAAGATAATTTGCCACATATAACTCACCTAAAAGATGAGCATTCAGAATTTGTATGAAAACTTTTGCAAATGAATGAATGGACCCAATAGAAAAATCAATAACAGATAGGAAGAGGCACTTCACACAGGAGGAAACCCATGAAAAGAGATGTAACCTCAATAACAAGGGATGCAAATTAAAACCACAGATACCACTGCACACCCACGAGTTTGGCAAAATTTAAATGTCTTGTTCCTGTCAGGTGGAGGAGGCGGAACTCAGGCAGTAATGGAAATGGGTAAAATTGGTACACGCACACTGGAGAACAATTTTGGCGTGGCAGAATTAAGTTAAAGGTTTATTTCACATGCCCCTGCAGGAGTTCTGGTGGCAGAGTGGTTATAGCATTTGGTTGCTAACCAAAAAGTCAGCAGTTTGAACCTACCAGCTGCTCTGATGGTGAAAGATGAGGCAGTCTGCTTTCATGAAGATTGGCAGCCTTGGAAACCCTATGCCGGTTCCACTCTGTCCTCTAGGGGCGCTGTGAGTCAGAATCGACTTCACGGCAGTGGGTGTGGTTTGGCCTTTGCTTCTGTAGAGATCAACAGCCTTGGAAACCCTGTGGGGCAGTTCCACTCTGTCCTGTAGGGGCGCTGTGAGTTGGAATCGGCTTGATGGCAGTGGGTTTGGTTTATTGGTCTGCCCCTGCCAATCCCACACCCAGGGTATGAGTCTAGAGAAACCTTTGCCCATGGGCCCCCAGAGCAGTCATAAGTAACAGTGTTTGTAAGAGAAAGAAGAAAAAAAAAAAAAAAAAGGAGGTGAGAAAAAGAAAATCTTGTATTGGAGCCTGGATCAGGAAAAAAGACATTAGTGGAAAAGCTACTGAAATCTCAATAAAGTCTGGAATTTATTTAATAGCAATGCATCGTTGTTAGATTCTTGGGAGCCCCACTGGTGTAAATAGTTAAGCATTTGACCTCTAACTGAAAGGCCAGCGGTTCAACCCACCAGTGACTCTGCATAAGAAGGAACTGGTGATCTGCTTTCCTAGAGATTGCAGCCTAGGAAACCCTACTGGCCATTTTGTCAATCCATCTTGTTGACGGCCGTCCCCTTTTTCACCGACCCTTCACCTTACCAAGCATGATATCCTTCTCCAGACAATGGTCTCTTCTCACAACATGACCAAAGTAGGTGAGACGAAGTCTGGCCATTCTCCATTCCAAGGAGCGTTCCGGCTGCACTTCCTCCAGGACAGATTTGTTAGTTCTTCTGGCAGTCCATGGTACTTTCAGCATTCTTCACCAACACCACAACTCAAAAGCATCAACTCTTCTTCGGTCTTCCTTATTCCTTGTCCAGCTCTCACATGCATAAGAGGTGATTGAAAACACCATGGCTTGGGTTAGGGGCACCTTAGTCTTCAAAGGGACATCTTTGCTCTTCAGCACTTTAAAGAGGTCTTTTGCAGCAGATTTGCTCAGTGCAATACATTGTCTGATGTCATGACCATTGCTTCCATTGGTGTTGATTGGGGAACTAAGTCATATGAAATCTTTGACAACTATAATCTTTTCTCTATCATGATGCTGCTTATTGGTCCAGTTGTGAGGATTTTTTGTTTTCTTTATGTTGAGGTGAAACCCTATAGGGCAGTTCTATTCTGTCACAGAGAGTAGTAGGGTCACTATAAGTTTGAATGGACTCCACCGCACCTAACAACCACAATGTCGGTTTCTTCGTTTTGAAAAGTGTGTAATGGTAATATGAGATGTTCACGTTAGGAAAGGTGTTTTGGTCAACAAGTGCCACTCTGACAGGAATATATCACAAATGGAATGGCTTGAACAAACAGGAGTTTATTCTCTTACAGTTTTGGAAGCTAGAAGTCCAAGTTCAAAGTGCCAGGCTCTTGGGGCTGGGTGAAAGTCCTTCCACCTTGGCTTCAGCTCTGCCTTCTGCCCCCTGCCCACTGAAGCTGGAGGCTTTCCTCACTCAGACAGCTGCTGGCTGCAGAGACTGACAAGCCTAAGGTTTACAAGTAAAAAGGCACAGTCCCAATGTTTCCAAACCACACAGAAGGCCATTGATTCAAGACCAGTGAAGGTCCCAAGGTCGGCAGAGCACGGCAGGCTACTGAATGAAGACTCTGCTACATGCCGGGTCCAAGCGTGCCGTAAGCTAGAGACCATTCCCAAGGCTTCTCCTTGTATACAGGAAGCAGACCACATCCCAAAGGCAGCTACTCAGCTGCTTGTGGTAGATCCCACCATGGAGTTGATTGCCAGTCTCATCATGGAGACTAACTAACACCAGCTGCCCAGCCACTCAACCAGGCCCAGCCAAGTTGACATACAATCTTAACTATCGCACAAGAAGTCCCCAGGTGGCGCAAACAATTAAGCATTCAACCACTAGCCAAAAGGTTGGTGGTACAAACCCACCCAGGGACACCTCAGAAGACAGGTTTGTGATCTGCTTCTGAAAGGCTGCAGTCTTAAAAGCTTTATGGAGCAGGTCTACTCTGCACACATGCTCTCACACATGGCCTCTCCACAAGTCGGGGTCAGCTCAACATCAGTGAACAACTACAGAAAGCATTGGGGCAAACTAGTGAGAGGTTTACAGGAACTCTCTAGGTCTTTACAGTTTTCCTGGAAATCTGAAATTATTCCAAAATTAAAAGTTTAAAGGAAAAAGAAAATGTCCATCCATGGTTGCAAAAAGGGCCTGGCAGCTGCAACCAACCTCCTCTGACTGCACAAGGAGGGAGAAGAATCCGGAACAACATCGACAGCCCAAGGCTGGTTCCCATGAGGCGGAGGTCAGATCTGCCTCCACCCTTCTAACCTTTTGCCAGTTCTGACACCAACCGTCTTTCCCACGGCACTCTCTACTTCTCTGCCGGGTTCCAGAATTCATTGCAATGGCCACACAGAACTCACACACAATACTAATGATCATAGGGTTGTCAGGGAAGCAACAGGTTACAATTCAGGATCAGAAACCAGTCAGGATACAGTTCTTCAAACAGGACGGCTTCTCCTCAGCTGTGGCACAGATACGTTTCTCACTGGCCTCTTGCCTCTGTCTTGTTTGGGCCAGTGTTACAAAGCTCTTGTAGTTCTGCCGTGCCCAGAGAGGCACCCCACTCTGCCAGGAAGCCTCCTGCCCAAAGGCACTCAGCTTTCTCGCTCCGCGAGCCAGCAAGCCCATCGCTCCATCTCAGGCTAATCTCTTGATTCTGCTGCTGCCGTCTCTCCGCCAAGGAAGTCCAGCTCAGGGATCTTGGATCCAAAGGACGTCCTTTGCTCCTGGCTCTTCTGTCTTGCTGGCAGTAAAATCCTCCTTTCTGCCTCTGAAAGGGCTCATTATAAGCCTAATGGGATGGCAAAACAGACCAATCCCCATATTAAGGTACCACACACCTTATTTCCGTGGTGCCAACCCTACAAGGGTGCCATGTACCTTGTTTCCATTACTAACAAGGTATGCAATCCCCTTGGTGGGCCACAAGCGCCTCACATTTGCATAGTCCCACCCAGTCATCTGGTGGGAGTCACAAAGACCATGACTAGAAGGGCCATAGTAAGTAATTCACAGCACCATCACAGTTAACTGCATGGATGGTGGTAGGTTTATTGAACAGAACATTATACAGCATTAAAATGAAGTTCACTGCAGTTAACCACACACACAAATGTGCTTCCACTTACATATAAAGTTTCAAAAACTAGGCAAAACTAAATACTCATGGACAAGGTCTATATTATAGTAACCCTAGGGGTTAGTCGGGGAGCTCTGGTAGCATAGTGCCTACGACACTTGACTGCTAATCAAAAGGCTGGTGGTTCAAACCCACCAGCCACTCCTTGGAAGGAAGGTTGGACAATCTACTTCCATAGTGATACTGCCTCGGAAACTCAAGGAGGGGTCACTATGAGTCGGGTCTGACTCGACGGCACATAACAACAATAACAACAGGGGTTAGTACCCACTTTTCTTTCTTTCTTTCTTCTTTTTTTTTACTAACATATTTGCCAAGTCAACACTTTTTACAGGCACAGCTCAGTGACACCGTGTGCAAATTGCATGGGAGTTGTCTGACCTCCTCTGACTGCATGAAGGAGAGACAGGATACCTATTAGCATCAGCCCAAGGCTGATTCCTATGAGGCTGCAGTCAGACATATCTCTAGCCTCCAATCTCTTTACCAATTCTGACACCAGCTGTTTCACCCACAGCACTCTCGGCTTCTCTGCTGGGGTGGAGAATTCCTTGCAATGGCCACACAGAGCTCACAGACAATAATCATGATTATGGCATTTATTAGGGGAGTAGAAGGATCAGAAATGACTCAGGGTACATACAATTGCTCAGTCAAGACCGCCTCTTCTCAGCCATGCCTGCTGGCAGACCTCTCCCTTGGCCCTCAACCCTTGGCCCGGCCTCTGCCTTGCTCAGGCAAGTATTACAAGGCTCTTTAGCTCTGCCAATAAGTGCCCAGAGGCACCCCACTCCCCCCGTAAGCCTTGGCCGGAAGGCTCTCAGCTCTTTCACTCCGCGGGCCGGCACACCCACTGTAACCGCCTTGCTCTGTGAGCCAGGGAGCACACGGTGCCCTCTTGCACCATTCTCCTGGTTCTGCTGCCACTGTTTCCCCGTGACTAATTCTTGCCATCTTATGCCATCTCCAGTGTTACAGCTCTCTGTCTCCCGGGTCTAGAAGGTTCTCAGAGGAGGAGCCACGGGTCCAAAAGATGTGCTCTGCTCCTGTCTCTTCCTGGTGGTAGTGAGGGCCCCATTTCCTGCCTCTAAGATGGCTCATTGTAAACCTTGCAGGATGTCAAAACTGACCAATCCTCACATGAGAGTTCCACTCACCTTATTTGCATGACTGCACCCCTACAAAGGTGCCGTGCACCTTATTTTCATTATTAGCAAACTCTTCAATCCCCTTGGTGGGCCACAAGCAACTTATTTGCATAGTCTTATCCAATCATCTGGTAGGGGTTATAAGACCATACTGAGAAATCATTTCTCAGGACAGAAATTTATACAGAGACAGAAAAGGAGGAGGAGATGTTTAGAGAGAAAAAGGAGAAGAGGGAAGGAAGAAAGTGGATGTATCAACCCAGAGAAGAAAAAGGAAAAAAGCAAGGGAGATAAACAGCTAGAGTTATCAGGATCATACATGCCATCCACAAAAATAAAACTTGCTATATTTACAAAACAAAACAAAAAAAAGACCATAGCAAGAAAGACCACATATATATTTGTTGCTGTTGTTGTTATGTGCTGTCGAGTCGGACCCGACTCATAGTGACCCCTCCTTGGGTTTCCGAGGCAGTATCACTACGGAAGTAAATTGCCCCATCTTCCTTCCAAGGAGTGGCTGGTGGGTTTGAACCACCAGCCTTCTAGTTAGCAGTCAAGTGCCTTAGCCACTATGCTATCAGAGTTCCTATATATATGTGTGTGTGTGTGTGTGTGTGTAACAGCTGTCCATCACATTGCACCCCAATTACATCACTCATGTTGTGCAGCCATTACTAACATCCATTGCCAAGTTCTCCATCACTATCAACAGATACTTACTACTTTCTAAACAGTGATGCCTCTTTTTCATCCTCCCTCCCACCCCTGGCAAACCTATTGTGTCAAGTCAATGCCTACTCCTAGGGACCCCATAGGGAAGAGGAGAATTGTCCATGGGGTTTCCAAGGCTGCAGTCTTTACAGAGGCAGACTTCCTCATCTTTCTCCTGAGGAGCTACTTATAGGTTTGAACTACCAAACTTTGTTGTTGTTGTTGTTGTTGTGTGCCGTCGAGTCGGACCCGACTCATAGCGACCCCTCCTTGGGTTTCCGAGGCAGTATCACTACGGAAGTAGATTGCCCCATCTTCTCTACACATTTACTTATTTTAGAGATTTCATATATATGAGATCATACAGGATTTGTCATTTTGTGAGTGACTTACTTCCTTTAGTTTAATGTTTTCAAAGTTCATCCATGTTGTGGCAGCATTGCTATGGCTCGATGGTACGCACAGATCACATTTTGTTAATTTATTCATCTCTGACAGTCATTGCCATCAAGTTGAAGCTGACTCACAGCACCCCTAGAGGACTGAGTTGAACTGCACCATAAGGTTCCCAAGGCTGTCAATCTTTACCGAAGCAAAGTCCCAACCAAACCCACTGGCAGTAGAGTGCATTCCGACTCACAGCGCCCCTAGAGGACAGAGTGGAACTGCCCCACAGGGTTCCTAAGGCTGTCAATCTTTACTGAAGCAAAGCCCAAACCACACCCACTGCCGTGGAGCCCATTCTGACTCACAGAGCCCCTAGAGGACAGAGTGGAACTGCCCCACAGGGTTCCTAAGGCTGTCAATCTTTACTGAAGCAGGGCTGGAGGGTTAAAACTGGTTAGTAGCTGAGTGTTCAAGCACTGCACCACCAGATTCCTGTCAATAACGCCCATTATTCTGATGAGATAATTGAGGCTCAGAAAGGTTAATTCACTTGCTCAAGGACACAGTTATGGGATCAAGATTTGAACTGAGATCCATGTGATTCTGAAGTTTCTCTCTCTGAGTCCAGGTACCAGTTTTCTCGCTGGTTTCCTGCTTCCTTCTTATTCCTTCTCTGATCTTCTCTCCCCACATCAGCCTAAGGGATGGGTGAAAGATAAAGCTGGTCGACTCCTCCCCCTTCCTAAAATCCTGAGGTGATCAGAGTCAAGACAATGCACAATCCAGAATCAATGCCTGGACTGGAGAAAACATGGCTACAAAGGACATTTTGGGGCTTATTCTAATGCTCATATATTTGTTTTAATATGTGTTAGAGGAATAAGTAAGTAGTCCATTAAACATAGAATTACCACATGACCCAGCAATTCCGCTCCTAGATACATGCCCAAAAGGCTTGAAAACAGGCACTCAAACAGATACTCATACAGTGATATGTGTAGCGGCATTTTCCACAAAGTGGAGAGTTTGGGATTGGTGGATTCAACAATGATATTATTTCATCAGTGTTACATTTCGTGATTTTGATCATTGTATTGAGGTTTGAGAAGAGGATGTCTTTGTTCTTAGCAGCTCATGCCAGAGGATTTAGAAGTTAAGGGACATGCTGTCTGCAACTGACTCATAAATGTTCAGAAAAGAGTGAGATACAGCAAATGCAGAAAATGTCATTGGTAATTGGTGAATCTGGAAAAGAGGAAGTTGTTGGTTTTTTTTTTTTTTAATCATTGGTAGTTTTCTGTGTGTTTGAAATGATTATGAGTGAAAAACAAAACAACACCTGTGGGCTCAGGACCACAGTCACAGGGGACATCAAGCTCAATTGGCGTAACATACTACACAAAATATTGTTCCATCTCCTACTTTGGCGAGTAGTGACTAGGATCTTAAAAGCTTGCAAGCAGCCATCTAGATGCAACGATGGGTCTCTCCTCATCCACAGAAAAGAAGAATGAAGAAAACCAAAGATTCATGGAAACAATTAGTCCTGTGACTGGTACACCATGTGATCCTCAGCCTATATGACTATGAGACCAGAAGAACTAGATGGTGCCCGGCTACCACCGTCAACCACTCGGAGGGGGATCCTCTGTAGGAGATCTTGGATAGGGAGGGAGAACAATGTGGAACAAACTCAAAATCATTTGGGGGAAAAATAAAAGGGGGAACCAGGTTTGCTGGTCTGATAGAGCCTGGTGGAACCCCTGAGACTATGACCCCTAGCTGCCCATCAGGTCTGGAATTGAACCCACACCTGTGGCTTCCAGCCAAACAAAAGGCAGGCATATGAGTTGAACATGTACCCGAGGTAGATACACTTCTTGGAGAGAACAATCATGGGAGAAAGAAGGGTTGTGTATGCACAGGGAGACAGCTCAGGGGGCAGGAGTGCATGGAGGGATGGACACAGGGAAGAGGTAACTATCGGGAGGAAGTGGGAGGGGAGCTGTTGCATTGGGGTAAATTGTAGGCAATGTCATGAGAGAAAGTGTGTGTACACTGCTGTATGGAAAGTGAATTTGCTCTGTAAACTTTCACCCAAATCAGAATGAAAAATAAACAAACAAATAAACAAAACAACAATAAAAACAAACCCTTCATTCCGGTCTTCATTGTTCTTCTCCTTAGGTGATGGCCTGTTGAGTCGATTTCAACTCATTGCAACCCTGTAGAGTTTTCTAGGCTGTAAACTTTATGGAGACAGATCACCAGGTCTTTCTCCCACAGAGTCACTGGGTGGATTCAAACTGTCAACCATTTGGTTAGCAGCTGAACACTTAACTATTGCACCACCAGGACTCCTTCACCCTACTCCTAGAGAATGAAAGCATACATTCACACCCTTGTACACACACGTTCATAGCAACATTATTCATCATAGACAGAGAATGAAAACAACTAAAATGTCCATCAATGGATGAATGCATAAACAAAATGTGGTCTATCCTTACAATGGAATATTATATGGCTGTAAAAAGGAATGAAGTACCATTCCATACTGAGACATGGATTAATGTTGACAATATTATGGGATGTGAAGGAACCCAGACACAACTACATATTGTATGTTTATAATCCCATTTACATGAAATATCCTAAATAGGCAAATCCACAGAGACAGAAAGTTTACTAGTTGCCAGGGGTTTGGGAGAGGGAGGAATGGGAAATGACTGTTTAATGGTACAGAGTTTTTTGGGATGTGATGGAAATGTTCCAGAACTAGATAGTGGTGATAGTTGCATGTGCTTGTGAATATATAAAAAACAACTAGATCATACACTTTTAAATGGTGAGTTTTATGTTCTGGGAATCATACCTGAGTTAAGGAGCAATAAGAACAAAGTCTTGAGGAAGAACTTTCCAAAACTAAGGCCCTTGACATGACTGAGACTTCTGACTAAAGTCCAGGCCGAATTCCATCTTGTCTTAAAAGACTCCATTTTGGACTTTTAAAGAGAGCTTCTGTCATACAATGCAGCCTGTCACTTCTGTAAAATTCCCACTGCAACTTTGACCTAAGTGCAAGTAGTTCTGCAGAAAAATGTGGTTTTTGCTATATTTAGAAATGGCCAATGTCAAGGTTGTAGCCACTTCTTGGTCACAGCCAGCTACCCAGAGTGACAGAGTAGTTGAACCTGTGGGCTTGGGATGATAGTCTCAGGGGACATCAAGCTCAACTGGCATAACATACTACACAAAACATTGTTCCACCTCCTACTTTAGTGAGTAGTGACTGGGATCTTAAAAGCTTGCAAGCAGCCATCTAGATGCAACAATGGGTCTCTCCTCATTCAGAGAAAAGAAGAATGAAGAATATCAATTCATGGAAACAATTAGTCCTAGCGACTGGTATACCATGAGATCTGCAGCCTATATGACTATGAGACCAGAAGAACTATATTGTGCCCGGCTACCACTGTCAACCACTTGGAGTGGGATCTATGTAGGAGATCCTAGATAGAGAGGGAGAACAATGTGGAGCAAAACCCAAAATCATTACGAAAAAAATAAAGGGGTGGGTGGGTGGGTGGGACCAGGTTTGTTGGTCTGATAGAGCCTGGTGGAACCACTGAGACTATGGCCCCTAGCTGCCCTTCAGGTCTGGAATTGAACCCACACCTGTGGCTTCCA
>NW_006921686.1:1901584-1914204 GCF_000298275.1 Orycteropus afer afer | reverse complement strand
GCTAACCAGAAGGCTGGCGGTTCAAACCCACCAGCCACTCCTCGGAAGGAAGATGGGGCAATCTACTTCCGTAGTGATACTGCCTCAGAACCCCAAGGAGGGGTTGCTATGAGTTGGGGCCAACTTGATGGCACATAACAATAACAACAACAACAACAGGTGTTAAGCACATGACATTAGTGGTTGGCCAATTCTCAGAAAGTGCCCCTTGGTCCTTCTGTGATGATTAAGGTTGTGTGTCAACTTGGCTGGGCCATGCTTCTCAGTGGTTTGGCAGTTATGATATTATCATCTTCCATGATGAGTAGTCCCCTCCATGATGAGGTCGGCTAAGAGCAGCCAATCAGTTGAAAGAGAGTTTCCTCAATGGTGTTACCTGTTTCTAATATATATGGACATTTTGGCAAAGCTCTTGGGCTTTTTGCTCAATCTGGTTGCTACATCTGGGTAATCATCATCTGACCTCTGGTTCTCGGGACCTGAGCCAGTGAGTGGTCTGCTACATTCCTTGATGGTTGTGGGACTCAGCCTCCACAGCCTATGAGCAACAGCCTGCCATCTTACCTGGTGACCTTGGATTCATCACTCTCCATAGCCCATGAGCCAGCAGCTTGCTGTCTGACCTGCTGCTGATCTTGGGTTTGTTAGCCCCTACAACTATGTAAGTCAGGAGAAGCCTCAGGCCTGATGTCTGACCTATGGACCTAAGATACCTGAGGTGTAGTGAATTACCTGGTATGGCTTTTCTAGCCATAAGTCTTTGTAAACTCCATGGTAGAATTTGCTGTGAGTAGCTGAGGAGCTCCTGATTGTAAAAGTTATCCACCTGGGGTATTTCTGTTGAGTGTGGCACAAAGCAGTGTTCTGGGCTGTCTCTCAGGTCCTTAGAATTCTGATGTTATGGTTGGCTAGTTTGGCCACTCTGCCGGGCTCAAAAGGAGGCCTCTTAGAGGCAGAAGTCTCTGTCTGACCTCAGCTGAGGAAGACGTGTTGATGAGAAAGAGACACCAAGAGACATGCACTGCTGAGAAAGAGACATACACTGCTGAGAAGGAGACACTGAGAGACATGAATTGCTGGGAGAGAGACTGAGAGAGACTGTTGGGTGAGAGATGGCAGGCTGGGAGAGAGACTGAGCATTTTTCCTGAACTCTAACTGTAGCCTGGTGCTTCCCTAATAAACTCCATAATCTGTGAGTTCTGTATGGCCACTGCAGTGAACTGTCGAACCCTGAGCAGAAAAGTGTGTGCTGCGGGAGGAACAGTTGATGTCAGGGTTGGTGAAAGGGTTACAGGGAGGTAACATGTCTGGCATTGAAGGAATACGCCTTGGGTACTGATAGTGATCCTGTCTTCATCTTGTGGGGTTAGAGGAGGTCAGAAAATGTGGCCTCCTTGCCCTTTTTGCAATATCCCATTTAAAAAAAGAAAAGAAAAAGAAAGGAAAGAAAGAAAAGAAACCTGTGCCTGGGTCCTTACAAAGCCTTGTACTTTTCCATAACTTTGTTCTATCCCCTCCCCTTAAACTCAGTCAATGTCAACCAATCGCAAATATTTAAGCTGTAGACTTCTGCTTGAGGTTCTTGTTTGTTTAAACCCCTGCAACTAAGCAGCTCTCTGGAGCATTTAGTGTATTGTTTTCACTTTGTGTTCCCTAGTTTAAACTATACTTTGATTTCCACAATAGTTTTTACAATTTTACCTTTAACAGAGTGTTGGTGTTTCTCAACTCTAGTTCATTTTGGTGTCAGAAGTGGGATCTGAAGGAGCATCTCTTGAGGTGAGCAACACCCCCTGAGGTTCTTAGGAATTTGGGCTTAGCCAGTGGGACTGTTTGTATTCTCTAATCGGCATTTAGGGGGACACCTTAGTGAGTGATCTCTTGGATCAAACCTCCATGTTTTTGTGTCAAGACTCTGTAGTTTATTGTGGAATCTGTTTTTCATCCTTTCTTTCCTGTGTGACCTAGGTTTGGTGCATGGAATGGCTATTGTTGATGTTGCTGTAGAGGATCTCAAAGGTGGCATTGTAGGGGTTACTGTAAGTTCCTCAGAGTCTTCAGGACTCGCTTTGACTCTGGGAAGCCAAAAGTAACGCCCTCTCCTGCCTCACTGTAAGAAACTGAGAGCAACACTCCCACTTAGCCTCTAAGTATTGTTGTGTGCATGGTTGTTGCACAGTAATCCCTGCAGGTGTTTGTGTTCTGTAATTCCTGCAATTGTTTGGTATCTGTTACTGTAATTCTTGCAAGAGCTGTTTTTTTGTTTTTTTTTTTTTTTTAGTTCTAGTAAATGTCTGGTATTTGTTTACAGTTCTCTTGAGAGCTTTGAGCTTACAGGCTTTGAGCACCCTCTACCAAGATGCCAGTAAGAAGGTACAGTCCAGGTCTTGAGAAAATTAGTTTCTCTGTGTTTTCACTATACTTATTCCAAGCACTGTGGGGTTTTAAAATTCTTGCAGGTATATGAAAATTATTGAAAAACTCTGATGGTGGCAGTGGTTTCTGTATAATATGGGTCATGATAATTCCAAGAGCAGACAGAAGTCTCCCTCTGGGACTCCTGCCCCTTTACGAATAAGCATTTTGGTCTTTTGATCTGTGCTTTCTGCCTGGCTGGTACACCATGTGGGGCCAGTCTGGAGAAGCAATGGCTGAAAAATCTTTTAATCTTTCTAAACTAACTTCCCTACACAGCAAATTAGAAAATAAAGAGTTCCCAATCAAGCAAATTTAACAAGACACTTTTAAAAATTAGTATATTAAGGCCTCTAAGAGAGATCAATAAAAACCAATTGCCATTGAGTTGTTTCTGACTGTGGAGACCTCAAGTGGGTCAGAGTAAAACTGTTTTCCGTAGGATTTTCAAGGGCTGATTTTTCTGAAGTAGATTGTCAGGCCTTTCTTCTGACTTGCATCTGGATGGACTTGAACCTCCAACGTGTTGGTTAACAGTTGAGTGTGTCAACCATTTACACCACCCAGAAAAATAGAAATTAGGAAAATTCAGGGCTTGGTTAATTCTGCCTGACCTCCCACAGCAGCCACCAGGCTACCACCTATCAATGGGCAATGGTTTGTGTTATATGTCTCCCACTGGAGTGTGAGCTCCAGGAAGGCAAGACTGGGGCTGTCTCAGGCACCACGGTGTTCTCAGCATGGCCCTGACCGGGGTGGCACAGCGCAGGTGCTCAGGGAAGTTGTGTGTCATGAACAGACTCCAAGCTAAGAAGTTTGGACTTCCACTTGTGGGCACCTGGAGCTGTAGAAGAGTTTTAATCAGGGGAGTGTCAAGGCTGAAGTGTGCTTTTAGAAACCCTAGGTGTCCTTTGTACTCAGCCCAGACACCCCACACACCTCCCACACGTGACCCGTATTAGCACCTGACCTAAGCCATGGAATTTTCAATCAACTCATACGCTTGCAAAAGCTGGATGAAGAACTAGGAAGGCTGAAGAAGAATTGATGTGTTCTAATTACAGTACTGGCAAAGAATACTGAATATACCGTGGCCTGCCAGAAGAGCGAACACATCTGCCTTGGACGAAGTACAGCCAGAACCTTCCTCAGAAGTGAGGATGATGAGACTTTGACTCACATACTTTGGACATGCTAGCAGGAGGGACCAATCCTTGGAGAAGGACATCATGCTTGGTAAGCTTAGAGGGTCAGCAAAAAAGAGGAAGACCCTCAATGAGATAGACTGACACAGTGTGTGATAGTGGGAGCTGTGTGTCAACTTGGCTGGACCACAATTCTGTGTAGTTTAAGCAGTTGTGATGGGTTATTCCCATGATGGGATCAGATGATTATGTTTTGAGCAGCCAATCTGTTGAAAGGGAGTTTCCCTAGGGGTGTGGCCTGCTTCCAGTATATTTATGGACATCCTGGGAAAAGAGACACTCCTCTGTGGATCGGGATTCTGTTGTGCTGCCTAAACTGTCCATGAGCAAACAATCCACCATTCGGCCTGGAGATCTTGGATTCGTCATTCGTTGGAGTCAACAGCCGGTGTACTGCCTGCCAGCCCTGAGCTCCTCAGCCCCTGCAGCTACATGAGTCGGGAGAAGCCTCCAGCTTGACGTTTGATCCAAGAACTTGGGACTTGCCAGTTTCTATAAGTGTGCGAGCCATTTTAATAAGATAAATTTCTCTTTCTCTATATATATATGCTTTACTGGTTTTGTTTCTCTAGAGAACCCAGTCTAACATATTTGGTACCAGAAGTGGGGTCTGCAATTTTGGGCTCAAACATACCAAGGAATATGAGGCTGGTACAGGACCCGGAAGTGGTTCATTCTGTTGTGCATAGAGTTGCCATGAGTTGGAACCAACTCTACAGCAGCTGAGAGCAACAACAATAGGCTGCCATAACAACTTGGGTTTTGTTAACCAGAAGGTTGGCAGTTGACATCCACCCAGAGGTACTTCTGAAGAAAGGCTGGTGATCAAATTTTGGAAAATCAGCCCTTGAAAACCCTATGGAGCACAGCTCTATACTGACATACATGGGGTCAACAACATTATTTGCTCACAGTTCTGGAGACCAGAAATCTTCCATCAAGGTTTCTGCAGGACCTTACTCCCTTGAAGCTCAAGGAGAGGATACTTCTTTGGCTCCTCCAGCTTTTGGGGGTTCCTGGCATTCCTTGGTTTGTGGCTCTATCACCCCAATACCTTCCTCTATCTTAACATGAAGGTGCTTGTGGTCTACCAAGGGGATGAACAGCTTGTTAATAGTGTAAATGAGGTATATGGCACCCTTGCAGGGGTGGGACCATGCAAATAAGGTGTAAGAAAACTGTGGTGGTTAAGTTTGTGTGTCAACTTGGCTAGGCCTGGATGAGTGGCTGGGCAGCTGGTGGTAGTCATTCCCCATGATGAGACTGGCAATCAGCTCCATGGTGGGATCTACCACAAGCAGCTGAGTATGTGGGTATGTGGTCTGCTTCCTGTATATAAGGAGAAGCTTTGAGAATGGTCTCTGGCCTATGACACGCTCAGACCCTGCATGTAGCCGTGTCATTACTCAACAGCCTGCCATGCTCTGCCGACTTTGGAACTTACAATGGACTTAAGTTAGTGGCCTGCCGTGTGGTTTGGTAACATCGGGACTGTGCCTTTTTACTTGTCAACCTTGGGGCTTCTCAGCCTCAGCAGCCAGCAGCTGTCTGAGTGAAGAAACGCCTCTAGCTCCAGTGGGCTGGGAGCAGGAGGCAGAGCTGGACCCCGAGGTTGAGGGGCTTTCCTCCAGCCCCTAGAGCCTGGCACTCTGCACTGGGACTTAAAGCCTCCAAACTGTAAGAGAATAAATTCCTGTCTGTTAAAGCCATTCCATTTGTGGTATATTCTTGTCAGTGCAGCACTAGGGAACCAGAACAGAACCCTAATGTGGAGATTGGTCAGTTTTGCCATCCCATTTGGCTTTAAATGAGCCATCCAAAGGCAGAAAGGGGGATCTTACTACCATCAAGACAGGAGAAGAACCAGGGGTGGAGCATGTCTTTGGGCCCAAACCCCCTGTGCTGGACCTCCTTGGCAGAGGGACACAAAGAGAGGGCAGAAAGAGGGTGGCAACAGAGGCAGTAGAACCAAGACCATTGTGAGACGGAGCAGCAGGCTTGCCGGCCCACAGAATGAGAAGGCTGAGTGCCTTTGGGCAGAGGTTCCTGGTGAAGTGGGCTGCACCTAGATGTTCCTATAGGAAGAGCTAAAAGAGCTTTGGAACCCTTGCCCGAGCAGAGCAGAGGCCAGGCTGAGAGGCCCAGGGCCAGAAAAAGGTGTGCCTACAAGCATGGCCAAGGAAGTCTGTCCTGATCGAAGAATTGTATCCTGAGCATCCCCAAAGCTGAGTTGTAACCTGTTACTTCCCTAATAAACTCCATGTTCATGAGTATTGTCTGTGAGTTCTGCGTGCAACTCCATTCTAGATGTCACTATGAGTTGGAATCGACTGGACAGCTCACAGCCACATGATGCTGAACAGGTTTCAGGATGGAACTAGGAAGAAAGTCCTGGCAATCTACTTCCGATGATCGTGGCATTTCATCCCAAGAGGTTGCCAGGTGAGTTAGACTGGGTTCTCTAGAGAAACAAAACCAATAAAGCTTATATAGAGAGAGAAAGATAAATTTATTTTAGGAAAATATCTCACACACTTATAGAAGCCGGCAAGTTCAAAGTTCTTGGGTCAAACGTCAAGCTGGAGGCTTTTCCCGACTCATGCAGCTGCAGGGGCTGAGGAGCTCAAGGTTGGCAGGCAGTGTACTGGCTGTTGACTCCAACGAATGACGGATCCAAGATCTTCAGGCCGAATGGTGGATTGTTCACTCACAGACAGTTGTAGGCAGCACAACAGAATCCCGATCCACAAAAGAGTGTTTCTTTTCCCAGTATGTCCATAATTATACTGGAAGCAGGCCACATCCCTAGGGAAACTCCCTTTCAACTGATTGGTTGCTTGAAACATGTACATCTGATCCCATCAGGGGAATAACCACATCACAGCTGCTTAAACCACACAGAATTGTGGTCCAGCCAAGTTGACACACAGCTCCAATTGTCACACCAGGAGTCACAGGTTGACTCAGTGGCAGCAATGCACATCAAGCAGTCACTCCCTCTCCGCTTTCCTTGGCAACCACTAATCTGCTTTCATTCCATTTTATGGCTAAATCTATTGTATGGATAAGAAGCTCCGGTGGTGTAGGGGATAAGGCATTTGGCTGCTAACCAGAAGGCTGGCGGTTCAAACCCACCAGCCACTCCTTGGAAGGAAGATGGGGCAATCTACTTCTATAAAGATTTACAGCCTCAAAAACCCAATTGGGAAGTCACTATGGGTCAGAATCAACTTGATGGCAGTGAGTTTGGTTTGGTTTGGTTTCATTGTATGGATATACCTCAACTCATTGATTGTTGAAGTACATTTGGGTTGTTTCCAACTTTTTGACTATTGTGAATAGTGCTGCTCTGATTTTTAATTGTGATTTGGGTCTGAACATTTTTTTTTTAAATTTTATTGTGATTCGGGTGAAAGTTTACAGAGCGAATTCATTTTCCATACAGCATTTCATACACATTTTGCTTCATACTCTGACTACAGTTCCCCACAGTGTAACAGCTCTCTTCCCACTTCCTCCCCATAGTTACTGCTTCCCTGTGTCCTTCCCTTCCATGCACTCATGCACTGCACCCCTGCAACTGTCTCCCTGTGCAAACACTGCCCATCTGACTTCTCATGATTGGTCATTCTAAGGAGTGTATCTACCTGATGTACATGTTCACCCCATATGCCTGTCTGTTGTTTGACCAGAAGCTATGAGAGTGAGTTCAGTTGAGATGAAAATTTTTGTTTAAGTTTTTGTTCGAAGACCTGTTTCCATTTCTTTTCTGTATATACCCAGGAGTGGAATCACTGGGTCAAGGGTTATAGGGTGGTGCAAGGAGTCCTTGGATGGTGAAATAGTTAAACACTTAGCTTTAACTAAGAGGTTGGTGGTTCAAATCCACTCAGGGACACCTTGGAAGAAAGGCCTGCCAATCTGCTTTCAAATAATCACAGTCGTGAAAACTCTGTGGGCCACAGTTCTGCTCTGAACCACATCGGGTTGCCATGAGTCCGAGTTGACTGTATGACAACTATTCTTGTTTTGTTTTGCTTTGTTCTTTAGAGTAACTCAGTGTTTAACTTTTTGAGGAACTATTAAACTGATTTGCACATTGGCTATTCCATTTTACATTCCCACCAGCAATGAATGAGAGTTCCAGTTTCTCCAGAGCCTCACCAACACTTGTTAGTTTTCATCTCCCCTCTCTTCCCCTCCCCTCCTCTGTCTCTTTCTAGTAGCCATTCTAGTGGGTCTAATCGAGTGTCTCCTGGCGGCTTCCAGTTGCGTTTCCCATGATAACTAATGATGTTGAGCATCTTTTCATGTGCTCATTGGCTATTTTCTAACCATCTTTTGCAAGATAAACACAATGTCTGTCACCTCCGTGAAGCCATTTTCTTGCATCCATCAGTCTAACGGTTGGTCTGAATTCCTACTCTCTTCCCTCTGCAACTTCCAACATCATTGGTCCTTTTCTCCCTTTCTAGCCCTAAGCTAAGGAGCTCTAGTGTCACAGTGCTTAAGGGCTCAGCTGCTAACTGAAAGGTCGTTGGTTTGAACCTACAAGCCGCTCTGCAGAAGAAAGATGTGGCAGTCTGCTTCCATAAATATTGACAGCCTTAGAAACCCTCTGGGGCAGTTCTACTGTGTCCTCTAGGGGCGCTGTGAGTTGGAATCAACTCAGCATGATCAAAATGGCAATGAGTTTGGTTTTGGTTAGCCCTAACCTGCCCACTCTTGTCTTGCTCTTCCTTTTCTAGATGGGGAGGTGGGAACTTGGACCAATTATCAAACTTCTCTATACCACAGGTTCTTCATCTGTGAAATGGGGATGACAACAGCACAAGGTTCTTTGTTGTTGTAACCATGCAATGAGTTAACACATACAGAAAAAAACAAACCTGTTGTCATTGAGTATATTCCAACTCATGAGAACCCCGTGGTTACAGAGTAGAAGTGCACTCCATATGGTTTTCTTGGATGGAATCTTTACAAAGGCAGATCACCAGGCCTTTCTTCCAGGGCAATGCAATAGCACAACTGCTCCATAGTGTTTTCAAACCTATGACCTTTTGGAAGCACAGTGGCAAGGCTTTCTTCCAAGATGTCTTTGGGTGTGTTCAAACCACCTTCCTTTTGCTAGTAGCAGAGTGCATAGCCATTTGCATCACCCAGGGACCTTGAGTTAATGTATATAAAGGGGTTTTAAAAGTACCAGACACACAGTAAGTTGTTGTTGTTGTTGTTAAGTCTGTCGAGTTGACTCTGACTCATAGTGACCCCGTGTGCAACAGAATGAAACACTGCCTGGTCATGTGCCATCCTCAGAATCCCTGCTGTATCTGAACCCATCATTGCAGCCACTGTGTCAATCCATCTCACTAAGGGCCTTCCCCTTTTTGGTTGACCTTTCACTTTACCAAGCATGATATCCTTCTCCAGGAAATGGTCTCTTCTGAGAACATGACCAAAGTAGGACAGATGAAGTCTGACCATTCTCGCTTCCAAGGAGAATTCCAGCTGCATTTCTTCCGGGACAGATTTGTTAGTTCTTCTGGAAGTCCATGGTACTTTCAGAATTCTTCACCAATGCCGCAACTCAAAAGCATCAACTCTTCTTCAGTCTTCCTTATTCATTGTCCAGCTCTCACATGCATATGAGGTGACTGAAAATACCATGGCGTGGGTTAGGTGCACCTCAGTCTTCAAGGAGACATCTCTGCTCTTCAGCACTTTAAAGGGGTCTTTTGCAGCAGGTTTGCCCAGTGCAATATATTGTCTGATGTTTTGACTGGTGCTTCCATAGGTGTTGACTGTGGATCCAAGTAATATGAACTCTTTGACAACTTCAATCTTTTCTCCATTTATAGTGATGCTACTTATTGGTCCAGCTGTGAGGAATTTCATTTTCTTTATGTTGAGATGTAATCCATACTGCAGACTATAGTCTTTAATCTTCAAGTCATCCTCACTTTCAGCAAGCAAAGTTGTGTCATCTGTAAATTGCAGGTTGTTAATGAGTCTTCCTCTAAGCCTGATACCACACTCTTCTTCATATAATCCAGCTTCTTGGATTATTTCCTCAACATACAGATTGAATAAGTATGGCAAAAGATTACAACCTTGATGCACTCCCTTCCTGAACTTAAACCATACAATATCCCCTTGTTCTGTTTGAATGACAGCCTCCTGATCTATGTACAGGTTCCATAAGCACAATTAAGTGTTCTGGAATTCCCGTTCTTTTCAATGTTATCCATAATTTATTTTGATCCATACAACTGAATGCTTTTGCGTAGTCAATGAAACACAAGTAAACATCTTTCTGGTATTCTTTGCTTTCAACCAAGATCCATTTGACATCAGCAATGATAGCCCTCATTCCGTGTTCTCTTCTGAATCCAGCTTGCATTTCTGGAAGTTCTCTGTCAATATACTGCTGCAACCGTTTTTGAATTATCTTCAGTAAGATTTTACTTGCATGCAATATTAATTATATTGTTCAATAATTTCCACATTCTGTGGAATCACCTTTCTTTGAAATAGGTACAAATATGGATCTCTTCCAGTCAGTTGGCCAGGTAGCTGTCTTCCAAATTTCTGGGCATAGCTGAGTGAGTGCCTCCAGCAGGGCATCCGTTTGTTGAAATATCTCAATGAGTATTCTGTCAATTCCTGGAGCCTTGCTTTTTGCACATCCTTCAGTGCAGCTTCGACTTCTTCCTTCAACACCATTGGTTCTTTTTTTTTTTAAGAGCTTGCTTTACATTCAATGTAATGTGTACATTTAGTTTCATTCCTCATTTACCATGTCCAACCCTAACCCAGTCTCCTCCCCTCCCTACCCTGCAACCCTCCTCCTATGTCCCTGTGCTATCAGTCAGAATCAACTTGATGGCAGTGGTTTGGTTTTTTGGTTTTTTGGTTTTTGTGCTGGACTGCTAAGCTAAAGTTTGTATTGGTATGGATTTGAACCCACTCAATGGAGCTCTGGTGGTGTAGTGCCTAAGGCACTTGACTGCTAACCAGAAGGCTGGCGGTTCAAACCCACCAGCCACTCCTCGGAAGGAAGATCGGGCAATCTACTTCCGTACAGATACTGCCTTGGAAACCCAAGGAGGGGTCGTTATGAGTCGAATTGACTCCACAGCAGCGAGTTTGGTTTTTAGTTTCTGGAATAGTATTGTGGAAGAAAGTCCTGGCCACTTGCTCTGTAAAGATTAAACACGGCATAGCCATGAATCTGAGTCGACTGGAAGGCAAAGCGTTTGTTTTTTTGCTTCTAATTGTATACACTCAGCTCCCTTCTTTGCCTTTGTTTATTTGACAGCATCCGCAAGAGCTCCTTCTGAGTCGGCTCATTTATCATTTCCTCATTTTGTGGTTACTTAAGTGTCCTATTGTGGCCTGGACCACAGCGTGTCAACCGATGGATATCTAGGTTGCTTCAAACCTTTTTGTTTTTCCTTATGCATTTTTATGAAAACAAACAATGCCCTACCCCCACGCTTAGGTTAGCATTTATCAAGAAACGGGCGGTAACCTCAACCCGTCCCTGCCCCCCGACATTTGCTGAGAGAACTCTCCAGCTCCACCGTCCCAGCTCCGGGTCCACTCGCTCCCCGTCGGCCCAGCCTCCTCCAAGCTGTCAACTGCTGGGCCCGGGGCCTTCTGGAGCTCCGCCCCGCGGCCGGCCGGCAGTCGGGCCGATTCAAATCCCACCAATGGCAGCGTATAAACAAACCCAGGCCCCACCCCTCGATGAATAATTCCCCCGGCCTGCTCGAAGCCCATTTAACTTGACGGGGGTTGGGGGCGGGAATGAAAGCATGGCCCCGCCCCCATCGTGGACCAATGGACATCCAGGATCCGCCCCCCGCACTTGCCGCGCTGAGGACCCGAGGCTGGGCTGGGCTCGCAGCTGCCTGATTTGATCGCGGCGTAGTCAGCGCTCCAGGCGGGCCAGAAACGAGCCATATTTAAAGGGCGCGGTCAGAAGGCGGAGGTCATCCCGGAATCATTGCCCTCTGATCTTCCCTGTAGCCCCTCCCTCATTTTGGTGGTTCCTGAAAACTTTCTCCCCTGACCCGCCCCCCCCCCATTTGAGAGTAACCTGGAGGGGCTGCGGAGGTATTTGAAGATTGGGCAAGTCTGTTTTATTTTGGTTTTTCCGTTGTTATTGAAGCGTTAAGGAGCTGAATGTTTAAGCCCTTGGCTGCTAACCGAAAAGACTGCTGTTCAAACCCCCAGCGGCCCCGTGGAACAAAGACCTGGCGATCGTCCTGTGCAAATTGCAGCCAAGAAAAGCCGATGGGGCAGCTTTGCTCTGTTACTTGTGGTCTCTATGAGTGGGAATTGACTTGAGGACATACGACAACATGGGAATGTTACATACATTCAGAGACACGCAAGAGTCACAAGTCTTGCTCGAAACGATAACCACCAGGGGGGCACCAGCACCCTCCTAGATGAAGAAGCATAACTTGGGGTGTCAAAGTTTCTCAACTTTGCAGCCGCCAGAGGGAGGGAGGAGCTCGGAAGGGTAATTTGTTTATAGACTTTCCAAAGCACAAAACCACTCACTTATGGTATTAAAGAAAGGAAAACCCTTTCAGTAGCTTGATAGTGATCAGGCAACCGTCTTGCTGGGTAGGAGCTGGGCTGCTGGGTCTGTAGGAAGGGCAGAGCCTAGTTAGGGCTGAAGGGGGATAGGTCTTGGTTGAGGGAGCTTGGGAAAGGATCGGAAAAGTGAATAGATGGGACAGAATGGCACTTGGAGGGGGTAGTGGAGATTCCCTTGGCTAGAGGCCTGGAGGGGTAAGGGTGCACGGACAGGTAGGTGGCCTGGAGGTGAAAGTCAGTTGACCATGGCCCAAGCCCTTCCACAGGCAATAGGGGATTTCCCTGCCACTCCTTTTCAGCTGTGTGGTTATAATGAAAACAATTCATTGAACGGAGATGACAGGTTCAGAAGTCCAAGGTCATGCTGGGACCACAGGGTTTTTGTAACA
>NW_006921686.1:1896080-1901444 GCF_000298275.1 Orycteropus afer afer | reverse complement strand
TTTCAACTATTATATTGTCTATTTAGATTGGCTAATCCACTCCTCGGAAGGAAGATGGGGCAAGCTACTTCCGTAGTGATGTTATGTTGTTGTTAGGTGCCGTCAAGTCGTTTCCGACTCATAGCGACCCCATGCACAGCAGAATGAAACACTGCCTAATCCTGCGCCAGCTCCATGATCCCTACTATACTGGAGCCCATCATTGTAGCCAACGTGTCAATCCATCTCATTGAAGGTCTTTCCCTCTTTCTTCGACCCTCCACCTTACAGTATCGGTAGTGATACCGCCTCGGAAACCCAAGGAGGGGTGGCTACGAGTCGGATCTGACTCGACGGCAGTGAGTTTTGGTTTTGGTTATTCATTCAAGGATGGAGCGCTGGTGGTGCAGTGGTTAAAGAGCTCTGTTGCTAAGCAAAAGGTCAGTGGTTTGAACCTACCAGCTGCTCTGTGAGAGGAAAATGTGGCAATCGGCTTTCATGAAACTTAACCCACTGTCATCTAGTTGATTCGGAATCATAGTGACCCCATAGGACAGAGTAGAACTGCCCATAGGGCTGGACTCTTATGGACACCAACTGCCACATCTTCCTCCCCCTGGAATGGCTGGTGGGTGCCAGCCTCAGCACAGTGTTTAACTTACTGCGCCAGCAGGACTCCTTCCATAAAACTTACAGCCTTGGAAACCCTGTGGGGCAATTCTACTCTGTCCTCTAGGGGCACTGTGAGTCGGAATGGAATCCACAGCAGTGGGTGTGGTTTGGGCTTTGCTTCTGTGAAGACTGACATCCTTGGAGACCCTGTGGTGCAGTTCCGCTCTGTCCTCTAGGGGCGCTGTGAGTCGGAATGGACTCCGTGGCAGTGGGTTTGATGAGTATTCATTCAAGGAAGAGCCCTAGTGTCTGAGATGGTTAAGTGCTCACTTATCATGATAAGTGAGGAATTGTGATTACCTGGTAAATGCTGGGCATGTGCACGTGTTCAGGAAGTAGACAAATATTTGCCACTTTGAAACATATCAAAAAATAAGATGGATGGATGGATGCCCAATAAAATAAGCAGAATAACATGTTGACTACTGAGTCTAGATGACAGGTGGTGATTGTGTGGTGATTCTGACCCATAGCAACCCAATGTGACTGAGTAGAACTACCCCATAGGGGTTTCTAGGCTATACTTTTTACAAAAGAGTTCTGGTGGTGCTGTGGTTAAGGCATTGGGTTGCTGATCAATTGGTCAGTGGTTCAAATTCTGCAGCCACTCTGCTTCCATAACAATTGACAGCTTTGGAAACCCCTATGGGGCAGTTCTGCTCTGTCCCATAGGGTCAGTAGGCGTCTGAATCAACTAGGCTACAGTGAGTTAACCTTCGCAGGAGCAGATCACCAAGTCTCCTTCCCACAGAACCACTGGGTGAGTTTGAACAGACAACCTCTCAGTTAGCAGCTGAGTGTTTTACCATTGTGCCAGCAGGGTATTTAAGATACCGTATTTACCAAAGAGGAGCTCTGGTGGCATGATGCCTAAGGCACTTGACTGCTAACCAGAAGGCTGGCGGTTCAAACCCACCAGCCACTCCTTGGAAGGAAGATGGGGCAATCTACTTCCGTAGTGATACTGCCTCAGACACCCAAGGAGGGGTCGCTATGAGTCAGATTCGACTCGACGGCAGTGAATTTGGTTTAGTTTGGTATTTGCCAAAGGAGAATGATGCATTTGAATTGTGTTGGCAAAGAATATCGTACTACGAGAAGAACGAGCAAGCTATCTGGGAAGTAGGTACAATGGTCCTTGGAAGCAGAGATGGTGAGACTTCAGCTCACATACTTTGGATGTGTTATCCGCAGAGACTGGTGTCTAAAGAAGGATGTCGTGCTTGGTAAAGCAGGTCAGTGAAAAAGAGGAGGACCCTCAACGAGACGCATTGACACAGTGGCTGCAACAAAGGGTACAAGCAGCAAAGATTGTCGGGATGGTGCAAGACTGGGCAGGGTATCGGTCTGTTGTACACGGGGTCGCCGAGTCAAAACTGACTTGTGAAGGCATCCAGTGATCACCTTTATCAGTACCGGTTGCCATCAAGTTGATTGCCATTCATGGCGACCCTGTGTGTGTGAGTACAACTGTGCTCTACAGGGTTTTCCGGGCCTGATTTTTTGAGAAGAGATCACCAGGCCTTTCTTCCAAGGGACCTCTGGGTAGACTCAAATGGCAAACCTTTTGGTTATCAGCTGAGCATATTAACCCTTCAGCAAACTTAGGGTATTTCGGTGTTCACTATTTCTTCTACTGTTCCATGTTTTAAAATTTTCACGATAGAACGTGTGTGGGGCGGGGGTGTCTGTGGAATATCAGTGCCTGACTGTGCACTCTCATTGCACAGCTGAGAAGCTGGGGAGCTAGAGGGGAAGTGACTGGCTCCCGGTTCATCTGTGACTCAGCAGCGGCCAAGCTGGCGACGGGCACCCGAGTGTGCTCGATGGATTGGTCCAAACCCATCGAGGAGCCCTGGCAAGGAAGTGCTTACGTACTTGGCTGCCAGCCAAACGGCTGGTGGTTTGAATACACCAGCTGCTGCACAGGACAAAGATGTGGCAATCTGCTTTTGCAAGGATTAACTCATTGCTGCTGGGTCATTTCCAACTCATAGCGACCATACAGGACCAAGTAGAACTGCCCATGGAAGCCTATCATCCCATCTCCCCCAGGGTTCTCTGTAAAGATGACAGGGAGCCTTGGAAACCCTATGGGGCAGTTCCACTCTGTCCTCTAGGGGCGCTGTGAGTCGGAATGGACTCCATGGCTCCAGGGCAGTGGGTTTGGTTTGGGCTTTGCTTCTGTGAAGATTGACAGCCTTGGAGACTCTGTGGTGCAGTTCCACTCTGACCACTAGGGGCGCTGTGAGTCAGAATGGACTCCATGGCAGTGGGTTTGGTTTGAGCTTTGCTTCTGTGAAGATTTACTGGGTTCAAGACCCTGTGGTGCAGTTCCACTCTGCCCTCTAGGGGTGCTGTGAGTCGGAATCGACTCCATGACAGTGGGTTTGGTTTGGGCTTTGCTTCCATAAGGGTTAAAAACAAAAAACCTCACTGCTGTGGAGTCAGATCCCACTCATAGCAACCGGTGGTCCGTGGGTTTCCGAGGTGATACTCTACGGAGTTAGATCAACCAATCTTCTTTCCCGAGGAGTGGTTAGTGGGTTTGAACTGCCAGCCTTCTAATTAGCAGTCAAGTGCCTTAGGCACTACGCCACCAGAGCTCCCTCCATAAAGATTACAGGTTTGGAAACCCTACAGGGCAGTTCCACTCTGTCCTATGGGTCACTTGTTGTTGTTGTTGTTGTTGTTATGGGCCGTCCAGTCGGCCCCGACTCATAGCGACCCCTTCTCCTTGTGTTTCTGAGGCAGTATCACTATGGAAGTAGATTGCCCCATCTTCCTTCTGAGGAGTGGCTGGTGGGTTTGAACCACCAGCCTTCTGGTTAGCAGTCAAGTGCTTTAGCCACTATGCTACCAGAGCTCCTTATGGGTCACTATGGGAATTCACTTGAGGGCACACAAAATGGGTGTTAACTCAAGGCCTCTTCCTGCTGGCAGCTTTGAAGATGAGAAGCATCATGCTGGGCAGTCAGTTAACAGTGAAGGTGTGGCTCACTCAGACAGATGGAAGATAGGACAGTTTGGAAGGGGCAGGCTACACAAAGTCGAACTCTCCAAGTGTCTGGCACGCACCTGACATTAGAGGGCAAAGGATGATGCCTGACTAAGTTACAGACATGCTACTTGGTCTCTGGGGCAAACTAGCCATGTATTTGCTTTTGAAACTGATGTCTCCTTTACATAATCACCAGCAGTAACAGCCAGCATTTACCTGGCACTTCCTGTCAGGTGCTGCTCTGCTAACTCATTTCCTGGTGATCCTAGGCTCACGCTCATTTTACAGACCAGGAAATGGAAGCAGCAAGAGGTGAAGTAATCCGCCCAAGGTCACACAGTGAAGAAGTGGAAGAGGTGTGATGTGAACCAGGATGACTTGTTGACGTCCGGGCCTTTAACCTCTGTGTCCTCTCAGTGAAATTTCAATTAAGAAGAAAAACAATATATATTTAAGTAACTATTGTGGGTTGGTGGCACAGTAGCTAAAAACACTTAACTGCGAACCAAAAGGTCAGCGGTTTAAATCAGTGGCCAGGCAGATAGCTTTAGTAAAGATCAAACCAAACTAAACCAAACCCATTGTCCTGGAGTGGATTCTGACTCAGTCACCCTATAGGACAGAGTAGAACTGCCCCATCATCTTTCCAAGGCTGTTAAATCTTTATAGAAGCAGACTACCACATCTTTCTTCTACAGCAGGGCTGATGGGTTCAAACTACCGATCTTTCAGTTAGCAGCCGAGCGCCTTAACCACTGCGACACCACAGCTCCTCTTGGAAACTCCATGGGGCAATTCTATCCTTTCTTATAGGGACGTTGGGTCGGAATCCACTCGAGGGCATGGGTTTTAATGGGACCACCAAGATAAATGCTAAAGCTTACAAAAAAGAGATGTCTCAAACAATTATTTATGCAACGCACATTTATTAAGCACCTACTGTGTGCACAGAGCTTTTCTAGAAGAGCAAGAAACCAGACAGTATCAATTCCCCTAGCTTGTGCGCACCAGGAGGGCAGCTGGGGGCTCCCGGTGTCACCGCTGGGTCCCCAGCAGGGTGCCTGGCACACAGTAGGCGCTCACCAAGTATTCCTGAGTGAACGCGTGGATCCAGGTGTCCCGCCCGCGAGACGTTCGCGGCCTGGCTGGGCCCAAACAGCCAACCCGAGCGGACTCTGGGGCCTAACACCACGGTGGCGTCCTGGGGCTGCTGGGAATCCCATCAGCGCGGCGAGAGGTCCGAGGAGGCTCCGAGGCAGGCCCGACTCGCGTCCCTCCCAGGCGCGGGGATCACTGGGGTGAGTGCTAAGGCCGCGTCCGGGATCCCGGCCTGTAGCCTTAAAAGTCCCTATTCTTCCATCCTCCCCCTCTTTCCGCTTCGACTCTAGGCTCTTCCGCTCTCCCACCTCCAGGCCCTCCTTGTCCTCTATCCTCGATCCCCGACACCTTTACAGCCACGGCGGCTCCCCAAAGGACGACCTCCCGTCCAGTCCAGCTGCAGATTCCCGCTCCCTTTCCTGGCTCACAGCTTCAGGCTGCAGGCAAATTCTGCCGGAGCCTGGGAAGCAGGCGCCACCTCCCTCCCCCACCTCGGGACCCGGGCTAAGGGCGGGGCCGCACCGGGACGCAAGGCCTACGGGGCCTTCCATTGGCTGTCGGGCCCGCCGCTCGGGGAGGGGCGTGGCTTCTCGGAGCCCATCCCCCGGCGAGGG
>NW_006921686.1:1885948-1895480 GCF_000298275.1 Orycteropus afer afer | reverse complement strand
CCGCCCCGATCCTGCAGGGGCCCCCCCGCCGCTGGCGCCCCTGCCCTAGCCCGGCGCCCGCTGCCTCTCCGGCCCTCCCGCTGGCTGCTGGGGATACAATGGGGCGGCGGAGAGACCCAAGCTAACGTTCCACGGGGGGGAGGGGCGAGGGACCCCCCGCCCCCCGCCCGCGCCCCAGGGCCGCGTCCCCTCGCGTTGCTCCCCGCCTTTCGGGAAGGAAGAGGGCAATGGGGCAGCGGGTGGGGATGGTTTCCCGAGCCCTCAGCTCCCCTTCTTCTCCATCCTCATCGACCCCCCCTCCTCAAATCCCTCCCGGGGGTCTCGGGGGTGCCGAGGACAAGCTGGAGGTGGAATGATGGGCAAGGAGGCCGCTGGGTCTCCCCGTGCACTTCCACCACCGCCCCTAAACAATGAGAGGAGTTGACTGAGCCCCCACCCCCAGCAATGGAAGGAGTTGACTTGTCCCCCCAAACCCCCACCCCCCCGCTGGCTGATTCCGGAGGGGGTCGGCACGGGGGGGGGCTGGAGCCTTACCCCTGTCACCTCGCGAGGTCTGGGGCGGCCCCCCTTGTCTACCCCTTGGGCCTGGGGGGGGCACCAGGCCCAGCCCGGGCACCGCGCTCGGCGGTTGACCTTTAGACAAAGACAGCTCTTTCCCAGGGGTGAGCCGGCCTAGCCGGGCCCCTGTGGAGGGCGGCCGGGCCCGGGCACCGGAGGGAGGGATGCAGCCATCTGGTTTCCCCATCCCTGGCCGCCCGTCGGCTGCCGCCTGGGCTCCTGTCACGGGCGGCCGCGGGAAGACAAGGGCAGAGAGGCTGCCCGGGCCTTGGTCGGGAGCCCGAGAAGGGTGCGGGCTCCGGCTTAGGCCCTGATTGGAAGGCTCGGCGGCTCCCTCCTCTCTGCGCCCTTTTGTTTTGCTTTGTGGTTCAGAGCAGCTGAACTTCCCCGGGAGGTGGGGTCAGAGGCCGCTGTGTCAGCGCTCCCCGCGAGGCCAGGGTGACAGGTCCCAGCCCTCTAGTGTCTCCAGCGTGTAGGCTGCTGGCTATGCCCAGCCCTGTGTCCAGCAGTCACCCTCTTTGCTACCCTCCACCCCCCAGTCATCAAGTAAAAATCTGAGGATGTGTTGAATGTTGACGTTTTTCTCCTGTCTCCTTTCTGAGGGCACTTGTCAGGGGGACAGTTTGTGGAAGCACCTGGGATTCTCAGTGTAGTTAAGGGCTTTCTGTTTGCAACTTCTTCCTGTCACCTGGACGTTGGTGTCTGGGGGCGACTCTAAGCTCTGACCTCCCCCTGGGTAATGGGAAGACGGGAGGCAGACAGCTCAGAAACCCTCTCCCTTTCCAGGCCCCCACCGGTGGGACTTAGGGGCTTGTTTACCTACCCAGCCCTGGCCCACAGCTCCCTTACTCCCAGAAGCCAGAAATAACATCATCTTCCTACCCTGGGAGTATTAGGGATTGGCTACCACTTGGTGCATTTACACACTGGCCTTAACCCGGGGAGGAAGCAGGGACAGTTGTTACTCCATTTTCCAGACAGGCTAATGGAGCTCAGAGAGATTAAGTGGTTTGCCCAGGGTCACACAGAGCCCCAGCTCTTCAGCGTCCCAAAGTTTCTCACCACCAAGCGATTAGGCATTCCTCTCTCCTGCTTTGGCCCCTTGACTTCAGTTGACCTGGGGTCCAATGTAGATAATAACCGTGCCCTCACTGTTTAAACCTTTGTCTGGATCCCCTTCATCCCCCACTTCCCCCCCCCCCCCCCCCCCCCCCCCCCCGGAGCTAGTAAAGCACTGGGCTGCTAGCCCAGAAGGTCTGCAGTTCGAACCCACCATCCACTTGGAAGGAGAAAGATGAGGCAGTCAGCTTCTGTAAAGATTTACAGCCTTGGAAACCCTATGGGGCAATTTTCTGAGTCCGAATGGAATCAATGACATTGGGTTTGAGAGCTGATTTGGGGGAGAGGTGAAGAGCATCCGGAAGCTGGGCTGAGGGGAGAGTCGTTTCTCCTGGGGCTGGAGGTGTGAGTCAGGGGGCGGGCAGCCTGCGCCTGGCTGGGGGCAGCTCACGCTCAGCCTCCCCCTTTACCGCCTGGGTGCGGGCTTGGCCCCGCCATCATGCCTCTGCCCTGTGACCCTCAGTGTCTGCTCCATCCTCTCTGTCACCTTGTTGTTGTTGTTGTTCTGTGCCTTCGAGTTGGACCCGACTCATAGCGACCCCTGCTTGGGTTTCCGAGGCGGTATCACTACGGAAGTAGATTGCCCAACCTTCCTTCCGAGGAGTGGCTGGTGGGTTTGAACCGCCAGCCTTCTGGTTAGCAGTCACGTGCCTTAGGCGCTGCACCACCAGAGCTCCTCCCGTCACCTTAGCCAAACCTAAAGCTCAGGAGCCTGTTTTGTGTATCTGTTAACGTTGTTGTTGTTAAGTGCTGTTGAGTCACCTTCAACTCTCAGCAACCCCCTGTCACAGGGTAGAACTGCCCCATGGGGTTTTCTGGGCTGTGGTCTTTACCAGAGCAGATCGCCAGGTATTTGTCCTTTGGGGCAGCTGAGAGGGTTTGAACTGCTGACCTTTCAGTTAGTTGCTGAGCACTTAACCATTGTGCCACCAGGGCTCCTTCCTCTGTCACGAAAACCCCACCCCACTACTGTGGAGTCTGTTCTGACTCGTAGTTATCCTATAGGACAGAGTAGGACGGCCCCCTGGCTTTCCAGGGCTGTCAGTCTTTACAGCAGCAGACTGCCTCATCCTTCTCCAGGGGAGTGGCTGGTGAGTTTGAACTGCTGACCATTTGGTTAGCATCTGAATGCTTTAATCACTGTGCCACTTAACTCAACTCATTGCTGTTGAGTTGATTCAACTCATAGCGACCCTTCCTTGGGTTTCTGAGGCGACATCTCTGCAAAAGTAGATTGCCCAATCTTCCTTCTGAGGAGTGGCTGGTGGGTTTGAACCACCAGCCTTCTGGTTAGCAGTCACATGCCTTAGGCACTATGCCACTGGGGCACCCCTGTAACAGTTAGGTCATTTAAGTTCCTATTCTCAGTTTCCTCATCTGCAGAATGGGGATAATTATAGCTGCTCTTTTATCGGGAGATGAGTGAAAGTATCCAGCTGTGTTAATTACTGTGGCTTTCCGCATATAAAGCGCCCGGATAAATAACATTTATATGTGTATATGATACACATGGCACTCACAGGAAACATGGGGGGGGTTGCATGGTTTGCCCCAAAAAACCCCACATACTGGGTTATTTGCATTAAAATGGTACATTTATCATTCATTCGATAGGATATTGAGTGCCTGGAAAGGTGGGCAGCCATGGTGGGGGCGGGCCACGTAAAGGTGAATGGCAAAGGCCTTCTCTCAGGAGGACTTCCCTGTGGTGGGAAGACACTCAGTGAACAGTCCTTCCCCCTTTTCAGTCCCCCCAGCAAACCTTGTGGGACGGGGACCTTGCTTCCTGAGCACTTAACTATGGCTCACAGTTGGCTGTGTTGGGTGGGTAGGGGCTGAGGGAGTTGTTGGGGAGGGCCCAGTTCACCCAGGGAAGGGGGGTGATGTTGTCATTTTGCATTGGCCCCTGGATAGTGCAGGTAGTTTTCAGGCAGCTGCTCACCTAAATATTGTTGGTTTGAACCTACCCAGTGCACTGCGTAAGAAAGACCTGGTGATGTGGTTCCGAAGAGTCAGTGGTTACTGGGTGCCATGGTGTCGCTTTTCGATTTATAGCAACCCCACGTAGTGGAGTAGAAGCGCCTCCACTGAGTTTCCTAGAGCCCTGGTGGCGGTTCTCCTACTCTGTCCTGTAGGGCTCGCTATGAGCTGAAATCCACTCGACAACAGTGGGTTAGGGCTTTCTCTATAGGGCTTCCGAGGCTGTAGTCTCTACGGGAGCGGATCACCACGTATTTCTCCTGCAGACCTGCTTGGGTGGATTCGAACCACCAGCCTTTCAGTTAGCCGAGGTTAGCTGTTGTTTATACGGATGACAGCCAAGAGACCCCTGGGGGGCAGTTCTGTTCTGCAACACACGGGCTTGCCATGAGTCAGAACAGAGTCAACACCAACGGGGCTGTTTCATAGATTGGGAAACAGAGGCCAGGGGAGGGCCCCAAGCCCGTTCTCAGGACCTCTGGCTAAACTGGGGCTTTACCTCAGATTCTAGGCACCGGAGCAAGGGCGGGGTGGGGGCTCTCTGTCAGCAGAGCTGGGGAGACAGTCCCCGATACGGGCTTTGGTCATGAGCCTGCCCCCAGACTCCATCCTCAGCGGACAGCTCTCTTTGTGTGGGGTCCCTCGGGTTCCCGGGGGCTACCTTTGCGCCCCAGGTCCAGCTGCCGGCAGAGCTCGCAGCCTTCCCAGCTCTCCCCTGGGGCTGCCTTGACTCTGGTCTCAAGAATGCTGAGGGCTGCTGGTAGGGGGAAGTTAATTGGAAACAGGAGAGCCTGGCATTCCTTTCTGGGCGGCCTGGGCTTGGAAAGCAGCAAGGGGTGGCCTCCCCCCCCCCCCCCGCCTGCCCGCCCGCCCGCCCGCTGGAAGAGGGGTGGGGGGCGTGACTATCTTGCCCCAGTGTTTTCCGGGTCTCCCCAACCCCCCGCCCCACCTGGCACTTTCACTCTTAGTGGAAACAGCAACATCTCCCTGAGCGTCCCATGCAACATGTCAACTCTCCCTACTCCCCCGTCAGAGTAAGCTGCCCCCCGCTGGTCTGAGTTTATATCAGAGTTTGTGTCCTCTCTTTGGGGCCTGAGGACTTGGCTGAGTTAACTCATCAGCCTGGATGGGGCACGATGGAGACACGTGGGAAATGGTGGGTTCATTGTCCCTGGGGGTCCCCTCTTGTTCCTTCCCTAGGAATCTCCCCGCTTGGAGCATCACCGCTAGTGTTGTGTCCCAGGGGACTGATGGCTTTCTGTCTCTGCGACCTGCAGGCTCCCCCAGCGGGGAGAGATTTTTCGAGGCATTCCGACTTGGGTGACAATTAAGTTTTGCGGAGGAGTGCGTGTATTCCTCAGGGCAGGGGCTGTTGGCAGAGGAAGGTTGTTTCTTTAATTGTTCCCAGTTTAGGTTCCTCAGGGCCTACTGTGTGCCAGGGCCTTGTGGGGGGCGATGGTGATGACATTGGGGCACAGCTCCAAGCTAAGCCAGCTGCTTAGGCGACCCCCTGTGTGTTTGAGTAGGACTGGGTGCGACAGGGTTTGCAGTAACTGTGGACTTTCGGAAGTAGAGCACAGGCCCTGTCTTCCAAGCCATCTCTGGGTGGGTTCGAACCGCCAGCCTTCCGGTTAGTAGTGGAGTGCTTAACCATTTGTGCCGCCCAGGGACCCTCGGGAACCAGCCCCAAAACACGAACTCACTGCCTCTGAGTCGGTTCTGACTCATACTGATTCCTCCTTGGGTTTATGAGCAGCATCTCTGTGGAAGTAGATTGCCCCATCTCCCTTCCGAGGAGTGGCTGGTGGGTTTGAAACGCCAGCCTTCTGGTTAGCAGTCAAGTGCGTTAGGCACTGGGGCACCAGAGCTGGGAGCCAGCCCAGAAGGATGAAAACAGAGATCCTGCTGTCATCAGGGGCTGTGGGATCGATTAGTTCTGTCTGGGTGGTCTGAGAAGGCCCGCGGGGCAAGGCTTTTCTTTCTCTGTCTCTTTTTCCCTAAGTGGTGCACACACGGGAGGGATTCACAATACCAAGGACAGTGAAACTCCCTCATCCCTGGTGCCCTGGCTCACCTCCCCAGAGGCAGCTCCTCGGTTCTGACGTTAGTTCATATACTTCATATACGTGTGTGTGCTGTTGGCCGCTGTCACGTGGACCCGTGCACAAAGGGACAGAGCGCCGCCCCGTCCTGCACGCGTCCCGTGATCAGTGCTGGGCTGGATCGTTGGGATCCATAGGGTTTCCGTTGGCCGATTTTCAGAAGTAGATTGCCAGGCCTTTCTTCCTGGGCCGTTTAGTTCGGGAGCTCCGTTGCAGCCTGTTCGGCGTCCTAGCAACCCGCAAGCCTCCACTAACAGATGGTGGGGGCTGCGCACGAGGTGTGTCGGCTGGGAATTGAGCCCCGGTCTCCGTCATGGAAGGCAGGCATGCTAGCACAGTCACCACTGCGTCTTTCTCTTTTTGAACACTTGATTGTGCTTCGGGTGGAAGTTGACAGGGCAAATTAGTTTCCCTTCAACAATTTATCTGTATCGTGTTTCTTGACGTTGTTTGCAGTCCTGTCGAGGTGACAGCCCTCTAGCCACTTCCTCACAGGCTTCCTTGTTTGCGTTCGTCCTTCTTGCCTGCCCCTCCCTGTCTTCGGAGCGTTGTTTGGGGGCAGATGCTGCCCTTTGGGTCTCGTACGGCCAAGCGTTCCGTGGAGCACCTTCCTCCTGCATGTCGCTGTTCACTTTCCAAGCCTGTCCATCGTGTGGCTGAAAGGTGATCTCCGGCGGTGGGCCCAGTCGCAGATCCGAGGAGTGTCGGAGGGCCATAGGCCTGGAGGTTCCACCAGTCTCCATCAGACCGGTGAATTTGGTCGTTTCCATGAGTTTGAATTTTGTTCCACATTTTTTTCTCCCACTCTGTCCAGGCTCTTCTATGGTGGTCCTGATCAAAGTGGTTGGCAATGGCCGCCGGCACCAACTAGTTCCTCCGGGTCTCAGGCTGGTGGAGGCTGAGGGTCGTGTGGTCCGCTAGTCCTTTGAGCCAACTGCTCCTTGAGTCTTTGGTTTTCTTCACTCAGTTTGGTCTGAACGGGTGAGACCAACGGCCTCTCGCAAGCTTTGGAGACCCCAGGTGCTACTCGCCAAAGTAGGATGTAGAATGTTGTCTTCTGGGACTGTGTTTTGCCTGTTGACCTAGATGTCCCCAGAGGCAATGGGCCTAAGCCCCTAGATGTCCACAGAGGCAATGGTCCTAAGCCCTCGAGCCCAGTGGCTCAGTCCCTCAGGTATCTGATTATGGCTAAGAAGTTTGCATAACTCTGTCCCTGTGTGCTCTGCTATACATACCTGGATGTATTTGCAGCACGTACAGATACGTACATTAGGAGTACCCTCTGCCAAACCTGTGTGTGGCCGTGGGTGTACTCTCATACGCCATCCCCCACCTGTTCAGCTTGCATAGTCTACCTGTGTACCCACTGGTAAATCACTGTTGGTAGCACTGCTGTTGCAGGAGCGTGTGTACCAGCATTTACCGTGGTGGCCTTTCACTCCTGCAGATCACCTGTGTCTCCCTCTGCTCTGGTCACGTGGTGCTGACCGCCCCCTTACTGAATCTTGCCTTTCCCTTCACCAAGTTGATGTACGCCTGCTCCCAGTGACTCCCTTTCCATCCCCGCCCATCCCTGGGAACCATCAGAGAATGTTTCTTTGTGTGTGAACTGTTTCTGACTTTTACAATGATCTCAGACAGTATTTGTTCTTTTGTGACTGATTCCACTCAGCATGACATCCTCCAGGTTCATCTATGTTGTGAGCTGTTTTATGGATACGTTATTGTTCTTTAACGTGGCGTAGTATTCCTTTTGTGTACGTACCATAGTTTGTTTACCTGTTGATGGGCACTTAGGGTGTTTCCCTCTTCTTGCTATTATGAATGATGCTGCCGTGAACACGGGTGTGCATGTCTGTTCGTGTCGTGGCTCTTGTTTCTCTAGGATACAGACCTAGCAGTGGGATTGCTGGATCACGTGGCTTTCTCTTTCTAACTTTGTAAGGAACAGTGGTTGCACCAGAAGTGTATGAGGGATCCGGTCTCCCCACATCCTCGCCAGCATTTGTTGTTTTCTGTTTTTCAGTCATTGCTATTGTTGCCTGTCTCCTTGTTTTGATTTGCATCTCTGATGGCTAGTGACGTGAGCATCTCCTATATTTGCTGGCCGCCTGAGTGTCTTCTTTGGTGAAGTATCTGTTCGTCTCCTATGCCCATTGTTCTTGAAATTTTTACTGTGATTTGGATGAACGTTAACAGAGCCAATTCATTTCCCATGCAGCAGTTCATACCCATTTTGTTTCGTAACCCTGACTGCAGTTCCCCACAATGGAACAGCTCACTTCCGGCTTCTTCCCTGTAATTCTGTGCCCATTTTTTTATTGGCTTGTTTTTCTTCTTGCCATTGAGGTGTTGGAGTTTTCTGCACATTTTAGAGATTAGTCAAGGGACTAATATGTCCGATATGTCATTGCCAAAAATGTTGGGCCGACCACCACTCTATCTTTTAAAAAAAAAAACTTTTACATACAGATAGTAGAATGTACTACACATTGTTTGGCACGTGTTTTTTTTTTTTTTTTTTTTTAAATCATCTCCCTGGGAGATTGGACCCTATCCGTATATATGAGTCTTCCATCTTTTTCTTGGCTGCGTGGTGTTCCACTGTGTGGACCAATCCTCGGACAGGGAGGTGTTCCTTTGTGTTTACTGCCACACAGAACTGGAAGGCATGTGTCCACATGTCATCATGTGACATGTGGGGGATCAATTCCTGAAACTGGGTCCCTGGATTTAGAACCTGTGATTTGTGTGTTGGTCGCTGTTTGGAGGCCTCTTGGAAGCTGCGTCTCGAAGGAACTTGTCATTCCCCTTGTTCAGTCCCATCTACCCTGTATGACAGTTTGCATCTTGGGGTCACAGGAACTTTGCTCCTGGTGACCTCCTTGCTTGGTCCTCCTACCTGTGGCCCACAGTGTGCACTTGGCCCTTAGTGTGCAGGTCAAAGGCGTGGGCTCTGGAACCCAGTGGCTGGCTGAATGGTTGTGGACAAGGGGTTTACTCGCTCCAGGCATCCGCCTTCCCCTCTGTGAAATGGGTTCACCTCAGGACCTACTTGTTAAGGTTGTTGTGAGAATTAAATGACCCCCTTCAAGTGGTTTAGCCTTTGCTAGTCAGCGGGGCTGGTTAAATTCTTTGGCAGTTCTCTTCGGAAGGCCTTTTCTACCCACCGGGGCCATGAACCCCCTTGATGGCTGGGCCCGTGTCCGGGATGGAATGCTGGCTTTTCCTCCAAATTGCAACAAGACCCCGGGCAAGTCCCCTTTCTGGGTCTCAGTTGCCCTGTCTGTGCAATGGGCCCCAGATGCTTCCCTTGGGTCTGCCGTGAGGGCCAGGTGAGGCCGCGCCCTGTCCTACGCCCTGAGGGACCCGGTGCAGGCAGCTTTCAGAACTAGCTAGTGCCGCAGCTGTTATCTTCACTACTGTTACTGATTGCCCAGGGGCCCCATGCTGACTTCTCTCCTCTGAAAGACCTCCATTGTCTTCCGTAGAGCACACAGGGAACAATGGTGGCATTCTAAACTGAGTGGGGACAGAGGGCGTGGAGCAGGCCACTCTGGCGTCTGGCATGGCGGCGTGGCGCGGGACACAGGACTTCCCCACCCTGTGCGTCAGTTTCCCCATCAGGAAGAATGGGGATAACAGGATAATTCACTTCCTAGTACTGCATGGGGCCATGTAGCTAAACCCGTTGCCAGTGAGTTGATTGCGACTCACATGACCTCTTGTGTTGCAGAGAAAACAGCTTCATCGGGACTTTTTTTTTTTTTTTT
>NW_006921686.1:1877831-1885287 GCF_000298275.1 Orycteropus afer afer | reverse complement strand
GCATCTAGATGGCAGCTTGCTAGCTTTTAAGATCCCAGTCGCTACTCGCCAAAGTAGGAGGTGGAACAATGTTTTGTATAGTGTGTTATGCCAATTGAGCTTGATGTCATCGGGACTTTTTGACCGTCATCTTCATGGAAGCAGTTGTCAGGCCTTTCTTCCATGGCAGCACTGGGTGTGTTGGAGCTGCCAGCCTTTAAGTAGTCGTAGTAGTTGAGCACAGACTGTTTGGGTCACCCAGGGACACACACACGCACATGCACACACACACCCCCTACACTCAGGGACACATACACATACCCCTATACCCCTTTCTCTCTCTCCCCATAGTATATATACCAAAAAACCCAGACTCAGTTCTGACTCACGGTGACCCCCACGTGTGCACAGTAAGAGGGAGTGTCATAGGGTTTTCAGATCTGTGACCTTTGGCGAGCAGATCGCCAGGCCTTTTTTCTGCGGCACCACTGGCTGGGCGCGAACCCCCACCTTTAGGTTAGTAGTTGAGCACGAACCATCTGCGCCACCCTGGGACCTCGGCATGTAGCAAGCACTTAAGAAAAACACTGTAGTGGCTGCAATTGTAATTACCACTGTGAAGCGTGAAAGTGGATTGTCCCACAGCATCAGATCCCTGCGTCCCCAGCCACTGTGCCCAAACCCTAAGCCATCACCATTGGCATTTGAAACGGAGGGTGGCGGCCAAGGCAGTCGGATAATCTTTCGACCTCAGTTTCCTCATCTGTGACTGACCTCCACCCACTGGGACACAGTGAAGCATCAGTGAATGAAGGTCAGAAAGCGTGGGTAACCGGGCCTGGCTCAAAGGCAGGTGCCAAGGGTCCCCTTTGCTGATTATCCCATTAACTCCTTACGAAGGCCCTTTTCAGGTGCACAGCAAGAGCTGGGAGAATAGCATAAGCACCCCCCCACCCACCCTCATGAGCAGCTCCACGGTTTCCTGCTGTTGTCTGTTACCTCCCCCTCCCCACCCCTCCCCCACTTTTTACTTTCTCTTCTTTTGCTGGAGTATTCTTCAGCAAATTAATGTATTACTGTTGTTGGAGTCTCAGGTGGTGGTGGTATAGTTAGCACACTCGGCTGCTAACCAGAAGGCTGCTAGTTTGAGTCCACCCAGCAGCTCCACGGAAGAAAGGCCTGGCAGTCCGCTTCCGTAAAGATGACAGCCAAGACGTGACACACAGGGTAGCCATGAGTCAGAATCGACTTGATGGCAAGTAGCAGCAGTCGATCAGAAAAGCCCACTGCTGTCGAGTTGTTCCAGCTCACAGCGCCCCTAGAGGACAGAGTGGAACTGCACCACAGGGTCCCCAAGGCTGTCAGTCTTCACAGAAGCAAAGCCCAAACCACACCCACTGCCGTGGAGTAGATTCTGACACAGCGCCCCTAGAGGACAGAGTGGAACTGCCCACAGGGTTTTCAAGGCTGTCGACTTTGATGGAAACAGACTGCCTCATTTTTCTCCCACAGAGCTGCTGGTGGGTTTGAACTGCTGACCTTTCAATCAGCAGCTGAGTGCTTAACCACTGTACCACCAGGGCTTCTTTTTCCCTCCTCAGAAGCCTTGTCCTTGGCCACCCCAGGCCTCCCACCCTGAGGGCTGTTCCTGATGAGCAGGGTTTGGGGACACACCCTGGATGTGAACAGTGTGGGTGTAGGTGCTGATATTCCGGGCAGAAATCGTCTCCCTAAAGGGGAAGTCAGAGAAGTGGGGCCGAAGGCAGGGGACTGGACAAGATGACCCGGAGGTGAGGGGTAACTAGACCAGCTCCCCGGGTTTGAGTCCTTTGTCCGCTTCTTAACTCTGTGACTCAGTTAAGTTACTGCCTTTCTCTGAGCCCAGGTCAGGGAACCAGAAATACAGGAATAAGAGCAGTGAGGGCTTAAATAGCTTCCTGCGGGGAAGAGCGTTCAGCAAGTGCCTGGCTCAGAGTAAGCGCTCCATAGATGGTCACACTCACTGTTGTCGTTGGTTTGTCCTTCTGTGTGTTCCCCCCAAAGGGGGGACAAAATGCTCCTTGTAGGGATAAGAGATCCCAGGATGGTAATTTGCTTTCGACGAGGAAACTGCAGGTTGGCTTTCGAACCCACCCAGAACACCACGGAAGCAAGGCCTGGAGATCCGTTTCTGTGAGATTACAGCCAAGGAAACCCTGTGGAGCAGTTCTTCTCCGTCATTTGTGGGGTCAGACGGATGAAGGGACTAGGCCCCTGAAGCCCCCCAGCCAGGCTCCGCTGCCTTCAGCCCCTCCCCTCCCCCAACCATCCCCCACACTTCCCCTTTGAAGCACTTCCTGTGCCTGGAGGGGCTAGAGGCAGCTGGCTGACTTCTGGGTGACCCCCTCCCAGCCTGGCAGCCCAGGGGGCAGAGTGACGGGTATCGGAGGCTGCGGAGCGTCATTAGTGAGCTCTTGAGTCCTGAGAGTGCCCTCACTGGCCTCACAGCCTGGAGGGCGGAGGGCAGCCAGGTCCCCCAGGACGCCTGCTGAGTGTGGTGCACTTATCAGAGGACGCATACTCCCCCGGCATCTCCAGCCCTGGGTGGGCAGCTGCCCACAGCCCCTGCCTCACAGGGTGGCATGATACAGGACGCCTCACCCATCTTCATACACCCAGGCCCCCGCAGTCTGGGTCTCCCGGCGCCTCCATCCCCACGTCCACACCTGCTACTAGCTTTGTGCAGAGTGGATGCTGAGTAGCTGCTGTTCTTATTGCAAGGAGCTCTGGTGGCGTCGTGGCTAAGGCACCTGCCTGCTAACCGGAAGGTCGGCGGTTCAAACCCACCAGCTGCTCTGCGGAGGGCGATGAGACAATCTACTTCTGTAAAGATTTACAGGCTCAGAAACCCAGCGGGGGTTCCTGTGAGTTGGAAACAACTCAGTGGCAGTGATTTTGGTTTTTTCGGTTTGTTCTTATTTCTGACACATGGTAAAAAATAAAACCAAACTCACTGGCATTGAGTTGTATTCGACTCACAGCAACTCCTCCTTGGGTTTCCGAGGCAGTATCTCTACGGAAGTAGATTGCCCAACCTTCCTTCTGAGGAGTGGCTGGTGGGTTTGAACCGCCAGCCTTCTGGTGAGCAGTCAGGTGCCTTAGGCACTGCACCACCACAGTGTTTAGAGTTGAACTCACGCAGTAGGTGCCTAGAAAGGAAGGGTTCTTAGCTCCTTGTTGTTAGCTCCGTCAAGTCGGCCCCTGACTCTGGGCCGCACGCACAAGAGAACATTGGACTGAAATGCCGCGCACGCCTCGCTCGCCCCGGGGTCGGCTGCTGCGTGGACGGTCGTGATCCCGAGGGTTCTCACTGGCAGCTTTCGGAAACAGATCGCCAGGCCTTTGCTACTGGTCTGTCTGAGTCTAGAGGCTTCTCTGTAGCCCGTTCGGTATCACAGAGACACATGAGCCTCCACTGACAGACAGGTCGTGACTTTGGAGGAGGGGCCCTGGCCGGGCCTGGAACCCAGGTCTCCTGCATGGAAGGAGAGGGCGCACCAGTACTGCTCCCTCACTAGACCTGAAATTGCAAGCTCAGGAACAAGGCCCGTCTGGGCCAGGACACTGTGCTCTCGGCTCCCGTGTGCAGAACGAGCTGTGTCAGCGTTTGGTGAAGGAATGAAGGAATGAAGGAATGAAGGCCATGTCAAGGGGGTGGAAAAAGGGAAGCAGAGAGCCTGCCTTTGGACTTCTTATTCTGCTGTTTTCCAAAATGTGACACGCAGGTGCTGTTGTTGTTGTTAGTGATGATAGGGTCGACTCCAGCTCCTGGTGACCCCGTGTGTGACAGAGAGAGTGCAGCTGTTCCGTAGGGTTTTCTTGGCTCTAATCTCACACAAGCAGACTGCCAGGTCTTTGTTCCGTGGTGCTACTGAGTGCGTTTCCCTGGCTGTCATATTAACAAAATTGGGTTGCAGTAGCACTGTTGTTGTTGTTTGCCGTCGAGTCGGCCCCGACTCCTAGCGACCCCTCCTTGGGTTTCCGAGGCAGTATCACTACAGAAGTAGGATTGCCCAACCTTCCTTCCGAGGAGTGGCTGGTGGGTTTGAACCATCAGCCTTTCTGGGTAGCAGTCAAGTGCTTTAGCCACTATGCTACCAGAGCACTTGTTATGTTGTTATGTGCCGTCGAGTCAGCCCTGACTCATAGCGACCCCTCCTTGGGTTTCCGAGGCAGTATCACTACGGAAGTAGGATTGCCCAACCTTCCTTCCGAGGAGTGGCTGGTGGGTTTGAACCGTCAGCCTTCTGGTTAGCAGTCAAGTGCCTTAGCCACTATGCTACCAGAGCTCTAGGTGGCTTCAAACCACCAATCTTAGCGTTAGTAGTCAAGTGTAAATCATTGGGCCACCTAGGTGTTTCCAGATCACCAGAGGTTGTGGCTTCCCGGGCCCCGCCCAGACCCACCTCCTGGGAATCCCAGAGGGGGTCCCTTTGAGAGCAGTAGGCCGTTGAGTCAATGCCGTCTCACAGCCACCCCACGTGACAGAGCAGAACTTCCCATGGGGTGGCCTTGGCTGTGACCTTCAGGTAGGAGACCGCCAGCCCTTCCCCCAGCGCTGCTTTACTGGCCTTTGGGTTCCCGACCAGCACTTAGCCCTGCCACCCCCAGGGCTCCTTCATCAAACTTGCAGCGAAGCTCCGCCCTCAGATGCTCCACCCGGTAAAGGCACCAGTGGCTATCCCAGCAGCAGGTGACACTTCTCTGTGGACTTGGGACCTGCTGACCTCCCCCGGCCCAGGTCCACGCCTGGGGGACAGTCCACGCTCCGGAAATACCGTTAAAGAGAAGAAATAAATCTGTGAGGCAGCTCGGGGATGTCAGCCTCCGTGGTCCTGCTGCCCTGTGGGAGGCTCAGACCCTCCCCACACACACACAGTTGAGCTGCACGCAATGCGGGAGCCAGACGTACTGTATCTGTGGAACGGAAGCGGCCATCGAGGCCCCTGTGTGGGACAGACAATTTACACTACAGACCTGAGGAAGGGGGCGGCGTAGCGGTGAAAGGGCTGGGCCGCTCACTGGAAGGTTCGGGGTTTGACCCCACCAGCCAGCTGCTCTGCGGGAGAAAGATGAGGCAGTCTGCTTCTGTAAAGACTGATAACCTTGGAAACCCTGTGGGGCAGTTCCACTCTGTCCTCTAGGGGCGCTGTGAGTCACAATCTACTCCAAGGCAGTGAGTGTGGTTTGGGCTTTGCTTCTGTAAAGACTGACAGCCTTGGAGACCCTGTGGGGCAGTTCCACTCTGTCCTCTAGGGTCACTTTGACTTGGAACTGACTCCACAGCAGTGGGTTTGGTTTTTTTGGGGTTTAGTTGAATGGACAGAGATTCCTGACATCTGCCCAGCTCTTTGTCCCTTCCTGAGCATGTCCTTGTTTTTCTCTTCCTGTAGGCGAGCATACACCAGTAGTTGTATCTTAGATGCCTCGTGTAAGCTTTTAAGGCCCCAGACGCCACTCACCAAGGTGGGATGTGGAATGTGTTTATGACCTGTAGTATCCTCAGTTGATCAAGATGTCCCATGATATGATGATCCTAATCTGTCCAACCCAGAAACCAGTTCTGCAAGGTGTCTGGTTATGTCTGAGATGTACCTGTAACTGTCCCTTGTGTGCTTTATTACATCCATGGGTATATGGGTACGTACTCGGAAATCATGTTTTACTTAAAATCCATGCCCAGAAAGTGGCTGGCAGAGCTGGGATTTGAATCCAGGCCATTGGCTCCAGCCATGCCCTACTGGTTAATTCAGCCTCCTGGGTGCCCGCCTTGTGATCCCTGCCAGGCAGTGGAAATAGCCATGGCTCTACCCTCAGGGGCGAGAGAAGCCAGGCAGGGAGGGGGAGTAAGCGAGGTACACACCAGTCTTCATGCCAATGGAGGTCCCGAGAGGGGGCATCACTGTTGGGATGCATTGGGACATCAAGGCAGGCTTCCTGGAGGAGCTGGCATCTGGGCTGGAAGCCTTTCCCAACAGAGAAGGCATGGTAGCTGGTAGAACCTGTGGTATTTTGCACAAAGGCCAGTTGGAGCTTCATGGGGCTACTGGGGCTGGGAGCTGGAGTGCCCTGGTTTTGTTGATGGAGGCAAGAGTGTGGGGGAGTCGGGGTTGATACAGGTCATTGGCCTCAGCAACTGCAGGCCTGGAGGTGCCTTTTATCGACACAGGCTTCTCGTTAGTGGCTGTGGAGTCAGCCCTGACGCGTGGGGACCCAGCGGACGGCAGAGCTCACGGCTCTTCACCATCCTCACGGTCGTCGTCTGCTCAAATCCACTGTCACAGCCTCTGTGTATTCTGCGTGCCTTCTGGCCTGAGGCCGCATCTCCAGCCCTGTCCGATAACCCGCTGTTGTGACCCGTAAGGGTTTCACTGGCTGATTGTTAGAAGGAGTTTGCCAGCCCTTTCTTCCTGGTCTATCTGGGTCTGGAAACCCTGCTGACAACCGAAATATCAGCAACACAGCAACATGCAGGCCACCCCCGCGATGCGCTGACAGATGGGGGGTGGTGTGACGGGACAGAGTGGCCCAGTTTGTGCAACACTGACCCCGGAGAGTGAAGCTCTTGACACCGTCTTGGCGGGCAGGGAGGAGAGCAATGAGTGAGTGAGCGCGTGGATGAGTCGTAGGCGACGTGAGTGGGGAGCATCTTAGGACGCAGTGGCACCTGGTGATAACTGAAGTCCAAGGAGGAGGGCGCTTGCTCAGAGAAAAGACGAGAGAGGACCGAAAATCAGTCTCGGTGGCCCTCGCATGTCGGGACGGGAGCAAGAAGAGTGACTGTTGAAACAGAGAAAGAAAGGGCAGGAGGACAGGGCAAGGCCAGTGTCTCAGGAGTGAAGGGGCCATTTCCCAAAAGTCACTGTTCCTGTGAGGCAGCAAAGTCTCGGCTCAGACGGGCAGAGGTCGGCCTTCCTGTTGCAGGTGTCCAGGAAGCAGGCGTTTCAGGAAGTGGGTACAGGCGGGTGGGAATGCGGTGAGGAGCCTTGAAGAAGGGGCAGAGCTACTCAGAAGGAGGGAGGGTGGGAGGGAGCTCTCGGCAGAGAGATGTTTTCCCTTTTCCTGTAGAAAAGGTGCCAGTCCCTCGATGATGTAAGCAGTTTGCTGTCGGCTGCTGACCTAAAGGTTGGCAGCATGAACCCACCCAGCAGTGCCACGGAGGAAAGGCCTGGTGATCGGCCCCATAAAGACTGCAGCCAAGGGAATCCTAGGGAGCGCTTCTCCTGTGCAGCGCATGGGTCACTGAGTCAGAACTGACCCAACGACAGCAGTGAGTTTGTAGGAAACGTAATCGCAGAGCTCACTGTTGATTGCCCTGGACCACGTTAACCAGTTTCGCACCTAACCTGAAATAAACCTAATTTTATTTTCATACATATTTTTTAAATTGTGGTAAGATATACATGTTGTTGTTGTTGTTGTTATGTGCCGTCGAGTC
>NW_006921686.1:1852945-1877731 GCF_000298275.1 Orycteropus afer afer | reverse complement strand
GGAAGTAGGATTGCCCAACCTTCCTTCCGAGGAGTGGCTGGTGGGTTTGAACCGCCAGCCGTCTGGTTAGCAGGCAAATGTCTTAGCCACTATGCTACCAGAGCTCCCATATAAGGTAAAATTTGCCATTTTAACTGTTTTTAAGTGTACAGGTCAGCGCACAGTGTTGTGTAGCTGTTGACACATTTCTCAGACTTTCTCATCATTGCAAACAAGTTCCCACGAAGTGGTCACTGCTCATGCCTTCCGCCCCCAGCCCGTGGCGACCACTGATCTGCTTCCTGTCTCTATGCGTTGTCTGCCTGCTCTGGATGCTGCAAAAGGAGCTCTGGTGGTGCAGTGCCTAAGGCACGTGACTGTCAACCAGAAGGTCAGCGGTTCAAACCCACCAGCCACTCCACAGAAGGAAGACAGGGCAGTCTCCTTCTGGAAAGATTTACCACCTGGGAAACCCAGTGGGGGTTGCTATGAGTTGGAATCAACTCGATGGCAGTGGATTTGGTTTGGTTTTGGTTTGGTGCGTACACGTGGGATCGTACAGTGTCTGTCCTTCCGTGTCTGACTGACTTCATTCAGCATCATGTTCGAGATCCATCCATGCCGTACCACGTATCCAAACTTCATTTTCGCTTTGTGACTAATAATCCTGGTGTGGATGGAGCACAGTTTGTTGAGTCAGTCGTCTGCTGGTGGACACTCGGGTGGTTGCCACCTTTGGCTGTTGTAAACAGTGCTGCATGACCACTGGGCTCAGGTGTCTCAGTTTCTGCCTTCAAGTCTCTTGGGTGTACACCCAGAGGTAGAATTGCTGGGTCGTAGGGCAGCACCATGTGACTTTTTTTGAGGACCTGCTAAAAACGGTTAGGCAGCCAGAGACTTGTAAGAAACAATCATGCCACCCTGCAGGTCACCATCTCACCTGCTACCTCCCCTTACAGAGCGTCAGGTGTCTGGCCCGGGCTCACCTCCTCACCCTTCCACCTGCCTCCTGGCTGGTAACTCACACATGGCCGTATGCTGGGTTTTCTAGAGGAGGAAAACCAGTGATGTGTGTATAAATACACACACCAAAGCCTAAACCCACTGCCATCAAGTCGATCCTGACTCGTAGCAGCCCGACAGGACACAGTAGAACTGTCCAAGAGTGTTTTCAAGGCTGTGAATCTTTACGGAAGCAGACCGCTTCATCTTTCTCCTGCAAAGCAGCTGGTAGGTTTGAACCACTGACCTTTTGCTTAACAGCCAAATGCCTTAACCACTGTGCCACCAGAGCTCCTGTCAATACATATGTTGTTGTTGTTGTTATGTGCTGTCAAGTCGTACCCGACTCATAGCGACCCCTCCTTGGGTTTCCGAGGCAGTATCAGTACGGAAGTAGATTGCCCCATCTTCCTTCCGAGGAGTGGCTGGTGGGTTTGAACCGCCAGCCTTCTGGTTAGCAGTCAAGTGCCTTAACCACTGCGCCACCAGATCTCCTGTCAATACATATGGAGAGATTTATTTCAAGGAGAATGGCCACGTGGTTGTAGAGGCTGGCAAGTCCCAAATCCCTCAGGCAGGTGGCGGCTGGAGGCTTCTCCTGACTCTTGCAGTCGCAGGTCAGACAGCAGGCTGCTGGCCCACAACCTAAGAACTGGGGTTCAGAGGATGAGGAGTTGGATGCAGGATTGAGAGGGTGTGGGCTTTGCCAGAACATCCATATATATTGGATGCAGGCCACTCCACTGAGGAAATGCCCCTTTCAACTGATTGGCTGCTCACATCAGATCACAAAATAGAGGATGATTACATAGTAGCTACCAAACCACTGATGCCAAACCACTTGATGCATAGCCCGTGGAGCCTGACACATGACCTTGACCATCACACACACCAGACTTACTCCTGTCTCCACACCTTTGTCTTTGCTCATAAGCAGCCCTTCCTTCTCCCATGATTGTTCTCTATTTGAGCTCCTTATCTTTCAGGTCTCTGCTAAAATGCCACCTCCATACGGAAGCCTTCCTGGACTGCCCTGCTTCCTTCACCTCACTCAGATTATTTCCATTTTAGGGTTCACCCCTGGGACCTACCTCAGAAAGAGCCCATCATCAATATTTATTGAACAAATGAGGAGCTCGGTGATCTTTACACAGATTGGATCGCTTTTCGGATCTGAGCGGATTCGAGATTTAGGAGAGGAAGGAAAGGGAGGAAAATGGAAAATTCTCGAAGAGGCAGGACAGGGTGGTGCTGGGCTGGATCAGGAGGGAAGTTTCCAGGCAGGTCCGGAGGCGATGAGGAGGGGCGTGTGAAGGCAGATGTTGGTGCAGTTGGGAGGGTGGTCAGGAGGTCAGAGTGGACCACCTTGGAGAAGCAGGAGGAGGGGAGGTGTGTGGGTGGGTGTGGGCTGACAAGCACTTGGTGGTTGTGAATTTGGGAAAAGAGGAGTTCCTAGGTCCTTTTGGGAACCTTTCCCCAGAAAAATACACTCCTGGCTCTAGACCCTGAACTTTGGAAGAGGGTTTTCCGGGGGCTGTGGGTCAGGTTAGGAACTTTCATAAGGCTCTGTTAACAGCAACAGTAAAAATAACAGCCAGTATGGATGCTGGCTCACCCTGTCACCGGAACTGGCCCTGCTTCTTACAAGGGTGAACTCATGTATTCACAGAAGGGAGTAGGAGGTAGGTGCAGAGAGCCACCCCTATAAGGAAACTGAGGCACAGCGTGAGTGGGGCTTGACCTGGGTGGTCTGGTCCCAAAGCCCAGACTTTTAACCACCAAACTTCATTGCATCCTTGTTACTGGGGCCAAGAGGAAAGGCCACAGTCCGGAAGCGGCCCTTCTTCCTGCCCCATTGCCCTGGGAGCAAGCCTGGGGTGGTGCCGGGAGGCGGGGCCGGGTGGTGGGGAGCTTGACGGGTAATTTGAGGAGTGTCCCGGCAATGGGAGGTGAGACGAGGTGATTGGAGAGGGGCGGCCTCAGCCATCCCTTCTCTTCCCCTTTTTAACCCTCCTTTGTGTCATTGTGAAGTCCTGGTGGCACAGTGCTTAAAGCACTGGGCTGCTAACTGAAAGGTGAGTGGTTCAAACCCACTAGCTGCTCTGTGGGAGAAAGATGTAGCTGTCTGCTTCCAAAAAGGTGACCTCCTTGGAAACTGTGTGGGTCCTGGAGGGTCAGGTTTTGTGTCTTCGTTAATGTAACCGTGGCAGCCCCAGCTTCCTCCCGGCTCCCAGATGTGTTTGTGAGCTCGGAGCTTGCGAGATGAGTCAGGGCAGCGCGCGCATGGCTGGGCTTCCAAGGCAGAGCTGGCTTGGAACCAGCTGTGGAGCCAGGGCCCAGCGCCTCTCTCAGCCTCAGTTTCTCCATCAGCGAGAGGCCAAATGCCTGCTTCTTGGAGGTTTAAATAAATACATGCTCTCACGTGTCGTCAGGAATGCTGGGTTTATGGCAGGAGCCCACCTTGTAAGTGCTGAGAAATTCAGAACACTTTAGAACCGAGCCAGTACCGTAGAGAGGGGGCATCCCAGCAAAGAGAGCCAGCTTCCTATCGTGAGATACACTGGTACTTCTGCAGCTGGAATTTCTGTGGCTGTTGACAGCGAGAGGGATAGATACAGTCTGTGCAGGTCAGGTTTGCCCCCAGTGAGTCAGGAAAAGGAGTATGGTTTTTAGAGTGTTAGGAATTGGACGTTGGACCTCCTGGATCTAAAACAACCACAGGGTGGGATTGTTGGGCTGTTTAACTGAGATGCTGTATCCTCAGGTACATGGTGGTAATACCAAAACCCAAACCCTGCCGTGTGGAGTCAATTCCGACTGATAGTGCCCTTAGTGGACAGAGTGGAACTGCCCCACAGGGTCTCCAAGGCTGTCAGTCTTTACAGAAGCAAGGCCCAAACCACACCCACTGCTGTGGAGTCGATTCTGACTCACAGCGCCCCTAGAGGACAGAGTGGAACTGCCCCACAGGGTCTCCAAGGCTGTCAGTCTTTACAGAAGCAAGGCCCAAACCACACCCACTGCCTGGAGTCGATTCTGACTCACAGCGCTCCTAGAGGACAGAGTGGAACTGCACCACAGGGTCTCCAAGGCTGTCAACTGCAGTTCAAACCCACCAGCCGCTCCTCGGAAGGAAGGTTGGGCAATCTACTTCCGTAGTGATACCGCCTTGAAAACCCAAGGAGGGGTCACTATGAGTCGGGTCTGACTCGACAGCACATAACAACAACAACAATCTTCATGGAAGCAGACTGCCTCATCTTTGTCCCGCGGAGCAGCTGGTGCATCTGAACTGCCTACCTTTCCGTTAGCAGCTGAGCACTTAACTGCTGTACCACCAGGGCTGCCTGTGGTAGATAGTGGCACTTGGTAAATGCTATTGTGGTTATTGTCACCACTGTTGCTCTTCCAGTCGCGGTTGCTGTTAACAGTGCTAAACGGCTTTAGTCTGAACCTGCTGGAACACATGGTAGACTCCGTGCCTCCCACACCGGGGACCCAGGTTCGGTTCCTGCCTCATGGCACCTTGCATGCAATCACCGCCCGTCTGTCCGTGGGGCCTTGCATGTCGTCACCGCCCGCCTGTCAGTGGAGTCTTGCGTGTTGCTGTGATGCCGTGATGCTGAACAGGTTTTAGTGGAGCTTCTAGACTGAGAGAGGCCAGGAAGAAAGGTCTGGTGACCTACTTCTGAAAATCAGGCAGTGGAACCCCATGGGTCACAGTGTCCTATCCTGTCCCTTTGTACATGGGGTCACCATGAGTCCAACTTAACAAGGCACTCGACAACACCTACTACAACCAGGCCATGCACGGGCCTGTGCTGTCTGTCACTGCTTCTCAGGCTTGAACGTGCACTCAGGCCCCTTGGGGATCCCGTCACAGTGTGGGTGCTGATGCAGTAGGGCATTTCTCACAAGTTCCTAGGTGAGGCTGATGCTGCCGCTGCCGGGGACCACACTTTGTTTTTTTTTTAAATTTTATTTTGATTTGGGTGAAGATTTACAGAGTAAATTCACTTTTCATACAGCAGTTCACATATACTTTGTCTCATGTCATTGACCAAAATTTACAATGCAGCAGCTCCCCTCCCACTTCCTCCCCATAGTTACCTCCTCCCAGTGTCCATCCCTTCATACTCTCCTGCACCCTGAGCTATCTCCCTGTGCATAAGCAGCCCTTCCTTCTCCCATGATTGTTCTCTCCAGGGCATGTGTCTACTTGAGGTAAATGTTTAACTCACATGCCTGTACTTTGTTTGGCTAGAAACCACAGTTGTGGGTTCAATTCCAGACCTGAAGGGCAGCTAGGGGCCATAGTCTCAGTGGTTACACCAGGCTCTATTGGACCAGCAAACCGTTTTTTTTTTTCCCCTCCAAATGATTTTGAGTTTTGTTCCACATTGTTCTCCCTCTCTATGCAGGATCTCGTACATCCCTTCCAAGTGGATGGCAGTGGTAGCTGGGCACCATCTAGTTCTTCTGGTCTCATAGTTGTATAGGTTGCAGATCAGATGGTGTACCAGTCGCTAGGACTGATTGTTTCCATTAATTTTGGTTTCTTCTTTCTTCTTGACGAAGAGACCCATTGTTGCATCTAGATGGCAGCTTCCTAGCTTTTAAGATCCCAGTCGCTACTCACCAAAGTAGTAGGTGGAACAATGTTTTGTATAGTGTGTTATGCCAATTGAGCTTGATGGGGGGACCACACTTTGAGCAGCAAAGGCGCATATCGGCTTTCTGACCATTTCCGAGTTACTCTAAGCATTCTGCAAATGAAACTCAGACGTTGGGCACTGAGGCTGAAGTAAGCTTCCTTACCTCCTCGCTTTAGGGTTTGCCAGTTTGAGGGTGGGTCTGTGATAATTACTGTATGTGGAACAATGTCACAGAACGTCTACCAGAAAGTGTTCTCAGTGTCCCCTCCTTTGCTCCTCGGAGATGACCTCGGGGAGCACTTTGGGGTACATTCTTTAAGTCGCCCTCTTCTGTGTCTGCATCTTCCCTTCTGACCATACAGTCTGAGGAATTCCACATCTTGCTTTTTTAATTTAACAAGCATTTTGGAATTATTTCCATGTCAGTAACCTAGAATCTTATTAATACCATTATTTTTAATAATTTTGTGTGTGTGTGTGTGTGGGGGGTGTTTGTTGAAGGTTCACACAGCAGGTTAGGTTCCCCTTCAACAGCTTCTGCACAGGTTATTCGATGTCGTTGGTACAGTCTTCACAACTTGAACAGCCTCCTCATTTCTGGTGGTTCCATTCCCGTTCATCTAGTTTCCCTGTCCCCCTTTTACCTTCTATCTCTACTTTGAAGTCCTTGTTGAGCTTTGGACCTCTTCGTTATGTTGTGAACAGTGTTGTTTAGCTACGAGGGGAACACGGGTGCTAGCTTGGGTTCCAGGTTTAAAGAGTGTCCCAGGGTGGTAGTCTTGGGGAATCTTCTAGTCTCAGCTGGTCCAGTAAGTCTGGATTTTTTTTTTTTTTTTAAGAATTTGAGGTTCTGTTCCACATTTTAGAACCTTATTCTGTAATAGCTGAGGAGTATAATCTTTCATTTTGCTACCATACTTTGGATGTTTATTTGGGCTTACTTCCAGTTTTTTGCTCTTAAAGGATAACCCAAACACCAAGCCCATTGCTATCAAGTCAATTTCAACTCATAGCAATGCTATAGGACAGATTAGAACTGCCTTATATGGTTTCTAAGCTGTAAGTCTTTACGGAAGCAGACTGCTACATCTTTCTCCTATGGAGCAGCCAGTGGGTTTGAACCACCGACCTTTTGATTTGCAGTTGAGTGCTTAACCACTTGTGCCACCAGGGCTCTTTCTTAATGTGTGTATGTGTCTTTATATTTAAAGCGTGTTTATGTTGAAAGTGTGTTTATAGTTAAAATGTGTTTCTTGTGGCTAGCATGTGCTTTTTTTTTTTTCCTTAAATTGTGATTTGGGTGAAAATTTACAGAGCAAATTCACTTTCCATACAGCAGTTCACATACACTTTGTCTCATGACATTGACTACAATCTCCCACAATGCAGCAGCTCCCCTCCCACTTCCTCCCCATGGTCACCTCCTCCCTGGGTCCATCCCTCCATAGCATGTACTCTTGCAGCTACATGGAGTCTGACAATTTGTGACCCTTGACTAGATGTTTAGACCAGCACTGTCCAATAGAAATAGAATGCAAACCACATTATTATATGTTATTTTAATTTGTTTTGTAGCCACAGTAAAAAGAAACCAGAAGTTGTAATATATTTGATTTAGATCAGTAAATCTAAAATACTATTATTTTGACATGTGATCAGTAGGAAAATGATTAATAAGCTATTATATGTTCTTTTTTTTTTCCCACACTAAGTTTTAAAAGTCCAGTGTGTGTTTTACACTCAGTGCATGTCTTACTTTGGACTGAAAAACCCAGACATCAAGTCTATTCTGACTCACAGTGCCCCTAGAGGACAGAGTGGAACTGCACCACAGGGTCTCCAAGGCTGTCAATCTTTACAGAAGCAAAGCCCAAACCACACCCAGTGCCGTGGAGTCCATTCTGACAGCGCCCCTAGAGGACAGAGTGGAACTGCACCACAGGGTTTCTCAGCTGTGAATCTTTATGGAAGTGACTGCTTCATCTTTCTCCCTAAAAGCAGCCGGTGGGTTTGAACTGCTGACCTTTTGGTTAGCAGCCAAATGCCTTAACAGCTGTGCAACCAGCTCCATTTAAAATGTTGGACAGTCACGTGAGACTAGTCATGTGGTTTAGACCATTTACGTTTAATGTAATTATTGACGTGGTTTAGATCCTCCATGCTGCCATTTGCTGTGTTTCCTATTTATGTCATGTGTTCTTTGTTTCTTTTTTCTTGTTTTCTGCCTCCTTTCAGTTAATTGAGTGTTTTAGCATTCCATTTTGTCCCCACCATTGGCTCATTAGCGCTTCCTCTTTGTTACTCTGGAGTTTCCATTGTGCATCTTTAACTAGGCCTTTGGCTTTGAGTCTGACTGAGATGGGAGCCATGGGGGGCTTTTGAGCTGGGGAGTGACCCGACTTGACATTTTCCTATCCACATTTTTGGTCAGTTGTGCAAGAGTGTGTCTGCCGGCCAGATTCCTGGAAGTGGAGTTGCTAAGGCTGAGGGGAGCGTGCATTTAGATTTTGGGAGGCCCTGCCAAATTGCATTCCAGAAAGACTTCACCATTCTCACCCCTTGTAAACACCAGTTGGAATTTATCGTGTGGCTGCTCAGTGCCAGGCTTATCCTGAGTGCTGGGAGCACTGGCAGGAGTCAGCTCAGTCCCAGCTGCTTATTAACTCTCAGTCCCTCGAGGCCCCGGGCAGCCTCAGGAGCTGCTTCCGGTCTCTAAGGAAGGCGAGGATTTCAGAGGGCCCACATAATAAGAGGCAAGGGTATTTTCAGTGGTGGGAGGCGGCCTGGCACATACCGGGTAGCCTGAGAACTGGCTGGATCCGATGCTGCAACTGTAAACCAATAAACCAAACCCTCTGCCATCGAGTTGATTCCGACTCATATCTGGCCCCACAGGACAGAGTGGAACTGCCCCACAGGGTTTCCAAGGCTGTCAATCATTATGGGAGCAAAGCCCAAACCAGATCCATTGCCATGGAGTCCATTCTGACCCACAGCGCCCCTAGAGGACAGAGTGGAACTGTCCCACAGGGTTTCTAAGGCTGTCAATCTTTATGGGAGCAAAGCCCAAACCACACCCACTGCTGTGGAGTCGATTCTGACTCACAGCGCCCCTAGAGGACAGAGTGGAACTGCCCCACAGGGTTTCCAAGGCTGTCAGTCTTTATGGAAGCAAAGCCCTAACCAAACCCCCTGCCCTCAGCAAAACTGCCTCATAGGGTTCCCAAGATTCTAAATCTTTACAGACACAGACTGCCTCATCCTTTGTCCATGGAGCGAGCGGCTGGTGGGTTCAAACCACTGACCTCTTGGTTAGCAGCCAAAGTGATTAGTGCTTTAACCACTATGCCACCAGAGCTCCTTACTGTAGGGAGTGGGATAAAGGGGCGGACTGTATTGGTTTGGGGAGTGAACATGTGGACTCCCTATCAGTGAGGATCATGCTGGGGAGCAACTTACAACGGACGGGTATAATAATAGTAAACACCCCCACACACACCCCCCCCACACACACACACACACGGGGCTTGTTTGTGAGAAGTCAACCAGAAAGGGGAGAATGAGTGGCTGGCATTTGAATATCAGAGTGGTTGACTGTCACCATGGCGAGAAAGGTCACCAGGGCTAGGGTGACCTGACCCAGAGGCAGCCTTAGCCCAAGTTTTGGGCAAGCTGTGAGACCTGTGTTGGAAAAGCTTGAGCATCCCTTAGGCGAGTTACTCTGGGCCTCTGTTAAACTGGGCTGAACAACAGGCAAATCTACGTCCCGGGAGTGCCGTGAAGGCTCAGTTCAGTGAGGTGATTCCAGCAAACATCTCATACCCTCCTGGACCTCGCTGCTGCTGTCCTTGTTGTTATTGTTCATTGAAGGCCTCCAGTGAGTCCCTAAGGAGCTCTGGTGGCTTAGTATCTAAGGCATTTGGCTGCTAATCAGAAGGCTGGCAGTTCAAACCCACTGGCCACTCCTTGGAATGAAAGTTGGGCAATCTACTTCAGCAGTGATACCGCTTTGGACACCCAAGGAGGGGTCGCTGTGAGTTGGATCTGACTCGACAGCAGTGAGTGAGTGAGTGCTTAAGGAGCTCTGGTGGTATAGTGCCTAAGACATTTGGCTGCTAACTAAAAGGTCAGTGGTTCAAACCCACCAGCTGCTCTGCAGGAAGAAGATGAGACAATCTATTTCTATAAAGATTTACACCCTTGGAAACCAATAGGGGGTCCCTATGAGTTGGAATCCACTTGATGGAAGTGGTTTTTTTTTTTTCATTTGTTTGTTTTTAGGGAGTCCCTGAGGAGCTCTGGTGGTATAGGGGTTAAAGGATTTGGCTACTAACCAGAAGGTCAGTGGTTCGAACCCACCAGCTGCTCCGCAGAAGAAAGACGAGGCAGTCTGCTCCTGTAAAGGTTCACAGCTTTGGAAACCCAGTGGGGGTTGCTATGAGTCATAATCAAATGGACAGCAGTGAGCTTGGTTTGGTTTGGGACGTGAGTCCCTGGGGAGTGCACGTGGTTAAGTGTGTGGCTGTAAGCTGAAAGGTTGATGGTTCAAACCCACCCAGAGCCCCTCAGAAGAAAGGCCTGGCGATCTGCTTCTGGAAGGAAGGTCACGGCCCTGAGAACCCTGTGCAGCACAGTTCTGCTGTATATCATGGGGTCTCCAGGGGTCAGAGGCAACTCAGACAGTGAATGTGCTGAGTGGCTCCCTGCAAGATCGAAAGTTCAAGTCCAGCTAGAGGAAGAAAGGCTGGCAATCTCCCGAAAAGTCGGTCATTGCAAACCCTCTGTAGGGTACAGCTGTACCCTGACCCACAGCGGGGCCCCGGAAGTGGAAGTCACTCCGCAGCCACATTGGTTTTCAGTCTTCTCTAGATGATCTGATCCTTCCTTAGCCCCACGACTGAGTCCCAGAGAGATGAGATCAGTCAAGACCCCTGAGGGCCAAGGCCAGCAGCTCGGAGTCAGGAAACAGCAGAGGTGGCCTTGAAGGCGGGTTTGGCTGACACAGGGCTTGGACTTCCCCGTTGCACACCTGTGGGATCTTCCAGGTCAGACGATCAAAGTCTCTGCTCTAATGTCAGCCAGCAAGCGAGGGACTGTTATCAGAACAGCAGCACCAAAAAAAAAAAAAAAAAAATTAAAATACAAAACACAAGAATGACAGCAGCAACATCAGTGACAGTGACCCACCCTGGCACGGGGCTACCCCCCAGGGCTCCCGGGGCTGTGTGTAGTCTTTCTTTATCAGGTGGCTGGGAGCCCACCGGGAATGCTCAGTGATGGACAAGCACCCTGTCACTTTGCAAATGCAAATTCTGCATTAAGCAACCCACGCTAGCGGCTCGATGTGTGTCACAAGAGAGCTGTGCTGCGTAGGGTTTTCCAAGGCTGGTTCCTCCCAGTGGATTGCCAGGCCTTTCTGCTGTGGCACCTCTGGGTGGACGAGACCCCGACTGTCAGTTGATGGCCGAATGTACCCATAATCCAGCGGGCAGATCATTGCAGGTGTGGCCAGGGGAGTGGGTGAGAAGTTCTCAGCTCTGAACGGGGGCATCTGGCTCCAGTTTTTCCGTTTCTGACTTGCAGCCCTGAAGAGACGTGCATTTTACACATGACCCAGAACGTGCACGCATGTGGTTCTAACTTAGTCTCTAGGGCTGCTAGAACAGACCTGCAAGTGGGTGGCTCTATAGGACAGAAATGGATTTTGCCAAATCAGGGTCTTGGCCACACTGATTCCTTTCATGGGCCTGTCTCCTAGTTCTGCGGTCTGCCGCACGCGGATTCTTGAAGCACCTCGGCTTGTAGACAGCCCTTACCTGTCTGCCCCAGTGTGCGTCTGGGCCCCTTCTGGTTTCTTTATAACTCAGAGGTGATCACCCCCTGCGCTGGTGTGACCTCACTGACGTACCAGACCCAAAACCCCAAACCTGCTGCCATCGAGCCAGTTCTGACTCACGGCGCCCCAGGTTTTGCAGAGTACAACTCCTCCATAGGGTTTTCCCGGCTGTAGTCTTTGCAGCGGCAGACTGCCAGGCCCTCCGCTGTGCTGCGGGGCGGGTTTGCACCACCAAGCGTTAGGTGAGTCGCCGATGACAAACGGTTAGTGCCACCCAGGCATCTTTAATACAAGAAAAAGCCTGTTTGCAAACAGGGTCTCCTGTCCAGGTACAAGGGACAGGGATTCCATACATACTTTAGGGGACACAGTTCAATTCATGATGACATGTGAACCAGAAGTTTTGTTCTTAGAGCCTGTGTTTGAGTCACGCACTGATACATTTTTCAAATTCTGTTGTGATTTTTTGTTGTTGGCGTAGTGCCTAAGGCATTTGACTGCTAACCAGAAGGCTGGTGGTTCAAACCTACCAGCCACTCCTCGGAAGGAAGGTTGGGCAATCTACCTCTGTGGTGATACCACCCAAGAAACCCAAGGAGTGTTCGCTATGAGTCAAATCCGACTCGATGGCAGTGAGTTTGTTTTTTTTTTTTTTTTAATTTCGGTTTGTTTAAATGATGAGTGAAACCCACTAAATTGATTTCCAGGGCTCAGCTGCTAACCGAAAGGTCAGTGGTTTGGACCTCCCTAGTGGCTCTGCAAATAAAAGGCCTGGCCACCTGCTCTCATGAAGATTTCAGCCTCGGAAACGTAATGGGGCCGTTCTCTGTCACACGGGGTCTCTGTGAGTCAGAACTGACTTGATGGCACAAAATAATAACAACAACTTCCTCCCATCAGCCTGGTCTCCATTTAAATGGCATCTCTGCTGAGAGACTGCCCTGGCCAGCCCGCTTCCGATTGAAACCTGCCCTTCCCGCCACCCCTCATCCTGCGTTATGTCCTCACAGCCACTGCCCTCCAGGTGTTACCGCGTTCTAGGATACTGTGCGTACTCACGGTTTGCTTCTGCTCTGGAACTCAGCTCCGCGAGGGGTCTCCCCGGGGCCTGGAGTGTCGTATTGTTGCTGTTAGCTGCCCCCGACTCCCGGCGACCCCACGCACACCGAGCAGGACACGCCCTGTGCGGCTCTGTCTGGCTGGGGTCAGGGCGCTGTGATCCGCTGGGTTCTCACCGGCCGATTTCCACAAGTCCACCTCCCGGCCTCCTTCCTCGTGTGTCTCGAGTGGGAAGCACCGCGCAAACCCGCCCAGCATCACAGCAGCGCCCAGGCCTCCCCTGACAGGTGGGTGTGGCCTGAGGTGCACTGGCAGGAATTGAACTTGATCCTTCTGCATGAAAGACGAGCATTCCACCGCTGAGCCATCACTGCGTTATAAACACACAAAGCAAACTCACCGCTGTCCAGTCGATCCCAACTCATAGCAACCCCTCCTTGGGTTTCCGAGGCGGCATCTCTACAGAAGTAGATTGCCCAACCTTCGTTCCAAGGAGTGGCTGGTGGTTTTGAACCGCCAGCCTTCTGGTTAGCAGTCAGATGCCTTGGGCACTGCACCACCAGAGCTCCTGAGTGTTCCAAATTCCACCACTGACCCATCACCACTGTGTTGTACCAAAAAAAAAAAAAACCTCACTGCCATAGGGTCGATTCCTACTTATAGAAACCCCCATTGGGTTTCCGAGACTGTAAATTTTTACAGAAGTAGATCCCCCATCTTTCTTTCATGGAGCAGCTGGTGGCTTTGAACTGTTGACCTTCTGGTTAGCAGCCAAATGCCTTACCCCTGCGCCTCCAGAGCTCCTCCCACTGCGTTAGAGATGTTCCTTAAGTATTTGTTGGGCACCCAGTTAGAAACCAAGTTCACGCCCTCCTTTTGGGAAGGTGAATTGTACACCAGGTGGCGGGCTGGGACGGGGAGGGCTGGGATGGAGAGAAACTGGAGCCAAGAAAGCCATTCCTGGGAATCCTCTGGTTGCTGGAAGTGGGAACATACGCCCGGCGCTTTATGATCTCGTAGCCAATTTGCTTGGGAACCGTCTGGGGCTTCTGGCCCCTCCCTGTTTCCCATCAGCCCCAGGGCCCTCCCGCGGTGACTGCACCAACCTGACCTCCCGCAGGACCGCGGCACTGGGGCCCTTTCACTTCCTCTCCCTCCGTTCCCTCAAGTGTGGTTTGCTGTGTGGGTCTGTGTTTTCCTTTTATTGAAGTATAAAGGCGTCCATGGTTTTCTTTGGACCTCTTATTTAAAAAAAAAAAAAAAGTAAAAGCTTTTGTTATTGTTGAAAATAGACACGAAAAATACATACCATTTCAGCTATTTCCTCATGTGCCAGGTACAGTCATCAGTGACAGCGGTTACGCTCCTCACGTTGTGCAACCGTCCGTTCTCACGCTTCTGTTCCGAGTCATTCCTCCTCCACGCGCATTAACTCACTGCCCACTGAGCTTCCGGTCTGCCCTTCAAGGGTCTGTCCTTCAAGTTGATGTTCTCCATTTGTTTGGTTTAAAAAAAAAAAAACAAACTTCAGGATATTTTTGGTTTAAGGTTTAAAGATTATCTCGGGACAATAGTTTTGAAGGGTTCATCCATCCTCCATGGCTCCAGAAAGTCTGGATTCCATGACAGTTTTAAATTCTGTTCCACATCCTCCCCCCCTTTTGACTAAGATTCTTCAATAGGCTCTTTGATCAAAACGTTTAATAATGGTAAAGGCTTCTATGGTTTTTATTTTGTTTTTAGTTGATATTTAAAAGTGTCTCTGCTTTAATCAGCACTGGATGCACGTTGTAAAAAAAATCTGCAAACCCAGTGCCTCTTGCCATGGTCTCAGTGTCTTCTTGAGGGGCCCATTTCTGGTTTTCGGTAAGGCGGGGTGGATGGAATGGGAGGCCCTCCCCTCATCACACTCTGGCCTGGCCAGTGGTGGGTGCAGAAGGGAGGCCACGGGGCTGGGAGAGCACCTGGACCGTGTAAGGGACGCCCCGCCAACCAGGGCTGGAGGCTGAAGGTCTCAGTTCTCTCAGTCCTGATTCTGTGGGAGGAGGAAGGCCTGCGGCTTGCCTCATGAGGGAAGGTACTCTGAGTGAACCCACAGCCTGGAAAGTGCAGGTTGCAGTTAAGACGCAGGGAGGGACTTTTTTTTTCTTAAAATTTTTAACCACTTTAAGGAGCTCTGAGGAGCTCTGGTGACATAGTGCCTAAAACATTTGACTGCTAACCAGAAGGCTGGCAGTTCAAACCCACCAGCCACTCCTCGGAAGGAATATTGGGTAATCTACTTCCGTAGAGATACCACCTTGGACACCCAAGGAGGGGCTGCTTTGAGTTGAGACCGATTCGATGCAGTGAGGTTTATTTTTTTTTAATTGAGATATAATCCACATGCCACACAGCGCACCCATTAAAGTGGACAGGTCAGGGATTTCCCGTCTATTCACAGCTATGCATCTACTATTTAATTCTAGAACATTCCTGTCAGCCCAGAAAGAAGCTGGGTGCTGGTCAGTAGTGTCTTGGCGTTCCCTCCTCCCTCAAGCCCCAGGCGACCACTAATCTACTTCCCGTGTGTGCGGATTTGCCTGTTGCACACATTTCATATAGAAGGGATTGAACAGTATCTGTCCTCCTTTTGCGTCTGGCTTCTAAGACTCGGCTTAATGTTTCCAAGGTTCGCCCCGTTACAGCAGGAATCTGTTCTTTTTCCTTTTTCACAGCTTTATAATATTCCGTGGTATGTCTCTACTGTGTTTTGAGTGTCTGTCAGCTGATGGACACGTGGGTGGAGCCCACTTTTTGGCCATTGTGGAAAGCGCTGCTTGGTGGCCTGGGTACAAGCCTCAGGCAGGGGGTTGTGTCCTTCCATTGTGTTCTCAGAGGCCCTGGCAGCCAGCTCCGCCCCTTCCTTTCCTCTTCCTCCCCCCTCCCCCTCCGTCCGCCTCTCCAGCTCCCTTCACGCCTCTCTCCTCCCCCCTCCTCTCCCTCTTGTTCCTCCCTTCTTTCTCCCCCTCTTCCACCTCTCCCCTCCCCACCTCCCTCCTACTTTTCTCTCTCCTCAGCAAAAGCTTGCTGAAGATAATTCAAAAACCGATGCAGCAGTGTATTGACGGGGAACTGCCAGAAATTCAAGCCAGATTCAGAAGAGGCTGTGGAACAAGGGATATCCTTGCTGACGTCAGATGGATCTTGGCTGAAAGCAAAGAATACCAGAAAGATGTTGACCTGTGTTATACTGACTGTCCAAAGGCATTCAGTTGTGTGGCTCGTAGCAAGTTATGGATGCCTTTGTGAAGAATGGGAATTCCAGGACACTTAATTGTGTTTATAAAGAACCTCTACACAGACCAGGAGGCTGTCGTTGGAACAAGGGGACACCACGTGGTTTAAAATCGGGAATGGTGTATGTCAGGTTGCATCTTTTGACCATACTTATTTAATCAGTGTGCTGAGCAAATAATCCGAGAAACTGGACTATGTGGAGAAGAACATGGCATCAGGATTGGAGGAAGACTCATTAACAACCTGAGACACGCGGATGACACAGCCTTGCTTGCTGAAAGTGAAGATGACTTGAAGCACTTACTGATGAAAATCAATGACTACAGTCTGCAGTATGGATTACACCTCAACATAAAGGAAACAAAAATGCTCACAACTGGACCAACGAGCAGCATCACGATAAATGGAGAAAAGACTGAAGTTGTCAAAGATTTCATTTGACTCGAATCCGCAATCAAGGGCCATGGAAGCAGCAGTCAGGAAATCAAAGGATGCCCTGCACCAGGCAAATCTTCTGCAAGAGACCTCTGTAAAGTGTTAAAGAGCAGAGATGTCACCCTGAAGACTAAGGTGCGCCTGGCCCAGGCCACAGTATGTCCAGTCGCCGCGTATGCATGTGAGAGCTGGACAATGGGTAAGGAAGACCGAAGACGAGCCGATGCTTTTGTGCTGTGGTGCTGGGGAAGGATGCTGAGTACCGCGGGCCGCCGGGAGAACGGACACGTCTGTCCTGGAGGAAGTGCAGCCGGAACGCTCCGTGGAGGTGAGAACTAGCAGGCTTCGTCTCACCCATGTTGGTCACGTTGTCAGAAGGGACCATTCCCTGGAGAAGCATGTCATACTTGGTGAAGTGGAGGGTCAGCAAAAAAGGGGAAGGCCCTCAGCGAGATGGATGGACACAGTGGCTGCAACGATGGGCTCCAGCGTAGCGAGGGCTGTGGGGCTGGCGCAGGGCCGGGCGGTGTTTAGTTCTGTCGGACGAGGGGCTGTGGGGCTGGCGCAGGGCCGGGCAGCGTGTAGTTCTGTCGGACGAGGGGCTGTGGGGCCGGCGCAGGACGGGGCGGTGTTTAGTTCTGTCGGACGAGGGCTTGTTACCAGTTGGCACCAAGTCAGCGGCACCTGAGAACGACACCCCTCCTCCCTCCTTTCTCCCCTCACCCCTCTTCCTTCCTCCCCCCACCTTCTCCCTCTTCTCCCTCCCTCCCTCCCCCTCCTCTTTCCCCTTTCTTATCCCAGTCTCTCCTCCCCTTCCCCCCCAGCTGCCCCAGGAGCAGGAATGGCCCCTTGGGGCATCTCCGCTCTCCCCACAAGGAGGCCTCGGCCTGCACCTGTCACCCAGGGCAGAGAGCAGAAGGGACAGGCTGCCACTTTTAATCCAGCCCCAGGGGAGATGGGGGACAGGGCCACACTCAGGAAACAGCTTTTCTTCGGAGGCTTTTGAAAATGCGGGCATTAGTTTTATTCTTGGACTAGGGAATGGGGGGTAGGCGCCACGCTCATGGGCCCTCTGATTCCTGGGGAAGAGTCAGGCTGCCTTCCTCCCCGACTCCCCTGAGCCCCGGCTGCTCGGCCGCTGGTGCAGTGTGGGTCCTTCTCCCACAGAATGGTCTGTACATGTCTAAGCACCTCACACACACACTCTTTGGGGAGGCACTAATCGCAGAAGGAGCGCGGATGGCACAGTGACTTCGGCATCTGACTGCTAACCAGGAGGTTGGTGGTTCAAACCCACCGTCCGCTCTACAGAAGGAAGATGGGGCATTCTCCTTCCTTAAAGATTTACCACCTCGGAAACCCAGTGGGGGTCTCTGTGAGTCGGAATTGACTCAGTGGCAGTGGGTTGGGTTTTTTTCTTGTTTCTGTTTTAATAGCAGAAGAAGGAGCCCTGGTGAGACAAAGGTTGAGCACTCAGTCACTACTGAAAGGTCCGTGGTTCAAACCCAGCCAGTGGATCTGCTTCCATAAAGATTGCAGCCAATAAAACCTTATGGGACGATTGTGCTGTGTCACCGTGAGCCGGAACTGACTCAGTGGCACAACAGCAGAATCAGGGGCAGTGGGGTCAGTGTGTGTGCTGTTGCCGTCCATGCCATAGACCCAGGTTCAATTCCCAACCAACTCTCAACCCCTCGTGTGTCGCTGGGTGACTGCTGCCCAGAAGGCTGGCGGTTCAAACCCATCAGCCACTCCTGGGAAGGAAGGTTGGGCAATCTACTTCCCTAGTGATACCTCCTTGGAAACCCAAGGAGGGGTCACTATGAGTCAAGTCAAGTCAATGGCAGTGACTTTGGTTTGGGCTTTGCTTCCAGTGGGTGTGGTTTGGGCTTTGCTCCCATCAAGACTGACAGCCTTGGAGACCCTGTGGTGCAGTTCCACTCTGTCCTCTAGGGGCGCTGTGGGTCAGAATCCCCTCCAGGCACTGGGTTTGGTTTGGGCTTTGCTTCTGTGAAGGTAGGAGCTCTGGTGGTGCAGTGCCTAAGGCACTTGACTGCTAACCGGAAGGCTGGCGGTTCAAACCCACCAGCTACTCCTCAGAAGGAAGGTTGGGCAATCTACTTCCATAGTGATACTGCCTTGGAAACCCAAGGAGGGGTCGCTATGAGTCGGGGCCAACTCGATGGCACATAACAACAGCAACAGCAACAAGATGGCGAACAGATTTCAGCAGAAGCTTCCAGACTAAGACTCAGAAGAAAGACCTGGCAATTAATTCTTCAGAAAATCAGGCACTGAAACAAGGTGGATCCGTAACTGAGTGTGGGGATGACGCAGGACCGAGCGGTTTTGTCCAGCTGTCACCGTGACGGGGGCTGACTCAGCAGCTCACGACGCCCAGCCCACAGCAGGCGAGTCGGTGACTCCTGGGGTCTTTCATTTCTGCCTCTCGGATGACTGAGGAGCCTGAGCATCTCATTGGCCACCTGGCCATTCGTTGTCTCCCTTTGTGAAGTGTTCATTTTCAGTTGGCTGTTGAAGGTCTCCCTGCACTGTAGGATTTCTGTCTGTTCTGGACACACCTTCTTTGTCTGACATCGGAGTTTGCTCCCAATCTGCGGTTTGCCCGTGTGTTACCTCGTGACTGTGTGTGGACAAGAAGGGGCTTCTGTCTTTGTGGAATGTCATTTAGATGTGACAGACGTGGCCCCAAACCGTGTCCCAGTTCTCAGGAGAATATTAAGGCCAGAGAGAAGGAAGCATTACCAACCCCTGAATCCGACTGCTGTTGAGTTGATTCTGACCCACAGCGCCCCTAGAGGACAGAGTGGAACTGCCCCACAGGGTCTCCAAGGCTGTCAGTCTTTACAGAAGCAAAGGCCAAACCACACCCACTGCCATGGAGTCGATTCTGACTCACAGCGCCCCTAGAGGACAGAGTGGAACTGTCCCACAGGGTTTCCTAGGCTGTCATCTTGATGGAAACAGACTGCCCATCTTTCTCCCATGGAGTACCTAGTGGGTTCGAACTACTGACTTTTTGGGTGGCAAATGGCACTTTAACCACACTGCCCCCAGGCTCCTTCTTATGAGCCCCAAATGGGGGAGGGGGGCAGCCAAGCACTGTGGGAGCACAGAGGGGGCTTCCTTTCACTGGGGAGGTGTGGGAGGTGGAATACCAGTGCCCTGAAGGTGTCCGTGTCCTGATCCCAGGACCCGTGACTTTGGCTGTTGGCTGTTGTTCTTTGCCATCAGGTTGGCGCTGACCCACAGCAACCAACAGAACAGGAACCGGGCTGGGTCCTGGGCCGTCTTCATGCCGCTTGAGTCCACGGGGGCAGCCGCTGTGTATCTTGCGTGCCTTCTAACCGAGGGCCCGTCTGCCAACACTGGAGCAGACAGTGTTTGGGTGTGATCCCCAGGGTCCTCATTGGCAAATTTTCTGAAGTAGATTGCCAGGCCTTTTGTCCTGGTCTCTCTGAGTCTGGAAGCTCTGCTGAAACCTGTCACCACGGGTGACCCTGTGGGTGTTCAGAGTGTCGGTGGCCTAGCTTCCAGCACTACGTCGGCTGCCACAGCACAACACACTGATAGACCTGTGCAAATGTCTTAAATGACAGAAGGGACTTTCCAGAGGTGATGAAGTTGTGGATTATGAGTTTGGGATGTTATCTTGGATGACCTGGTTGGTGCCCAATGTGACACAGGTGTATGAGTGTCTTGTGGCTGCTGTAACAGACTGCCACAAACTTGCTGGCTGCAAACTAGTGCAGGCGATTCTCACGATATCGGAGACTGGGAGTCCCATGTCAGTTAACTGGGCCAGAGGTAAGGTGTCCACAGGCCTTGATCGCTCTGGAAACCAATTCCATTGACTTGCACCTGGTTCAGCGGCACCCCCTGGTGCGTCAGAGTAGAACTGCTCACCGTAGGTTTTTTGTTTTGAACATGTGCACATTAGTTTTCCAAGCAGTGACTCATTGCTACAGGGTGTCAGTACTCTCCCCATTTCCACCTGGGTTCCCTGTTTCCCTTCACTGGTTTCCAGCCCCTTCTTGTCTTTGTTTTTGGGCAAACGTTGCCCGTTTGGTCTCACACAGTTGAGCACATTCCACATGGGTGTTACTGTTGAGTTTATAAGCTGTGGCCTCTGGGAGTGGCTTCTGTTCTACATTAGAAGGGTGACCTAGAGCGATAGCCTTGGTTTACTACAGTCTCTATCAGACCAGTAAGTCTGGTCTTTTTTTTTAATGAATTTGAGTTTTGTTCTACACTTTTCTCCCATTCTAACCAGGCCCTTCCATTGTGTGCATGTCAGAGCCGTCGGTCGGGCTAGCAGGGCACCATCTAGTTCTTCTGGTCTCAGGCTGGCAAAGTGTGTGGTTCACATGGGCCGTTAGACCTGTGGGCTCATTTCCTCCTTGAGTCTTCGGTTTTCTTCACTCTCCTTTGCTCCAGGTGGGGAAAGACCAATAGCTGTATCTCTCAAGCTCTTAAGACCCCAGACCTTTCAGGATGTCTTCATGGTCTGTGTTCCGCCAGTTGACCTAGATGTCTGCAGAAGCTCTGGTCCTAAGCCCTTGAGCCCTGTGGCTCAGTCCCTCCGGGTGCTTGGTTATGGCTAAGAAGTTGGCATAACTCTACCCCTGTGTGCTCTACTGTGTGCCTGAATGTGTTTGAGCACATACAGATAGGTAGGTAGAAATAGCCTCTGCCAACCTGTGTCTGCTCTGGGTACTGCCGTACGCCACCCCACACCCGGTCAGCTTCCAGACCTGCCTGTGTGTCCGCTCCTCAGTTCCTGCAGGACTGTGGACGTCACTACGCTCACTGCCGCCCTTCACTCTTGTGTCCCTCCCAGCGTCCCTTGCCCTGGTCAGGTGCTGACCCCCCCCTTCCTGAGGATGGCCTTGCTCTTCACCCAAGTTCATGCACGTCTGCTCTCTAGTCAGTGGTCCTCCTCCCTCCCCTTCCCATCCCTGCCAGCCATCAAAGACTGTCTCTTTCTGTGTGTAAACCTTTTTGTGACTGTCTGTAATGTCCTCCAGACTCATCCATGTCATGAGATATTTTGCAGTTTCATCAGAACTCTATTGTCATGTAGAATTCCGTTGCACAGACGGACCAGTTTGTTTCTCCATCCATCTGTTGATGGGCACTTAGGTTGTTTCCATCTGTTTGCAATTGTGAATACAGTTGATTGTTCTAAGAAGCATATGAACATGCAGTGAACACACATGGGCGTGTGTCTGTTCGTGCTGTAGCTGTTTCTCTAGGCTGTATACCTGGGAGTGGGATGGCTGGAGCCCATGGCAGTTCTATTTCTTGTTACTTAAGGAAGCGCCATATTGTTTTCCATGGTGGTTGTACCATTTGACAGTGCCACCTGCAGGGTATGAGAGTTCCAGTCACCCCACGCCCTCACCAGCATTTGTTCTTTTCCATTTTTTTTTCTTTTGCCACTGCCCTGATTGCTGGGGTGAGGTGGCATCTTGTCGTTTCAATACTCCTCTCTCTAACAGCTCACGATCGTGAGCATCGCCTTGTGTGTTTGTTGGCCGCCTGAATGTCCTCTTTGGTGAAGCGTCGATTCACACCCTTTGCCCATTTCTGATTGGATTGTCTGTCTTTTGGTTATGGAGGTGTTGGAGCTCTTCTTTAAATTTTGGAGGTACGTCATTGCCAGAAACTTTTCCCAGTCTGTGGGTTTTCTTTTTACTCTTTTACTGGAGTCTTTTGATGAGCGTAAGTATTTAGTTTATAGGAGGTCATGAGGTTTTCAATGGCTTTTTTTTTTTTAAATGGTCCATTCTTCCTTTTTTTTTCCGCAGTGTTCCTTCCCCTCCCTCCCCCCCCAGTAACCAACAAAGAAAGTTCCCTTCCATATATAAACCTTTCCTTGACTTTTTGCAGTAATGAACTAATACAATATTTATCCTTCTGTGATTGGCTTATTTCACTCAGCATAATGTCCTCCAAGTTCATGCATGTTATGTGGTGTTTTGCAGACTCTCCATTATTCTTTAGGGCTGCATAGTATTCCATTGTGTGCATGTACCACAGTTTGTTTATCCATTCTTCTGTTGATGGGCACCTACGTTGTTTCCATCATTTTGCTGTTGTGAATAGTGCTGTGATGAACATGGGTGTGCGTATGTCTGTTCTTGTCCTGGCTTTCACTTCTTTAGGATATATACTTAGTAATGGGATTTATACTTAGTAATAGGATGGCTGGATCAAAGGGTATTTCTATTTCTAACTTTGTAAGGGATCACCATACTGATTTCCACAGTGGCTGTATCGTTTTTGACAGTTCCACCAGCAGTATATGAGAGTCCCAATCTCTCCACATCCTCACCAGCGTTTGTTATTTTCTGTCTTTTTGACCTTTGCTACTAGTGCCGGGGAAACATGGGATCTCGTGGTTGTTTTGACCTGCATCTCTCTAATGGCTAATGGGGAGCTCTGGTGGCACAGTGCCTAAAGCATCTGACTGTTAACCAGAAGGATGGTGGTTCAAACCCACCAGCCACTCCTCAGAAGGACGATTGGGCAATCTACTTCCATAGAGATACCCCAAGGAGGGGTCATTATGAGCCAGAAACGACTCCACAGCAGTGAGTGAATGGCTCATGATCGTGAACATTTCTTCACATGTTTGTTGGCCACCTGAATATCCTCTTTGATGAGGTGTCTGTTCATGTCTTCTGCCCGTTTTATAATTGGATTGTATGTCTTCTTGTTGCCGAGGTGTTGGATAAATTTTAGAAATAAGTCCCTTGTCAGATACGTCCATTGCCAAATATTTTTTCCCAATCTGTAGGTTCTCTTTCGCCTCTTTTGGAGAAGTCTACGGAAGCAGATAAAAATTAAATTTTTGGAACGTCCCATTCGTCTGGTTTATCTTCTGCTGTTTGTGTATTTTGGGTTATGCCTGGCGGTCTGTTTATGCCGTCCAGTGTCTGGTTTCCCAGAAGTGCACCATCAGGCCTTTGGTGCGAGGTGCCTCTGGTGGACTCAAGCCTCCAACTTTCTGGTCAGCAGCTGAGTGAGTGCATTAACCGTTTGTACCACCCCAAAGCGCCACTCCCTCGGGAGTCTCTCGGAATCCATCCGGTCCTCGCCTCTTCCGGCTTCCGGTGGCCGCCCGCACTCCTTGGCTGGTGGCTGCATCACTCCAGTCTCTGTCTCTGTGGCCCCGTGGCCTCTTCTTCTGTGTGGTCGAATCCCTGCCTCTGTCTTTCATAGGGGCACAGTGATGGCCTTTTGGGCCCTCCTGCATCCGTCAGGATAATCCCTGACCTCAGGAGCCTAAATTTAATCCCACCTGCAAAGTCTCTGCAAAGTCTTGACACATCCTGAGGGTTTGTACATGCATTGCTTTTTTGGGGATCATTTTTCAGCCAACTGAGGATCCTTGTAGGAGCGGGCCAGGAGGGTCAAAGAGAAGGTGAAGTGGTGTTGGAAGGAGAGGGAGATGGCAAGGCACTGCTCTGCTGGCTTTGAGGATGGAGGAAGGGGCTGCAAGCCAAGGAGTGTGGGCGGCCTCTGGACGCCGAGCAAAGGCGAGGAAACGGCTCCCCCTGCTCTTGACCTGCCAGCCACCGTGGAGTCGGACTCTGCTCACTGCCACCACGCATGTCAGTGGGACTGAGCTCCACAGGGTTGTCATGGCTGTGACCTTTTAGACACCGATCACCCGGCCTTTCTTCCAAGGTGCCTCTGGTGGGTTTGAACCACCAACCTTTGGGTTACTGGTTGAGCCCCAAACTGTACCCAAGAGCTCCTTCGCCTCTCCCTCGAGGCTCCGAAAGGAACGTGTTGCTACGGAGCCATTTGGGCTTCGGACTGTGGGATGGGTAGAGACAGATGACAAAAGAGCAGGAGGAACCAAATATGGTGGGCGGCGTGTCAGTAACAGGTATGATGTGGCTGTGGGTGGGGGTTGGGGCGATTGGCCCCGGAGCCCCCCGCTTCCCAGAAGCCTCTCTGCGTGGCCTGGTGCTCCTGGGCCCAGGCTGCCATTTGTTGAGCCGGGCTGGCAGCACGTCTGCTCCTGCCACATTTGCTGTCCCCTTCAAGCTTGGCAGCCCAGCCCACCTTGGCTGGGGCTGGGATCCTCACGTAATATCTCCCCGTGTGACCCTGTTTCTGTGTCTTTTATAAGAAGCCACTTATGAGGGATTAGCACTGGGACACACCCTGGTCCAGCTTGACTCAGCTGATCCTGTCTTCAGAGAAGGACCCCATTTCCCCAAACAAGGTCATGTTCATGGGGACAGGGGATAGGACTTCAGCGTACCTTTTTTAAGGATACAGCTCAATCTGTTTTGCTTTTGTTTTTCCCCAAGAAGAGCTAGAAACACGAATGCTTGGCAGGGAAAAAAGAAAAAAAAAAAATTCTCCGCATTTCAGAGAGTCGGCCCACAGCAGCTGTAATTGTTGGCAGCTGCTGTCGCGTGTCCCTGACTCCCAGTGACGCCACGCATGGCAGGATCAGACCCCTGTCACCTGTAGAGGCGTCGTTGGCCGGTTGGTGGA
>NW_006921686.1:1851281-1852639 GCF_000298275.1 Orycteropus afer afer | reverse complement strand
GGCCCATCGGGTCTTCAAGGCTGTCACCTTCAGAAGTGGACTGACAGGCCTTCCTTCCCAGGTGCCCCTGGTGGGTTTGAAGCACCCACCTTCCATTTAGTAGTCCGGCACTTAACCCTTTGCCTTACCCAGGACTCCTACAGATCCTAACCTAGGGGTTAGGATCCCAGCACGTATTTTGGGGAACAGAGTTTAATCCATAGCAGGCCCCATTGCAGTGTCCCCAGCATGCGTCCATGAGCCGTCTGTCCCTCCTCACCGTGAGGTCACTCTTGGAGGGTGGTGTCATGGAGGTCCCCAGCATTAGGAACCAACCTCTAAAGGGAGCCCTGGACAGATGAGCAGGCAGACACCCCATTCTTTGGCTTTGAGAAGTCTGTACATTAGATAGAAGCTTTGCTGGGTAAAACATTGGGTTGCTATCAGAAGGGTGGCAGTTTGAACCCACCAGCCACTCCAAGGGAGAGATGAGGCAAGCAGCTTCCATAAAGATTGACAGCCTTAGAAACCTTATAGGGCAGTTCCACTCTGTCCTCTAGGGGCGCTGTGAGTCAGAATCCACTCCATGCAGTGGGTTTGGTTTGGGCTTTGCTTCTGTGAAGATTGACAGCCTTGGAAACCCTGTGGTGCAGTTCCACCCTGTCCTCTAGGGGCGCTGTGAGTCAGAATTGACTCCATGGCAGTGGGTTTGGTTTGGGCTTTGCTTCCATAGAGATTGACAGCCTTGGAAGCCCTATAGTGCAGTTCCACTCTGTCCACTAGGGGCCTTGTGAGTCAGAATTGACTTCACGGCAATGGTTTTTGTTGTTGTTTCTATACACACGTTATTTTTTTCTAACTCACTTGAGAGTGGGAAGTGTATCTCGTATTTTGTATTATGGTAAAATATATGTAATATAAAGTTCGGTGCTGTAACCATTTTTAAGTGTACAAGTAGCACACTCACTATCATCACGGTGCTGTGCAGCCCCGAAACGTCCACTTCTCGGACTTCCTCATCGCCCCAGACAGAAGCTCCACCCAAGAAGCAGTCCCTCCCCGTTCCCTCCACCGCCACGTGTCTGTCTCTGTGCAGTTCCTGTCCCAGATACTGCGTACGCATGGGATCGTACAGTAGTTGTCCTTCTGTGTCTGACTTACTCTGCTCAGCGAATTTTCGGGGTTCCCCCGTGGAGTGGTTTGCCTCAGACCTTCATTTCTCTCTGTGCTGAGTGGTACTCCATTGTGTGCGTGGACCACATTGTGGTGATCCAGTCATCTGTTGATGGGTACTTGGCTTGATTCCATCTTTGGCTGCTGTAAATAGTGTTGCCATGAACACAGTGTCTGTTTGAGCCCTGCTTTCCAGTTCTCTTGGG
>NW_006921686.1:1848681-1850200 GCF_000298275.1 Orycteropus afer afer | reverse complement strand
GGAGTACATAAAATTGAAAAAGGGCAGAAAACACAAACGTGACCCGGAATTCCATCACCCCAGTGGAGAGCCGCCTTCTTAGTGATTTGCATGAAGAAACGCCCAGTGTTTGCTTCGGCCCACCCGCTGGGGCATGGACTCTTGCTCAGTTTACAGGGAAGGTATATTGGGGGAGCTGAAGACAGAGGAAAAATCGGGGTGGGGCAAGGCCTGCATCCCTTGGGAGACGGAGGGATGCAAACACAGCATCGAAGGTTGACGGTCCGCGTCCACCCAGAGGAGCAAGGCCTGGCCATCTGCTCTTCCCCGGATGAGCCATTGGAAACCCCGGGGGGCACAGTTCCGCTCTGACGCACGAGGGTTGGGAGTGGCCAGGCGGGCGCGCCGTGAGGCGAGAATCTGCTGCCCGTCAGCACTGTGCGTGGGAGCCGGGGCTTCCGCTCTGCCGCGTGGACCCCAGAGTCCCCCGCTGTCCCCGTGGACAGGCTCAGGGTGAGTGGGCTGGGTCCCTCCAGGAATCACAGGCTGTGGGGACAGCACTCTGGACCCAAGGACAGCGGGGTCAGCTGAGCCCGGGGCCGGCCAGGCTCAGCACACAGCACTTCGCTTTTCCTCCTGTGTTTGCGTTGTTTTCCTTTACCTTTTATTGTGGTGGTGTTGAGCGGATGCACAGGAAAACATACATCAATTAGCAGTTTCTCGGCCCACAGTTAGGCGACGTTGATGACATACTCCCAGGTGTGCAGCCATTCTCACCCCTCTTTCTGAGCTGTTCCTCTCCCCTGGACATAAACTCACTGCCCCCTGAGCTTATGGAATCTTTCAAGTTGCTGTTGTCAGTTTGATCCCATAGAGAGAGCTTTTATGAGCACATAATGCTCAAAGCTGACCTTTTATTTTATTTTTTTAATTGAACTAGTTGAACTATTCAGTTATAAGAAGACTTCAAGGGATATTTTTGACTTAAGGTTTAAAGATGATCTCGGGGCTGTAGCTTCAGGGGTTCATCCACCCTCCATGGCTCCAGAAAGTCTGGATTCCGGGAGAATTTGAAATTCTGTTCTGCATTTCCCCCCTTTTGATCAGGATTCTGCTATGGACTCTTGGATCAAAATGTTCCACCATGGCAGCCAGGCACCATCTATTTCTTCTGGTCTCATGGCAAAGGAGACAGTTGTCCATGGGGCAGTTGGCCACGCTTTCCATAACCTCCTCCCATCCCTGAGTCTACTTCCTCTGCTGCCCCAGGCAAATAGAAATCAACTGCCTTGGATGGCCGCCCGCTAGCTTTCAAGGCCCCAGGCGCTACGCGGGGAACTAGGAGGAAGAGCAGAAGCACTGAATGTAGGATGATTGACTAGACTGTCCCAGGAAGCCAGGACCCTACTCCTCCAAAGTAAGGAAGCAGGTCCCCTGAGGTGTTTGGCTGTACGCGGGCACTCTCCGCAGCTAGTCGGTGTTTGTGTGTCGTTATAAATGTATCTGTCGTATAATTTTTGCCAATCGTTACAGGTGTGCA
>NW_006921686.1:1846881-1847751 GCF_000298275.1 Orycteropus afer afer | reverse complement strand
AAGGCATTTGACTGCTAACCAGAAGGCTGGCGGTTCAAACCCACCAGCCACTCCTCGGAAGGAAGGTTGGGCAATCCTGTAGAGATACCACCTCAGAAACCCAGGGAGGGGTCGCTGTGAGTCGGATCTGACTGCACAGCAGTGAGTTTGAGTTTTTTTGAGTTTTTGATGGCTAATGACGTTGTGTCTGCTGGCCATTTGAATGTCCTCTTTGGTGAAATGTCTGTTCAGGTCCTTTGCCCATTTTATGAATTTTTTTGTCTTTTTGTTGTTAAGTTGTAAACGTTTTATACCTACTGTGGTCATTAGATTCTTGTCGGTTGCATGGTTTCTGAAGATAGTCTCCCAGTCGGTAGCTTGTCTTTTCACTTTTTCGGTAAAGCCTTTTGATGGCCTTTTGAGTCTTTCATTTTTATGAGGTCCCATTTGTTTACTCTGTCCTTTGCTGTTTGTGCTTTTGTTCATCGTATTGGATAGTCCGTTGTGGCGAGCTGGGCCTGCTTCTTCCAAGAATTTTATGGTTTTTGCTTGCACATTGCAGTCCCCTGTGTTTTGTTTCTTGAAGTTTGTTGTTTTTGGGGTGGAACTGTGCCTCACAGGGTTCTCTTTTTAAATGTTGTGCTGTTGTGAAAGCAACATGTAACGGCGCCTGGCAGTTCAGCATTTCACATGGGCGACTCAGTGACGCCGGTGACATCAAGCATGTTGCACAACCATCAGTGTCCATTGCCACGTTTCCCATAACCATCAGCAGATCCTCAGTCCTTCCTCGATGGTGACTCCCCATCCTCTGCACCGCCCCCCCGCCCCTGGTCACCACTGATCAACTTGGTCTCTGCCTTTGCCTGTTGTTCTAGGTGTTTCCTATCC
>NW_006921686.1:1844081-1845561 GCF_000298275.1 Orycteropus afer afer | reverse complement strand
ATACTCTTCTGCACCCTGAGCTATCTCCCTGTGCATAAGCAGCCCTTCCTTCTCCCATGATTGTTCTCTCCAGGGCCACGCTGCACTTTTGTGATCGTTCTCTTGACTCTGTACTGCCATCCACAGAAAACTGTGGTCATGCTCATAGATACGTATGTGTTGGTATGTGCCTTGGAGTCGATTCCAACTCCCAGCCACCCTGTAGGGCAGAGTAGGCATGCCCCACAGGGTTTCCTAGGCCTGTCTTCACGGGAGCGGATTGACAGGTCTTTCCCCCCCCATTGACGCTGGGTGGGTTCAAACCACTGACCTTTGGGTTCGCAGCCAAGTACTCAACCATTGCCCCATCAGGGCTCCTTAGAGCAAAGAAAACCTTATGAGGCAGTTGCACTCTGTCACATGGGTTCATTCTGAGTCAGAATCGAATTCATGGCACCTGGCAACAGTAAATACATATAAATCTACAGGGTCTACACTGTCGGAGTGGGAACGCACCCCCTAGGGTTTGTGGACGCCCAGCACAACTGTGTGCAGTCACCAGATGTCTCCTTCAGGCAACAGGATAGCTGTAGATAGTTATTCTGTTAGATGTTGGTAAATATTAAGAGATTAAATGGGCTGACCCGGGAAGGCCTCAGTGAGGAGGTGACGTTTGAGCAGAGACCCGAAGGAGGGAAGGGAACCCGCCGGTGGGAATGTGGGGCACAGTGTTGCAGGCAGAGGGAACTGCAGGCGCTAAGGCCCTGAGGTAGGACCCAGCCTGGTGTGTTTCTAGAGCAGCGAGGAGGCCTGTGGGGCTGGAGTTGAGGAAGCAAGGGATAGGGAGGGGGTGGGGTATGAGGGCAGAGTGGGGCCAGGACAGATTGGGCGGGGCCTCGAGGGCCACAGCGAGGGAACAGACTGGGCGGGGTCTCGCGGACCACCAATGGGAGGCAGACTGGGCGGGGCCTCGCAGTGCTTTGACTGAGTGAGGTCTGAGCCCCAGACGCTTGGGAGCAGAGGGGGAACTTAAGCTAACTTTTTTTTTTTTTTAATTGCGGTAAAATGTATGTGAAAGTTGCCACTAGGGACATTTAGTGTATTCACAACGTTGTGCAGCCATCACCACTACCTAGTTCCAGAACATGCCCGTCACCCAGAGGTGGAACTCCGTTCCCAGGCAGCAGCCCCTCAGTCTCCCTCCCAGCCCCCGGCCTCTGGCCGTCGGCGCTCCGCCTGTGTGGACTGGCGTGTGTGCACACTGCACGTACATGGAATCATGATGTGGCCTCCTGCGTCTGGTTGCTCTCGCTCCGCATCGTGCTTTCAGAACTCACCCGTGGTGCAGAGTGTGTCCGGACGTCGTTCCTTCCGTGGCGGGATAATATTCCCTTGTATGGATGTACCACATTTTGTTCCTCCCTTCATCTGTTGGACACAGTTGGGGACACACTCAACCGCAGCTGAAGACAAAACAAGTGAGCCTACTAGAGCGGGTTCT
>NW_006921686.1:1834507-1843456 GCF_000298275.1 Orycteropus afer afer | reverse complement strand
TCGGTGACTGGGGGGTGCCCCTAGCATTTAGGGGGTGTAGACTAAGTGGACGGTTTGCCTCCAGGATTGGTGTCAGGGCAGGTACGTTCCTCTGCACACGGCACCCACCCTCCCTCCATGTCCCTGCTTCCCTGTCTTTTTATTTTGTAACATTTTATTGCGTTTTTGGTGAAAGTTTCACAGCAGATGAGGTTCCCATCTGGCAATTTCTGCACAGGTTGATCAGTGGCGTTGGTTACATGTTCCATGAGGCATGGACATTGTCATTAACTGCACTCTGGTTGTCTTGTTTCCATTGCTCTAGTTTCCCTGCGCCCTTATCTGCTTCTCTTTGCTTTGGGGCCATTGCCAACCTCTTGGTCTAGTTTCAGTGAAACACGGATCTGTTAGTGGTATCCTTCATTCTGTGCCACTTTGCTTTCCTGCTAACGGGTCACCGGGAGGGATAGTTTCAGTTCAAGGTTTAAAGAGTGTCTCTGTTTTTAAAAAGCCTGCAACTAATGTGTTTGAAAAACATCCTTGTCTTTCTTTCTGCCTCAGTGTTTGGCTGTGTCTTTGCTAAAGTCACACAAGAATTGGTGGTCGCTCATGTGACCAGAAGTGAACTGTATCAAGACACGATGTGTACTGAGTCAGGCCTTTTCTTCTCAGACCGGTAGGTTTGTAATTTTGTAGAGGAAGATGTTGCCCTATGGATAGCAGTGGCCATGATGTCATTTAGTATGATGTCATACTTGAGTGGTTTGTGCCTGCAAAGTTCAAGAGACCTTCGTTTATTTATTTCAGTTTTCAGTCGTGATTTGGGTGAAAGATTACTGAGCAGGTCGTTTTCCGTTCAGCACTTCATACACATTTTGTTTCGTGACATTAACTACAATCCCCATGAGGTAGCAACTCTCTTCCCACTTCCTCCCTGTAGTTACCTCTTCCCTATGTCCTTCTTTCCTGTGCATTCCTGCCCCCTGAGCTGTCTCCCTGTGCAAACACTGCCCTTCCAATCTCCCGTGGCGTCTCCCTGGTGTCATTGTTCACACCTCATAGGCCTGTCTGTCATTTGGCTGAAGGTTAAGCCACGGGAGTGAGTTCAGTCCCAGGCCTGAAGGGTGACACGGCGCCATAGTCTGGGAGGTTTAACCAGTCTCTCTGTCAACCAGTAAGCCTGGCCTTTCTTTTTTTTAATGATTTTGAATTTTGTTCCACATTTTTCTCCCACTCTATTCAACATCTTCTACTTTCCACCTTCCGAGTGGTGAACAGTGGTAGCCGGGCACCATCCAGGTCTTCTGGTCTCAGGGTCATGGAGGCTGGGTTTGTGAGGTCCACTAAGTCCCTTGGACTAGTAGTTTCTATGCATCTTTGGTTTTCTTCACTCTTCTTTGCTGCAGACGAGGAGAGACCAGTTGTTGCGTCTTAGATGGCCAATTGCGAGCTTTTTCCTTTTTCTTCCCCCCAGTGGCTCCTCACCAAAGTAGGACGTAGAACAGTGTTTTTGTGTAGTATGTTGTGTCAACTGAGTTTGACGTCCCGCGACTGTAAGATACCTTCATTTAAATACCTTCCGCACTTGGAGTCTTCAGGCACCTGAACTGTTCAGAGTCCTCAGAACATCGGAGGGGCTTTCGGACACTTGCCATCTCTTGCTGGGGCTGTTGCATGAAAAGCAATGTGAAGCATCTGTTTCTGTTTAGTTAAGTGGGACGCACATTTCAGTGAATACTTCAAAATCTCAAAAAAGAAAAAGAAAGAATGTCTCTCGCTGATAGTTTTAGGGAGCCCTCTGGTCTCAGGTGTCCAGTTAGACTGGCCTTTTTAAAGAATTTGAGTTCTGTTCTACATTGTTCTCCTGTTTGATCCGGGACCACGTATGGGACCCCGGTTGGTACGTGAAGGGGGCACCATTTAGTTCTGCTCTCGGGGATTGAGGCCAAGGCTCGAGAAAGCAGCCTTGCATGCTTGTTTTTTCTGAGTTTTGGTTTCTACCTCGCTCTTGCTCCCGGCTAGTAGTGACCCAAAGTGGCGTCTTACGTGGCCCTGCTTTTCTGTCCTCGGCCTCCCTCTTCTTTTAGTGCGTCCTCTCTCTGTCCCCCTCGAACTAGTCCTTCCCTCTTGGCATCTCTGCCCCATCAGCACCTCCGCTCTGTTCCCCTTTCTCCCAGTCAGCTTTCCGTGCTGGGACCCACCTTCACAACATCCCCCCTTAAACAACACATTTCCAGTCATTGCTGGTTCATGGCGCCCCCATGTGTTACAGAGTCAAACTGCTTCATGGCATTTCCCAGGTTGTCATCGTCATGGAAACAGAGCTCCAGGCCTCCATGGAGCAGCGGGGGGGTTTGAACCACCAACCTTTAGGTTAGTTCACCCCCAGGTGCCAGCCTCTCTGTAGATTAGGAGACCCTCCCCGGTGACTTTTGACCTCTCCTCCCACTTCCTGCTGACACGTTCTCTTTGAGTCCCTTGAGTCTCGGCCCCATTTGAGTGGCTGGCTCCCCTGTTCTGAGCCCAACCCCGTGTGTCACTGGTCACCCTGTAGATTTGTCCCTGCGTGTCCTCCTCACCCACCTGTGGGGGCTGGGTCAGGCTCCACCCCGTTCAGCACCTGAGCCTGTCCCCCGTCCCCCTTCTTCCCTCAGCCAGTACTTACACAGTGTGAATCAGCCAGACAGACATCCGGGACTCGCTGCCACAAGGAGGAGGCAGGCCTTGGCCAGAATGCAGCCCGTTTATGGCATGTCCCGTAGTGACCCCTGCTGTGAAGAAACTCAAAGCAGGAGAGGGGATGGAAGTGGTGCGTGGGGCCTGTGGTGGTTATTGTTGGCCGCCGAGTCAATTCCAACTCATCCCAACCCCGTGTGACAGAGTACAACTGCCCCATAGGGATTTCTAGGCTGTTCTATTTACAGAAGGGGCCCTGGTGGTGCAGTGGTTACGTGCTCAGCTGCGAACTGAGAGGTCAACAATTTGAACCCACCAGCCAGTCTTTGGGAGGAAGATGTGAAAGTCAACTTCTGTAATGATTGACAGCCTTGGGAACCCAATGTGCAGTGCCACTCTGTCCTCTAGGGGCGCTGTGAGTTGGAATAGACTCCACGGCAGTGGGTTTGGTTTAGGCTTTGCTTCTGTAAAGATTGACAGCCTTGGAGACCCTGTGGGGCAGTTCCACTCTGTCTTCTAGGGTTGCTAGGAGTTGGAACCAATTTGATGGCAGCAGGTTAATGGGTTAGTCTTTCCAGGAGCAGATGGCTAGGTACTTCTCCCCAGAGCCACTGGGTGGGTTCAGACTGCCAGCCTCTCAGTTAGCAGCCTAGCACTTTACCGTTGTGCCACCTGGGCTCCTTGTAAGTGTAGATAGAATCACATGAAGCCTCCTTGACCTGGTAACAATTGAGAAGAGATGGTTAGGACAAAAGCAGGCCAGACACAGGGAACAGTGCCTGCAAAGTCCTGAGGCAGCATGGGCCTGGTCTTCTGGAGGAGAAGCCAGGAGCATTGGGGTGGCTGGACGGGGGTGAGCAGGGCAGAGGGGTGGAGATGATGACAGCGAGGGAAAGGGGTGGCCCTAGGGAGGGCTCTGGCCTTGACTCTTAGTGAGGTGGGAGCCACAGGGGAGCCACTTGGAGCCAAACAGATGTGCGGTGACTCATGCTGTATTCCTGTGGCTGTCATGTGAGGGTCACGGGGACAGGAGGGACGGACCTGGGTTGGACCACACTGGGAGTCAGAGGCCTCCAGCCTTGTTTTAGAGCCTGTGGCGCAGGCAGGCCTGTATTAGCTCCCTACTGCTGCTGTAACAAACATCACAGGGGGGGCTTTCATGAACAGAGATGTATTGTCTTGTGGTTTAAGAGGCTAGAAGTCCACATTCAGGGCACAACTTAGGGAAAGGCTTTGTCTGTCAGCTCCGGTGGAAGGTGCTTGTCTTCAGCTTCCCCGGCTCCAAGTGGTCTCCCTGTGGCCTCTGTCATCCTCCACCTGCCCCTGCCTCTTCTGCTCTTTTTATGTCCCAGATGAGATTAACTCCAGACACAGCCTATGCAGATAGTGCTTCACTAACAGAATGAAGAAACCCGTTCCCAAATGGGATTATGTTGTTGTTATGTGCCATCCAGTGGCCTGTCATTCATGTTGAGTGTCACGTAGAGTGTTGCCCTGACTCATAGCAACCCCTCGTTGGGTTTCCGAGTGTCATGTAGAGTGTTGCCCTGACTCATAGCAACCTCTCCTTGGGTTTCCGAGGCAGTAGGCAGTATCACTATGGAAGTAGATTGCCCAGCCATCCTTCCAAGGAGTGGCTGGTGGGTTTATAACCAGGGTATAAACCCCTTGCCATTGAGTGGATTCTGACTCATAGTGACCTTCCTTGTGGGGCAGCATAGAACATAAACTGTCCCAGAGAGTTTCCAAGGCTGTAAATGTTACTGCCGCATCTTTCTCACATGGGGTGCTGGTGGGTTCAAACTCCCGGCCTTTCAGTTGGCAGCTGAGTGCTTAACCACTGCGCCACCAGGGCTCCTTTACCACAGATACAGGGGTTGGAATTTTTGGCACGTATTTTTGGGAGACACAATTCACTCTGTAACACAGTCCCCTGAGATGCGTCTGCTCCACCAGCCAGACCCTCCCAGTGCCTCTCAGGAGGCAGCAGGCCAAAGCTGTACCTCCGATGCTTGGGTGTTTAGATTCACTGAAGACCACAGGGTTTTTACTTTTTAAGAAACTTTTTATTTTGCGATCACTTTAGATTTACAGAAGTATTGCAAAGATAGTGTAACATTTCGGTATACCTCACACCCGGCCTCCCCTAGTGTTCACATCTTATACTGTCGTTAGCTGCCGTGAAGTTGGTTCCAACTCATGGCGACTCCATGTTTTACTGCCCTAGTCTGGGCTCTCTACAGGAGCAAAGCCAGTGAAGCAGATATAGATACATGGAGAGATTTGCTTCAAGACAATTGTTTACACAGTTGGAAGGGCTGACAGGTCCAAATCTGAGGGTCAGATGACAGGCTGATAACGTCAGGTGATTGTAGGGGCTGTGAACCCAAAACCTGCAGGTCAGGTGACCAGCTGGAGGCCCCTGCTTGTTCACATCCCAGGAACTAGGGTCAGATACCAAGATTGGAATGAGAGTGAGTTTTGCCAGAATATCTGTTTATATCATGCATACAGGCCACACTCCCAAGGAAACTCCTCTTCCAGTGGATTGGCTGCTCACATCAGATCACAAAATGGGAGGTGATTACAGTGTCTGGCCAAACCACTGACAATCATCGCTCAGCCAAGTTGACATATAACATTCACCATCACAATTACCATAGAACATTTGTCACAACTAAGAAACCAGTACATTGCATTACTATCAGCCAGATGCCACGCTTCATGCAGGTGTAATTGGTTTTTCCCCAATGGCTGTTTTGGTCCCCAGGTCCCAGCCAGGATACCATATCACCTTTAGTTGTCATGTCTCCCCCATCCCCTCCACTCTGTGACCGCTTCTCAGTCTTCCCATTTCTAACAGTTTTAAGGGGTACTCATCATGTAGAAATGCCGCCTGAATTTGAGCCAACACTTTTGTTTTTTCCCTTTCCTTATCTTTTTACATAAGTGAGGTCATACAGTATCGGCCCTTCTGTGACTAACTTATTTCACTCTGCGTAGTGTCTTCGGGCTCCATAACTATCATACATGTGTTAGGACCTCATCTCTGACTGGCAAGTGATAATGCCACTGCCTGTACGTACCACATTTTGTGATCTGACCTCCACTGACGGACATTGAAGTTGCTGCCACTTCTTGGCTGTCGTGACTAGTGCTGCAGTGACACTAGTGGACATGTCCCTTTTTGAGGCCCTGCTTTCAAGTCTGTTGGGTTAAGAGTGGAATTGCTGGGTCACAGGGTCGTTCTATTCTTAGATTTTCGAGAAGCTGCCGCACTGTTTTCCACAGTGGCTGGACCATGGTGCATGCCCACTAGCAACAGATAAAAATGTTCCCATTTCCCCACATCCTTGCCACCATTTGTGTTTTTTGTTTGTTTGTTTTTAATCTGAGCCATCTCACTGGGAGCGGATGGTATTGCATTGTGGTTTGGATTTGCATCTATCTGATGCCTAACGATGGTGACCATCTTTTCATGTGAATGGTGGCCGTTTGAACATCCTCTTTGGTGAAATCTCTCTTCAAGTCCTTTGATTGTTTTTTTTGTTTTGTTTTGTTTTTTTGTCTTTTGTTACTTACTTGTCAAAGGCCAACACTTGTTTCGTTGATAAACCTTTCTCCCCCCTTTCATTTCAATTTTACTATGATAAAACATATATTATGAAAGGTTTGCCATTTTAACCATCATTTAAATTGACAATTTGTGACATAAGTTACGGTCACCATGTTGTGCTATCATCATTACTGTCAGCTTGACAGCAACTGGTCTTGTAATTTGAGTACATTGAGTACTGCTCTTTGTAATTAAAAAAGAGCTTTGGCCAACTTTTTGCCAGTCCTGCTGAAGACTTCACTGTTTGTAGTTTGTGATGTGGTTTCAAAGAGCTCTTATAGAAACAAAGCCATTAGCTTTATATTTCTTTTCTGCTTACATTATTAATACATATATTTTTCCCTTTATTGAGGTAAAATTCATATAACATGTAATTAACCATCTTAACATCAAATTGGAATTCCTTTGTGGCTCAGTTAAGTGCTCACCTACTAACTGAGAGGTTGGTGGTTCGAACCCACCCAGAGGCACCTTGGAAGAAAGGCCTGGGAACTTGTTTCTGAAAGTCATGGCCTTGAAAACCCTGTGGAGCAGTTGTGTTCTGTGCACGTGGTGTCACCATGAGTCAGAATTCATGACAACCAGCAACAAGCAAAATCAGACCCGTTCCTGATGATTCCAACTCATAGCAACCATACAGGGCAGAGTGGAACTGCCCCACAGGGTTTCCAAAGCTGTCAGTCTTTATAGAAGCAAAGCCCAAACCACACCCACTGCCATGAGTTGATTCTGACTCACAGCACCCCTAGAGGACAGAGTGGAACTGCACCACAGGGTCTCCAAGGCTGTCAATCTTTACTGAAGCAAAACCCAAACCAAAGCCACTGCCGTGGAGTCCATTCTGACTCACAGCGCCCCTAGAGGACAGAGTGGAACTGCCCCAGAGAGTTTCCAAGGCTGTCAGTTTTTATGGAAGCAAAGCCCAAACCAAACCCACTGCTGTGGAGTCAATTCTGACTCACAGACAGAGCAGAACTGCCCCATCATCTTTAGCAAAGCAGACTGCCACATCTCTCTCCTATGGAGCGGCTCGGTGGGTTCGAACCATTGACCTTTTGGTTAGCAGCTGCGTTCTTAACTACTGTGCCACCAGGGCTCTTTGCAACAACCTCATCAAATTAACCACTTTTAAGTGTACACTATAAAACCCTAGGGGGCGCTATTCTTACCTTAAGACACTGTAACTTTATATGTGTTGTTGCCAGGTGTTATGGAGTTGGTTCTGACTCCTAGTGGCCCCACGCACTGCACATCGGAGCAGTGTCCTGGCCTGTGCCGTCCTCACCGCCCCTGCCCTGCTCGAAACCCCTGTTGCAGCCACTGTGTCAGCCCATCTCAGTGAGGGTCCTCTTTTTGGCTGACTCTCTGCTTCACCAAGCATGATGTCCCTCTCCAGGGACGGGTCCTCCTGAGAACACGACTCAGCCACACGAGACAAGGTCTGGCCACCATGACCACAGTTTTCTGGCAGATGGCAGTAAAGGGGCATGAGAAGGGGCACCTCTTTCTGGTTCCACAGGAGCGCCGCGTGGGCTCGCAGAGTTGAGATTAAATAAACAGGCACCCGCCTCTGCTGAGCAGACAGAAAGTCAGCCTGTCTCCTGCCCTGTCCCGGCCCCCGCTCTGGCCTTGGGCACATCACTTCACCTCTCTGTGCCTCAGTGCCCACTCCTGACAGCAACTGTGCCCACGTCACGGCATTTGGTACCTTCACAGTGTGCAGTCACCATTACTGTCTTGTCTCGGAACATCTTCATCACTCTGAAAGGAGAGCCCGGACCCATCACACAGTCACTCCCACCCCACTGCAGTCTCTGGGCGACCACTAATCTGCTTTCTCGTGCTGTGCATTTGCCTGTTGTGGGCACTTTACTTAAATGGAATCCTACCCTGTGTGACCTTTTGTGTCTGTACATTATTCGTAGGCACTTTAATACCGAGATTTCATTGTGAGCAATTTTTAAAAGCCTTCTGTTTTGTTTAAAAATCAATAGTGTAATTTATATATATGCCACTTTTTAATTGAACACTCAAAAAAAATGGAACTGTGTTGTTCCAGGAGAGTCTCTGCTTCTGCCTCAGAGACCTTGTGCCGTTTCTTGGGACCCTCGCCTCCTTCCCAGCCCTGTCACCTCCTGCCCAGTGGCGGTGCATATATTGATTCCCTGTCCAGCTGAATTTGTTTTATCTCTGAGATTAGAACGTAAATAGAAATGGACGTTCTCCCAGCGGGACAGACTTCAGAGCCCAGGACAAGAGCCAGGCAGGTGTGGGCATGTGACCTGTGGCTGAAAGGGTGGGTCAGATCAGTGGGGAAAGATGAGAATCTTTACAAACGCAGCTGGGGGCAAAAATACAAGCCGTCTGCATGGAAAGAGAGGAAATCAGATCCCTGCCTCACACCGTAGGAGTCGCTAGGTGGCTCTAGCAGTTAAGCATTCAACTGCTCGGCCAGAAGATTGGCACTTTGTACCTGCCCAGGGGCACCCTGGGAGATAGGCCTGGTGATCGGTGTCTGAGAGGCCACAGCCTTAAAGACCCTATGGGGCAGTTCTGCTCTGCAGACATGGGGCCACCGTGAGTTGGAACCCACTTGACAACAACCTCACAACGTACACTATAGTTCACTCCAGATGGGTTAAGGATTCCAAGTCAGATATGGACTTGGGGTCGCTTCT
>NW_006921686.1:1829112-1834407 GCF_000298275.1 Orycteropus afer afer | reverse complement strand
TAGGTTAGTTCACCCCCAGGTGCCAGCCTCTCTGTAAATTAGGAGACCCTCCCCGGTGACTTTTGACCTCTCCTCCCACTTCCTGCTGACACGTTCTCTTTGAGTCCCTTGAGTCTCGGCCCCATTTGAGTGGCTGGCTCCCCTGTTCTGAGCCCAACCCCATGTGTCACTGGTCACCCTGTAGATTTGTCCCTGCGTGTCCTCCTCACCCACCTGTGGGGGCTGATTGTTCTCTCCAGGGCGTGTGTCTGCTTGAGGTAAATGTTTAACTCACATGCCTGTACTTTGTCTGGCTGGAAACCACAGTTGTGGGTCCAATTCCAGACCCGAAGGGCAGCTAGGGGCCATAGTCTCAGTGGTTACACCAGGCTCTATTGGGGTTTGGGAGTCTTGCATATCGCCTGGGTGTGTGCCCTGTTCCAGAAACTTCTCCGAGGCTCTGAGCAGCCCTCCCTACTTTGCTTGGGGTCCTGGGCCTTCTCTTTTATTTTTTATTTGTTGTTGTTTGGATGGTTCTCCCTCTTTTTATTGTCATGAAAATACATATAACAAACTATATGCTGCCTCAACACTTTTCACAATTTGGTGACATAACTTGATTGACCGTGTTGTGCAACCATCATGACTGTCCATTTCTAGATTTTTCCTTCACCCTTCATAGAGACTCAGCGTCCCCTAAGCAGTGTCTCCTCCTCCTTCCCTTCCTCCAGCCCCCACTAACCACTGATGGACTTTTTTCTCTGACTTGCCTGTTCTAGAGCTCACCTGTGAGTGGGATCAGACAGGATTTGTCCTCTTGTAATGGACTTATTTCACTCAGCATAATGTTTCCAGGTTTATCCGTGTCATTGCATGTTGTTGTTGTGTGCCCTCGAGTCACACCTGACTCATAGCGACCCCTCCTTGGGTTTCCGAGGCAGTGTCACTAAGGAAGTAGATTGCCCAGCCTTCCTTCTGAGGAGTGGCTGGTGGGTATCAGAACTTAATTCTTTTTACCGCCAAACAATATCCCATTGTACCAATAGACTGCAGTTTGTTTGTATATATCTTTCCCATGGTTTCACTCCCACCAGCAAAACGTTTGGCTTTCAGTAGTGGTGCCTGAGGGAGTCAGTGGTGCCTTAGGGGTCCCTGGATGGCACAAACAAATTGTGCATGACTCCTAACTGAAAAGATTGGCACTTTGAACTCACCCAACAATGCTGCGTAAAAAAGGGCCTGGCCATCTGCTTCTATGAAGATTACAGCCAAGAAAGCCCTATGGAGTCCTGCTTTGTCACACGTGGTGGGATTGCCATGAGTCAGGTTTAAGGAGTCCGTGTAGACTCCTGAGAAGGGGACTGGGGTGACCTTAAATAAAATAGAAAAGGCGTGAGGGGACGCAGGAGTCTAGCTAGGCGACCCCGGCAGCCTTCCAGGCACAGACGGCACGGAGAGGAAAAGGCAGACTCTGCTGAGACTACACAACGGCTGTAGTTGTCAGTTGCCGTTAGTGACTCCTGGCGACCCCATGTGTGCAGAGTAGAACGTCTCCATAGGGTTTTCAGAAAAGGCCCTGACGTCTCAGAAGCAGATCGCCAAGCCCGTGTTCCGAGGTGCCTCTGCCTGGGCTCAACCACCAGTCTTTCGCTAACTAAGCACTTAAACCGTTTGCGCCACCAGGGACGCCCTACAGAAATGTGGGGGAGATTTATTAAGAACCAGGAGGATGCGTGTCCTATTGCAAACAACCAGAACTGGCTCCTTCCAGAAGACGGCCACTCCTGGCTCTGACGTGATCGCAGACCCACGGCTCACGGAGGACCTGCCCCCAAACGCGAACGTGTGTGCCTCATCAGCCCTGGTCGCTTCAGGTGTTTGCTGGGAGACTGATGTCTGAGTTCTGCCAGCCCCGCCCCCTGCCCGCTCCTGGGCGAAGCCCTGGCCGCTCCCTCTAAGATTGACATCTGGCCTTCTACCAGCCCCGCCCCCTGCCCGCTCCTGGGCGGATCCCTGGCTTCTGCCTCTGAGACTGACATCTGGGCTTCTGCGGCCCCGCCCCTGCCCGCTCCTGGGCGGAGTCCTGGCTGCTTCCGCGTCTCTGGACGCCTGTTTTTTTTTTTTTTTTTTTCTTCCTTCCTTGTGTGGCCTGTGAGTGAAATTGGCCTATAATTAGAAGGGTTGATGGGGGGGACCCAGGAGAAAAAGCGTTTCCATCCTCCGTGCAAGGGTGAAGGGAAGGGCCAGGTTTCAGGGCCGGCCAGTTCTGTTTCCCAGTATTTTGTTGATAGCGGCCATGGATTTGGCTTCCGGCTCATGGCGACCCCATGCTCAGTGGAACCAAACGCTGCTGGGTCCTGCATCATCCCCACGACGGGCTGTGGCTCGGACCATTGTGATGATCCGTAAGGGTTTCCTTGGCTGATTTTTGGAAGTAGATCACCAGGCCTTACTTAGTCTGCCTTAGACCGGAAGCTCCGCTGAAACCTGTTCGGCATCCCACCAACACACGAGCCTCCAGTGACAGACAGGTGGTGCCGACACATGAGGTGCGCTGGCGGGAACCGAACCCCGGTCTCCCGCATGGAGGGTGAGAGATCTACTGCTGAACCACAGCTGTGCCTCAGCGTTGTTGTAGCCACAGAAACGAGGCAGCAATCAAGGGTACCTGGAACCGTCACCCATCATCTCTGCAGGCTCCCTCATGCCCCTTCCCAGGCAGCACTCCCCCTAGAGGTGACCCTAAACCAGTGACCGTGGACACTCCCGGGGGCCTCAGGGTGGAACTGTGCTCCGCCGCGTTTAGACGGCCAGGTCTGGCCTTCAAGGCACCTGAGGGTGAGTTCAAACGGCCAGCTGAGCGCGTTAACGTTTGTGTTGCCCAGGTCAGCTAGAAGGGCCCATACCTCTGTTTTTTTCCTCATCATAATTTAGTTTGACCTGTTATAGAACATTCTGTAAATGGAATCACACTGGCTTTTGTGTCTGGCTGCTTTTGCCCAGAAAAATGCATTGGAGGTCCATCCACATTCTCGTGTGCACCAGGAGCACGTCCCTGTTGATTCCCAAACCGCGTTGTATGACGGTCGCAGTCTGTGCCTTTACCAGTTGCTGGGCATCTGGGCCGTTTGCAGTTTGGGGCGCTTATGGATACAGCTGCCGCTGAATTCTTGTGAGTTTTTGTGGATGCATTTTTCCCATCTCTTGAGTAAATACCTCGGGTTATAGTCATAGGGGAGGTGCATGTTCAGCTTTACTTAACCCAGGCTTTTAGTCTCTCCTGGAACGAGACATCTGGTAGGAGGCCACTCCAAGGACGTTTGGTGGCTCGGGAATGCCAGGCCACTGGGTCTGTGGCTCTGCTTCTCGCGACCTTTCTTCTGGAGCGCAGAGTGGCTGCTGCCCCGCTGGTCCCTGTCAGCTCCGGCAGCGCACTCCCCGTTAGCCCCTCAGGAGGAGGCGGGACCAGGGGCAGCTCATCTTCCCGCGGCAGGGCTCCGGGGTTTGGTTTGTTTATTAATAATCTTCATCAGTGGCTCAGGGGTAGAGCTCTCGCCTGCCACGTGGGAGTCCTGGGTTCAGTTCCCGGCCACTGCCCCTCACAGGCAGCTCACCCGTCGGTCAGCGGACGCCTGCACGTCGCTGGGACGCTGAGCAGGTTACGGCAGAGCTTCTGGGCTGAGGGGGCTGGGAAGAGGCCCGGGATCTGCGCCTGCGTGAAACAGGGCACGCCCCGCAGAGCACAGCCGTCTGCTGCCATCACGAGCTGGCGCGTGACAGGGCAGCGATTGCTTCCACTGTGCACCGGATCGCCAGGAACAGGGAAGGGGGGTGCTGACTGAACCGAACGACCACGCGTAACGAGAAGTTTGCCGTTTTAGCCATTTTTATGCGTACACCTTAGTGACTTAATTATATCCGCCGTGTTCTACAGCCACCACTACTATCTTCTGACTCATGGCGACCCCCATTGGGTTTCCGAGGTGGTAAATCTTTACGGACGTAGATTGCCCCGTGTTCCTCCTGTAGAACGGCTGGTGGGTTTGCCCTGTCTTCCTCCTGCAGAAGGTTGGCAGTCAAGTGCTTAAGGCAGTGCGCCACCAGAGCCCCTTTCTATTAAAACTTGTTGTTGTTGTTGTTGTTATTTTGCCGTCGAGTCGGCCCCGGCTCATAGCGACCCCTCCTTGGGTTTCCGAGGCAGTATCACTACGGAAGTAGGATTGCCCAACCTTCCTTCCGAGGAGTACCCACCAGCCTTCTGGTTAGCAGTCAAGTGCCTTAGCCACTATGCTACCAGAGCTCCCTCTATTAAAACTAGGTGTCTGTTAATACTAGGCATTAGCACTATCTGTTGGCACAACTTTTTCATCTTCTCAAAGAGAAGCACAGTGCCTCTCCAGCAGTGACTATCCACTCCACCCCGCAGCCCGCAGTAACCGCTGAAAAACTCTTGTCTATGTGTTTGCCCGTGCCTGGGAGTTCTTATAAGTGAGTCACGCACTGTGTGCCCGTGGTGACTGACTTACCCAATTGCACCCTGTTTCCAAGGTTCATCCCTGCTGTAGTGTGACCCCCTTTATGGCTGGTCATGTTCCAGTCTCTGGATAGACGCCGGTGCGTGGATCCACCCATCTGTTAATGGGCCCTTGGGTTGTATAAATCTCTGTGTTTTGTTTTGCCGAGTGTTTTGTTCAGGAATGGGTGTTGGATTTTATCAAAAACCTTTTCTGCATCGATTGATATGATCATGTGGTGTTTTTCCTTTGTTTTATTTACATGATGGATGACGTTGATTGTTTTTCTGCTGTTGAACCATCCTTCCATACCTACTACAAACCCCACTTGGTCATAATGTATTGTTTTTTTGATATGTTATTGGAGTTTATTGGCTAGGATTTTGTTGAAGATTTTTGCATCTGAATTCATGAGGGATATTGGTCTGTAGTTTTCCTTTTGAGTGATGTCTTTGCCTGGTTTTGGTATCAAGGTTGTGCTTGCTTCATAAAATGAGTTGGGAGGATTCTATCCTTTTCTATGTTTTGGAATAGTTTGAGTAGGATTGGTGTCAGGTCTTCTCTGAACATTTGGTAGAATTCTTCAGTGAAACCATCTGGGCCAGGACTTTTTTTGTTGGTAATTTTTTATGACCGGTTCAATTTCTTCTTTTGTAATGGGTCTGTTCAAACCCACCAGCCACTCCTCGGAAGGAAGGTTGGGCAATCCTACTTCCGTAGTGATACTGCCTCGGAAACCCAAGGAAGGGTCGCTATGAGTCAGGGCCGACTCGACAGCAAACAACAACAACAACAACAACAA
>NW_006921686.1:1821466-1829012 GCF_000298275.1 Orycteropus afer afer | reverse complement strand
TCCGTAGTGATACTGCCTCGGAAACCCAAGGAAGGGTCGCTATGAGTCGGGGCCGACTCGACGGCACATAACAACAACAACAACAACAATGGGTCTGTTTAAATTTTCTACCTCTGTCTGTGTTAGTTTAGTGTGTTTTAGAAATCTGTCCATTTCTTCTATATTTTCAAATTTGTTGGAGTACAGTTCTTCGTAGTATCCTGATATTACCCTTTTTATTTCAGTTGATTCTATTGTGAAGTGGCCCAATTAAAGCTTTGTGTTTTATCTAAATGTGAAAATCTTCCTTGTGTCCACACTTGGCTGCAAAGGAGGCTAGGAAAAGCAGTGTCTGGCCAAGACACAAGGGCCTAGACTCCAGGGATACACTCTGTTGGTGGAGCCAAACCTGACTTCTGTTCACTCGGAAGATGGGGTCGGGCACGCTGTTGGACTCCAGGCAACTTCTTTCTCCCTCCCAGCCTTGGAGAGGACCCCTCCATGTGAGGGCCCACTTTGTCAGGGGCCTGGACAGTGGCCAGGAACTCCTGGCTTCTTTGAGCTGAGAACGAGAGCCCCAAAGGAATACCAGAGAGAAGCTTCTAGAGCAGTGCGCTCCGAGCGTGGCCATGTACCAGCATCATTGGTGTCGTCTGGGAACTGTTAGCGATGCAGGTTCTGGAGCCCTTCCCCATAAAAATCAAACCCATTGATTCTGACTCACAGCTCCCTAGAGGACAGAGGTGAACTAAGTGCCCGGGGGGAGGCCGACTGACACATCTTTCCCCCGTGGAGTGGCTTGCGGGTTCGAGCCCCCAGCCTTTGGATTAGCTGCCACTGCATCACCAGGGCTTGCCAGGCCCCATGCCAAACTCCCTCTGTATTTAAGAGCCCTCCAGGTGCCTTTCCAAAGAAAAACAAAAACAGAGCCCATGTTGATTCCAACACACAGTGACCCCCTGTGCGACATTAGAACTGAGCTAGCTCCGTAGGGTTCTCCTGGCTGTGACGTTTACGGGAGCAGGTTGCCAGGCCTGTCTTCCGCAGAGCCCCGGGTAGATTCTCCGAACCGTCAGCCGTTAGGCTAGTCGTTGAGCACAAACCGATGGCACCACCCGGAAACCTCCAAAAGTCTGGGGATCTTGTGCCAACAAAAGCGGCCTCTGGAAACCCCGCAGAGCCCAGTCCTACTCTGACACGGGCCGCTCTCTGTGTCTAGTGACTCACGTGTGGGAGCGAGTGGTCAGCAGGGTTTGCGGTGGGTCACTGGGGCTTTGGTTTCTCGGCCTCCATTGTTGCTGAGATGGTAGCTTCAGCTCTTGCCGCCTCCTACGGGAAGCCCCCCAGGTCAGTCCAGTCATTCTTTTTACATCTTCCTCACCCCACCCCCTTTCCAAGTGGCCTCCCTCTTTCTCAACAACTGTCATTCAAGGGAAATCCAAAACCTTTCAAGACACTGGATTTTCTCGTGAGTCCCCACTCTCTGGCTGCATTTAGAACAGTGCTGAGTGGTAAGAGGGAAAAGGAGAAAAAACGCATGCAACATTTTGCACATGCCAGTGCCAACCTGAAGGAGGCTTTTAGGCGCTAGGCACTGGTCGCTTTATGAGCGAGGAAGGGCTTATAGGGTGCGCTTTTCCATTGTTAAACAAGTCAAAGATGTAGGAACTTGTAAAGGTCACTTCTAGTAAAGAGGGTGCAGGTTTTTATAGCTGCTGAAGTTGCTCTCTGTCTCCCCAGGAGCGGTGGGCCAGGTGAGGAACCAGCACTGACGCCCTGCTTTCTCTTTGTGACTTTGAAATGGACGCGTCACGCCAGGCAGTGGTTCTGACTCACAGTGACCCCACGTGACAGGGCAGAACTGCCCCCTGGGGGGTCTCAGGCCATAATCTTTATGGGAGCCGGTCGCCACATCTTTCTGCTGTGGAGCCACTGGGGGGTTCACACTGCAGACCTTTTGGGGAGCACCGTGGGCTTAACCATTGCTCTGCCAGGCCCCAGCTAGCGCCTCACTGGGCCTTTCTACAGAATTGGAGCTCAGACTTGGCGGCCCCCAGTAGCCTCCTTTGTGTGAATCAGAAAAAGGAGTCCTTTCTCCCGACAGATGCCACTCTCCCCTGTGGTTCCTGGGGGTGAGCAGAACCTGGGCTGGGGTCGAGGCCCCGACTGCCTTGGGCGGGCTCCTTTGTGCAGTGAACAACCTGTGCAACCGTACATGGTGGCCTGTGTGTATATTCCAGACCCAACGCAGGGTACGTGCTTCTGTCTTACAAACTCAGATGGTGTGTTAGTTTCCTGCGGGTGCCATAATGAATTACCACCAAGTTAGTGACTTAAAAATCCAGAAATTCATGCTCTCAAAGTTTGGAGGCTAGCAGTTTGAAATGAAGGTGACAGCAGGGCCACCCTCTCTCCAAAGACTCTGGGGGTCTTTCCTCACCTCTGATAGTTTCTAGGGGTTCCGTGGGTTCCTTAGTTTGTGCCCCGTCTCTGCCCCCATCTCCACATCCTGTGCAGCAGCTGTTAATTGTCTTCCAGCTCACAGCGCCTCTACAGGACAGCAGAACTGCACCACAGGGTTTCCAAGGCTGTAATCTGCGAACCAGAAGGCTGGCAGTTCAAACCCACCAGCCACTCCTCAGAAGGAAGGTTGGGCAATCTACTTCCGTAGTGATAACTGCCTCGGAAACCCAAAGAGGGGTCGCTGTGAGTCAGGTCTGACTCGATGGCACGTAACAACAATCTTTACCGAGGAGCTCTGGTGGTGCAGTGCCTAAGGCATTTGACTGCTGACCAGAAGGCTGGAGGTTCAACCCAGCAACCACTCCCCGGAAGGAAGGTTGGGCAATCTACTTCCGTAGTGGTACCGCCTCGGAAACCCAAGGCGGGGTCACTGTGAGTCAGATCCAACTCAACGGCAGTGAGTTTGGTTACCAAATGGAGTCCTTCATCTTTCTCTGGTGGAGCAGCTGGTGGGTTCACACTGCCAATCTTTCAGTTACCAGCTGAGTGTTTAACCACTGCACCACCAGGTTACTTAAAAAAAAAAAAACAAAGCCTCCTTTCTGCAGCAACTGGTAAACCCAAAACCCAAAACCTTTGCTGCTGGTTCGACTTAGACTCTTAGTGACCCTGTAGGACAAAGTAGCTGTTATCTGCATGGGAGCAGATCACCAAGCCTTTCCTCCCACGGAGCGTCTGGTGGGTTTGAACTGCTGACCTTTCTGTTAGCAACTGAGCACCTAACCACTCTGCCACCAGGGCTCCTTGCAGCCGCTGGTATGGTATTTAATGGGGGGGATGCTGGTCACAGCCTATGAATTGGATTTCACAACCCTCCGAGGCACAACCCATGGTTTGAAAAACACTTCAGGCAGCCTTCGTTGACACCTTGATGTCCCAAGTGTTAACTTGGAGCGGCGGCGGCTGAGGAGGGCAGGAAGCTCGTGGCGTGAAAGCACTGATGGACTCTGCGGTGTCCTCTTCACCTCTCAGCAAGGGCCACGGCTGTGTGGACCTTCGCTTTCCGGACTGGCAAGGAAGCTAGGGGTTACTAAGATTGCAACTGGCCAATTAAAATTAGCCCGTTTCTGGAGCTTAGTGGGCCCGTCATGCTGCACCCTGCCAGGCAGTCTGGTTTGCACGGGACAACTCAAAACTCCGGGGGCATTGCGAGTGCGGGAGGGGCTCCCATGATGTTCCGGAAGGGCACTGTATCGTGGTTGCATCACACTGTCCTGGAGCGGCTTGTGATTTTCGGGCCCTGTTTTTCTGCTTTTTATAGCGTGGTGGCTGAGAACACGGGCCTCAGAATTACAAGGTCAGGGTTCAGATTCGGGCCCCACAGTGGGATTTGGAACAAGTGTGTAGACTATCCTTCAGTCTGTTTCTGAACTGTAACAGGCCAAGGGTCCTTTCCCCAGCCTGATGGGGGCCTGGGACGAACCAGAAATCAGTGTGTGTCTTAGTGTGGTTTTGTAGAGGAGCAAACCCTGGGAGAGGAACACATACATATATACACATGTAAACCAAAACCCACACCCATTGCAGTGGACTTGATACGGCTCACAGCGCCCCCGTAGGACAGAGTGGAACTGCCCTGTCGAGTTTTCAAGGCTGTTAATCTTTACGGAAGCAAATTGCCTCATCTTTCTCCTTCTGAGTGGCTGGTAGGTTCAAGCTGCTGATATTTTGGTTATCAGCTGAGTACTATAACCACCGCGCCACCAGCGCTCCACAGAGAAAGATTTACTTCAAGGGCTTGACTCGGGCAATTGTAGGGCAGGCAGGTGCCAGATCCATAGGTTGTGGGGGAGGCCAGCGATCGCTGCAGGCTTGCGTCCCGAGATTCGAGATCCGTAGGGCAGGTGATGAGAAGTACGCAGGGTGTAGGAAGAGCTTTGGCCGTGGCATCCGCTAGCATTAGGGAGCAGGCCACACCCCCAGGGACACGCCCCTCTGGGCTGATTGGCTGATGACATGGACGTGCACTGTGGAAGGTGATTGCGTTACACCGCCTCGGAAAAGCCAAGGAGGGTCACTATGAGTCGAATAGACTCAACGGCAGTGCATTTGCTTTTTTTGTTAATACAGACATTACATGTTTATGCTGCATACACATATTTTATCCATTGCATTATGACACGTAACCTTACATGCACACGTTACATTCAGTATATTGTACTACGTACATTACACACATCACAACACATGTATGTTACATGTGTTACATTACATACATACTGTTCTGGTTACCTGGTGCCACTGTGACAGGAATATACCACCAGCGGGATGCTTGAAGAAACAGAAGTTTATTTTCTTACAGATTGGAGGCTTTAAGTCCAAGTTCAAAGCACCAGGGTTGGGTGAAAGCCCCTTGACCTTGGGCTTCAGCTCTGCCTCCTGCTCCCGGCCTACTGAAGCTAGGGGCTTTTCTTCACTCCGACAGCTGCTGGCCGCTGAGACTGACAAACCCAAGGTTGACAAGTAAAAAGGCACAGTCCTGATGCTACCAAACCACACGGCAGTCCATTAACTCAAGTCCATTGGAAGACCTAAGATCGGCAGAGCATGGCAGGCTGCTGGACAACGACATAGCTACACGCAGGGTCGAGTGTGTCATAAGCTAGAGACCATTCTCAAAGCTGCTTATATATGGGAAGCAGACCACATCCCTAAAGCAGCTACTCAGCTGCTCCAATAGATTCCACCCTAGAGCTAATTACCAGTCTCCCCATGGGGAGTATCTATATCCAGCTACCCAGCCACTCAACCAGGCCCAGCCAAGTTGACACACAAGCTTAACCACCACACATACATTACACTAATCTATCTGTTATATCACACTACACACATTACGTTGCATCGCACTGCACTTCACACACATCACGTTGCGTTATATTACACTCTGCATGTGTGACATCACAGAACAGCACCCAGCCCAGTGTCTGGCAGACCCCTGGGGCTCACAGCCTCACCAGGTTGACACGTCCGCCAGCACAGTGGGTATGGTGTTGGCGTAGCCTGATTCTGAGGAAGCACTCAGGCCCCATGGCCGTTCAGGGTAATCAGTGAGCATCCACTGAGTGACGCTGCAATAACAAGTGACCCCCAGATCACAGGCTTTACTACAACAAAGACTCATTTCCCACTTGTGGAAGATTTTAAACGCACCAGTTCAAACCCACCAGCTACTCCCTGGAAGGAAGGTTGGGCAATCTACTTCTGTAGTGATACTGCCTTGGAAACCCCAGGAGGGGTCGCTATGAGTTGGGCCAGAGGCTTTGCCACTGTACATGGTACTGACAAGGCAACTGAAAGAACAACAGACAACTAACATTTATCGCTTAAAAACCCCTCACCACCGAGTGCACTCTGAGCCCTGGCGACCCGTGTGCGTCAGCGCAGAGCCGCTCCTGAGGGTCTCAGAGGCTCATTGCTTCAGAGGCTGCCGGGCCTTTTGGCCAGGCCTCTGGGTGGACTTGAACCTCGGACCTTTCGGTTAGCAGCCAACCACACTGTGCCACCAGGTCCTCACCACCCACGTATTGCTTCTCAAGGGCCTGAGGACATGTGAGCATCACAGGGGTCCTGTGGAGACCACACTGCTGTTGTTGTTGTTGTTATGTGCCATGGAGTCGGACCCAACTCATAGGGACCCCTCCTCGGGTTTCCGAGGCAGTATCACTACGGAAGTAGATTGCCCAACCTTCCTTCTGAAGAGTGGCTGGTGGGTTTGAACTGCCAGCCTTCTGGTTAGCAGTCCAGTGCCTTAGGCGCTACGCCACCAGAGCTCCCTACCACACTGCTATCATCCCCATTTTCCGGCCAGGGAGACTGAGGTATGGGGGGATAGGTAACTGTAGGCCGCTGCCTCAGTTCTCCAGGGCTGCCGTGACAAGAACACCACAAGTGGATACCTTCAACGAACAAATTTATTTTCTCAGCTAGAAGTCTGAATGCAGGGGACCAGCTCTTGGGGAAGGTCCTTGTCCCCTTTTGGCATCTGTAGGTCCGGCGTTCCTTGGAGTTCATTGTGTTGGCGTTGATCTTTGCCTGAGTCTGGGAGGCACCGGGACCCTGGATCCAAAGGACACGCTCTGCTCCCGTTTGTTCTTTCCTTGTGGTACTGGGGTCCCGTCTCCCCCCCCCCACTCCCTTTTCTCTCCTTTTCTCTCTTGTAAGATGAAAGTTGTGATTCAAGCCAGGACGACGTGACTTGAGTAAGGGTGGAACTAGGCCATGACTCAGGATACACCCCACACCAGTCGTGCCTCATCACCATATAGAGGTCAAGATTTTCAGCACACGGTGGAGGATAGTTACACCAGACCACACAATGGAGGGCACCCACACAATGCTGGGATTCATGGCCTCGCCAAGCTGGCACGTGGTTTAGGGGACCATGATCCAAGCCACGAAAGGCGCAGAGCTCGGAAGTGGCCGTACCCGGACGGAAACCCAGGCTGCCTGGCTGCAGAGCCCTGCCGTTACCCACGACACCACCCCATCTGTCTGCTCTGGCCAACTGCTTCCCTCTGTCATCAAAGGCCACTTGATTCCTGCCGTGCGGGCACACAGTGGCTTCGTAGATATCGGCCGCACTGGAACCTGGGGGCTTTGTTAACCATGCAGCAACCTGGGCTCCTCTCCGATTTCCAACCATCCCGATGCAGGATAAGGGGCCATAGCGGCACAGTGGTTAAGTGCCCAGCCGCTAACCAAAAGGTCAGCAGTTCAAACCCTCCAGCCGCACCCTGGTAGAAGGATGAGGCAGTCTGCTTCTATAAACACTGACAGCCTTGGAAACCCCATGGGGCCATTCTGCTCTGTCCTGTAGGGTCACTGTGGGTCAGAATTGACTGGATGACAGCGGGTTTACCTTTTGGGTTAGCTGCAGGCTAGAGTCCGTGGGGGGCACAGTGAACAGCTGTTCTGTCAACGGTTCAAATCCAGCCAGGGGCACCTCAGAAGGAGGGCCTGCTGGTCTGCTTCCCAAAGGTTGCAGCCTTGAAAACCCTCTGGGACAGGTCTGCTCTGCTGTTTGGGGTCGCCAGTGAGTCCGAGC
>NW_006921686.1:1807713-1818611 GCF_000298275.1 Orycteropus afer afer | reverse complement strand
GCGTAGACCTGGAGCGGACAGCCCCTCCTCCCCTTCATGATTCCAGTGTAGCTCAGGTAACCCAGGGACCGCACTCCGGGTGGCTGTCCCTCGTCCCCCTGCCTGGTGCCACCTTGGCCCCAGGCGAGGAAGGGGCCTGCCTTCCGGCAGCAGGTGCAGACGCGCCCTTCAGCTCCCGCCCCCCGCACCCCCCACCCATCATTGGAGCCATCCCCCTCCCTCCGCGCAGCTGCACCTGGCTCTTCTCCCACGCCTCCTCCCCAGATTCTTGAAGATCTCTTGCCTTTTTGTCTTCTGTCCGGACCTTGGTGCCCAACCCCCACACACGTGCAGGTTGGGGAGGGGCTGGTGGGCCAGGGACCACCGGGAGGAGGAAGTGTGGGTGGGGGCTGGCATGTGGAGCACAGGGAGTGTGTCGTCACAGCCTAAGGCAGAGCGGCCAAGGCGGGGCGTGTGGGGGCCATCCCCAATTCCCATGCCCAGTGCTGGAAGGAAGACTGGTGTGTGATGTTAACCCAGGGACAGTGGACAAATAGAGAGTGTGTGTGTGTGTGCATGATGTTAACCCAGGGGCCATGGACACGAGAGAGAGTGTGTGTGCACGCGCACGCATGTGTGTGATGTTAACCCAGGGACAGTGGACAAATAGAGAGTGTGTGTGTGTGTGATGTTAACCCAGGGACCATGGACACAAGAGAGAGAGAGTGTGTGTACACGCGCACGCATGTGTGTGATGTTAACCCAGGGCCCGTGGAGAGAGAGAGAGAGGGTGTGTGTGTGTGTGTATGTGTGTGTGTGAGAGTGAGTGTGAGTGATGTTGACCCGGGGCCCATGAAGAGAGAGTGTGTGTGTTTGTGTGATAGTGAGTGTGAGTGGTGTTGACCCGGGGCCCGTGAAGAGAGAGAGTGTGTGTGTGTGTGAGAGTGAGTGTGAGTGGTGTTGACCCGGGGCCCGTGAAGAGAGTGAGTGTGTGTGTGTGTGTGAGTGAGTGTGAGTGGTGTTGACCCGGGGCCTGTGAAGAGTGTGTGTGTGTGTTTGTGTGTGTGCACGCGTGTGCAGTGGGGAGAGAATCCGTGAACCCTGGGAAAGCAGGAGTCAGTGTTTTCGTCCACACGCGAGACGGTCCCAAGTTGTCCTCAGATTCTGCACCACACGGTGCCGAGAAGACTCCGGCCCGGTTCTGGGACGTCCCTGTGCGGCCCCTTCGTTCTGTCACAGAGCAGTTGTGGGAGTACGGGTGGCTCCTGGGCGGTCCCCGCTGAGAGGGTTAGAGGATGCCCAGGGGTGGAGGGTTTTGAAGCCTGAGCACACGTTGAGACCGTGTGTGTGCTAGTTTTCTTGTTTTGGAGGGGCGGAATCCATGACAGTTAGCACATCCTCAGTGAGGTCTACCTCCCTGCCACCTCCCCCCAAAAATAAAAAGGTTAAGAACTCCATGGCCCTGGGCTGTAAATCCGCTCCATTGAAGAATCGTGTGTTGTTCCTGGTTGTAGCCTGTGTCCCTTACTGGGCGGGAAGGACGGCTGAAGGATGTGTGAGGCTACGGGAGGGTCAAAGGATGAAGGGAGGATCGCTCTGGGTTCTGGAAGAAGGGAAAGATGGACGGGTGGATGGAGAGATGGACAGTTGGGTGAAGTGTGGAGGCTGACAATGAAGGGGTCCTGCAGGATGGATCAAAGGTGACAGTTTGGAAGTGTAGAGAGATGGGTTGGGCTTTGGGAGGATGAAAGGGTGGGTGGAGGGATGTTTGGGAAGGAGGAGGAATGATGGAACTTTGAAGAGATGGAAGGGTGTTTGGAGACTTGGAAGGATAGATGGAGGTTTGGGGGTTGAAAAGATGAAGGAACGGGTGGGAGTTTGGAAGGACAGAGGACGGAGCGGTGTTTGGAAAGATGGGAGTCTGGATGGGGGAGGAGCGAGGCACGTGGATGGGGTGATACCGAGAACGCCAGTTTCCTCGTGTGTAAAATGGGGCTGCCCATAGTCGCTGCCTCCTGGGGGCCCAACGAGCCGTTGGTAGTGAGACACTGAGGATGGGGCCTGGCACATGGCAAGTGCCCAGCAGACGGTAGCCGTCCCCCACTTCCCCGTGTTACCGTGAGGGTCAGCCTCTCTCCGGTGGCTTCTCTCGCTCAGAGCACCCGTCCTCGTGACCTCTCCCTTTCTTCTGCCTCAGTTTCCCCTTCCCTTCCTTGAACCACACTGCATGCATCTTCACGGGGGACTCAGAACCCTGGGTTCTAGGCCCTTCTTGCTGCCTCCACTGCCCCCCAGCCCCTCCCTCCTTCCTTCACCCGTTCATACTTAGGGTACACCCCTTCTCTGGGCCAGTCCCCATGTTCAGAGAGGCAGGACTGGCTTCAAGGCCTGACTCTGCAGCCTGCGGGCTGGGAGACGGATAATAACCGTCTGCTAAGTGGGGTGCCAGGATGCACCTCACAGGACATTGTGAGGATCCAACTAGTTAAACGTGTGTGAAGCACTTCGTGCCGGGCCTACCCATGGTCAGGGCTCAGCTCGTCTTGGCTGATGCCCTCCTCACCGGAAGGTGCTAGGGAACGAGAGACGGGGGTTCAGGGGAAGAGGGGGAGGAAGCAGTCCCTGGTCAGGAGGTTCCATTGGGGTGGTACCTGGGAGGTACTCCCTGCACCCACCTGCCCCGTAGGCTCAAGGGAACAGGAAGTCCAACCCCAGTGGGGACTTGTCCTTGAAGGGAGGGGCCAGGCAAGCTGCCGACATCTAACCTTGTCTCCCTTGCCCCCCCCCCCCCGCCCCACCTCATCCAGTGGCGATGGATGATGAGGATGGGAGATGCTTACTAGACGTGATTTGGTGAGTAAGGAGCGCCCGCCCTTCCCTCCCTCTCAGACCCCCCCTCCTTCCTCCCCTTCCCCCTTCGTCCCTCCTCCCCCCACCCCTCCCTCCTCAGCGTGTCTTCCCCTTCTCTCTTTCAGTGACCCTCAGGCCCTCAATGACTTTTTACATGGATCCGAGAAGGTAAGTGCTGGGGCAGGGAGAGATGTTTCCCAGGGTTGGGGGCCGAGGGAATGGGGAGGCGGAGAGACAGTGAGCAGCTCGGCCCCTCAGTCAGGAGATACCAACCCCCGCCTTCTGTGGGTCAGGTCCTGAGGTTGTGACTGGAACACAGCAGATGGAAAGCCCCTGCCCTCACATCATATACATGTCCGTGGTAAGCAAAGCTTAATCAAGGTGATAGAGTGCCCTGCGGGGTGTGATAAGACGTAGCCGTGAGGACACCTGCACCACAAACGGAGTTTCAGAGACAATGAATGAGGGGCAGGCACTCCTTTAGCTGGTGTGCCAGGGAGGGGCAGTCTGAGGAGGTGCCACTGAAGGTGAGACCCAGACGATCAAAGAGGTGCCCACAGTGCAGCTGGCAGGGGACGGGCAGGTACAGAGGTGAGCAGGGGCCTGACCTGCTCAGGAACAGAAGGAAGGCTGCTGGGTGGGACTGAAGGGGAGACTCGAGGAAGAAGTCACCAGTCAGGCAAGGCTGGAAAGCCTGGATAGAGGGCAGGGCTGTTAGCAGGTTGAAGCCGCCAGGAGTTGAAGTCACTGCCTGTGGGTGTATAACAAGGTAGCCCACCACTTAGTGACTTCAAGCAACGTTTGTTGTGTTTCACAGTTTGGGAGGGTCAGGAATCTGGGAGCGGCTCAGTAGGGTGGCTCTGGCTAAGGTCTTTCGTGGCTTGTGATCAAGATGTTGGCCAGGGCTGCAGTCATCCGGAAGCTTGTCCGGATGGACGAACATGCTTCCAGTCCTCGTTTCCATGGCTTTTGGCTGGAGGCCTCCGTTCCTCTCGTGTGGGCCTCTCCAAAGTGCCGCTCGAGGGTCCTCACAACATGGCCGCCGACTCCCCCAGACCAAGTGATCCGAGAGAGATCGCCAGGAGGAAACCGCAGTGGCTTTTATGACCTAGTCTCCCGAGTCGCACACTGTTACCTCCCAGTGACAAGCCAGTCACCAAGCCCAGCCCACCCTCGGAGGGGAGCTGAGCTCCCCGTCTTGAAAGGCTGCTGTTTTGGGGTGCTGTCGAGGTGATTCCAACTCATAGCAGCCCTGCGTGATGGAGCAGAACTGCCCCCCCCCAGTTTTCTAAGCTGTCACTTTTACAGGGTCAGCTCTCTGGGTCTTTTCCGTCAACCTTTTGGTTAGCAGCTAAGTGCTTACCCATCGCATCCCCAGGACTTTCTGGGGGCTAGGGGTCTGAGTTCAGGGTGGCTCTAGGGTGATCTCTCTGTCTGCACTGGGCGCTGACCCTTATCTCTTCTAGCCTTTGGTAGCCCAGGCGTTTCTCAGAGTTCCTTGGCTTGTAGATATGTCTTGTTACTTGGGATTCTCCTGTGCGTGTCCTCTCCTCTTCTATAAAACACTCAGAAGAAATTAGGATTAGCACTAACTATGCTGGCGTGACTTCATTTTTTTTTCAAGTTTTATTCTGATTTGGGTGAAAGTTTACAGAGCAAATTCACTTACCATACAGCAGCTCACATATACTTTGTGTCAGGACATTGACTGCAGTTTCCCACAATGCAACAGCTCTCTTCCCACTTCCTGCCCGTAGTTACCTCTTCCCTGTGTCCTTCCCTCCCAAGCACTCCTGCCCCCTGAGCTGTCTCCCTGTGCAAACACTGCCCTCCTGTTCTCCCACAGTTTATGGCTACAAGGGGTGTATCTACCTCATGGAAATGTTTACCCCATATGCCTGTCTGTTGTTTGTCTGGAAGCCACAGGAGTGGGTTCAATTCCAGACCTGAAGGGCAGCTAGGGGCCATGGTCTCAGGGCCTCCACCCAGGCTCCATCAGACCAGCAAACCTGGTCGTTTTTTTAAATGAGTTGAGTGTTGTTGCACCTTGTTCTCCCACTCTGTCCGGGATCTGCTGCGGTGTGACTTCTTTAACGTTCACATCTACCAAGAAGAGCACTGTCGTCCCCAAGCAAGGTGCCGCGTCTGCTGGCGCAGGGCTGAGGGCGTGGGTGCCAAGCCCCGTTCTTGGGAACCTTCGTCCTGGGAAGCAGCATTTCCTGTGCCCTGCCCCACCCTCGCCCCTCTTCTTTCCGGGAACCCAAAATTGGTTGTTGCCCCAGAGCTTGCCTCCCTACCCCGGCTGACCTTTGACTTTGGGTGGGGTGGGTCTTGTTGCAGCTCGACAGTGATGACCTCCTGGATAACCCCGGGGAGGCCCAAAGTGCCTTCTATGAAGGTCCTGGGGTAAGTGGTCCGTGCTGCTGTGTTGGGGGGAGGCAGGCAAGACAGAGAGGGCTGTGGGCTCCTGGCCTGAGGGGCTTGGATGGCAGAGGGCAGGGCCACCACTGAGCAGCACAGGGGTGGGGGAAGGGGGAGGGTTCAGCAGACACCTAAGGCCAGCCACACCCCACATGCCCCTTTGGGGGGAGGGGTTCTGGGTCCCTGGCTCACACCGGTTCTAGGGTGTCTCCAGCCTCCTCTGCCAGGGTGGGTCTGGGGTCCTGGCCCAGCTCGGCCACGTGCATGTGTGTCACACACTCGCACAAGGATACCTGACCTCATGGTGGCACTGACTTCAGTTTCTGCCTGTGAAACGAAGGCAGGGATGGTGACCAGAGGCCAGCGTAGGGAGCGTTTACTGAGCACCTACTGTGCCCAGGGCTGTGCTGGGCCCATTAGGAAACAGCGTCAGAGTCCTCCCTGCCTCTTCTTCCCCTCCTCCATCTCCCCCTCCCCAGCCCCTTCCACGTCCTCCTCCCCCACTCCCTCCCCCCTCTCCCTCCCTCCCTCCTTCCTCTCCCCTGCTTTCCCTCCTCCCTCCCTCTCCAGCGGCTCCTCCTTCCTCCTCATCATGGTAATGTCCACTCACTGAACACTCTGCCCAGCCCTTTACAGTAATTTTCATTTGCTTCTCACAACTGTGATAGTGTGTCCCAAAAATGTATTTTAGTAACTGTCGTTACATGCTGTCCCATCAGTTTCGACTTAGGGCAACTCTATAAGACAGAGTAGAACTGGCTGATCTTTGTGGAGGAGCCCTGGTGGCACAGTGTTTAAGCACTCTGCTGCTAACTGAAAGGCTGGTGGTTCGAACCCACCAGCCATCCTGCAGAAGAAAGATGAGGCAGTCGGCTTCCCTGAAGAAACCCCGTGGGGCGGTTCTGCTCTGTCTTCTGTGGGTGCTGTTGGTCAGAATCCACTTGAAGGCAGGGGGCTTGGTTTGGGTTCATCTTCACGGGAGCGGGTCACCAGGCCTTTTCTCCTACAGCGCCAGGGCTCCTTGTCTTGAACAACAGCAAAGATTAAATCTGGAAACCCTACGAATACACATTCTGTTTAGCTTATGGTCCTGTATTCTTACTTGATAACACCCTGAAGGGACAGTCAGGTGTTGGCTCCTCCCACGTGGTCCAGGTCGGGAGTCAGCTCCACGTCCCACGAGACCCCCTGTCCACCAGCGCGTTTTGCGTCCACCGTTTCACCATAGAGAGGCCACAGGCTCTGAGGGGCCCAATGCACCCCCACAACAGGCACTCCCCACTCCCCCGCCCCCAGCCCCGATACCAGTTGCCTTTGAGCGGGTCCCGACCCCCGGAGGCCCCTGTGTGTCAGAGTGGAATTGTCCTCGGCAGGATGGTCAGTGAGTCGTTTTTTTCAGAAGTTGGTTTCTCAGGCCTTTCTTAAAGGTGTCTCTGAGCAGACTCGAACCTCCAGCTTCTTGGTTACAGCTGAGCGTGTGCACCGCTGCCCCACCCAGGGGCTCCCAGCCCCTGGTGGTCACTAATCTTGTCTTCTGCACGTTTCCTATTGGATCATACAGTATTTCTTGTTTTGTGTCTGACTTCACACTGCTGTGATTTTTGCTGTAACTGAACCACGTTCCTTATCTGAAGCCTTCGGGGCCAGATGGGTTTGAGTCCAGAACTGTGCAGATTTGGAAAAGGGGGCACAGAATCAACATTTAACACACACACTCCCCTTTCCGCAGCCAGACGCTCACACGGCCCCACCCCGTGGATAGACACATCGTACCGAGAGTACCACTGTGTCTGCTCTCGCAAGCTCTGGTGCTGAGAGTTAGGAAAATTTTGGGGGTTTTCAGAGCATTTGGGGTTGTAGATTTGTAGATAAGAATTGTGGGCTTGTATTTTCGTTTAAGGAGCTCTGATGGCGCAGTGGTTAAAACATGTTAGCCAAAAGGTCAGCAGCTACTCAGCAGGAGAAAGATGGGACAGTCGCTTTCTGTAAAGATTAAGCCTTGGAAGCCCTGTGGTCCAGTTCCACTCTGTCCTCTAGGGGCGCTGTGAGTCAGAATCAACTCATTAGCAGTGGGTTTGGTTTTTGGTTTTATTTCTATTTAAAGAAAAAATAATTTTTTAAAAAATTATACTCTGCTAATGTGAATGGAGAAGCCTGGGGGATGCAAATGGTTTGCAGTTGACTACTCACTGAAAGGTTAGTGGTTCAAACCTACTCAGCGATGCCACAGAGTAAAGGCCTGGTGATCGCCTTCCATAAGGGTTATAGCCAGGAAAGCCCTGTGGGGTAGCTCTGTTCTGTAACACATGAGGACGCATGGCTTGGCTGGTGTGTACAGATAGGGAAACAGAGGCCGCGATAAGATAATCCCAGGTGTCCCAGCTGACCAGTGGTGGAGCTGGGATTCGAACCCCGGTCCAGCCACTTCCACACGGAATGTGCTACCTGATCATTGCACTCTGAAGCCCAGGTGTCTATCATTCCAGCCGTGGCCTCAGCCTGGCCCCTTACTGACCCCAGCTCTTTCCTTCCCCCTCACCCGGCCTCCAGCTCCACGTCCAAGAAGCTTCCGGCAACCACTTAAACCCTGAGCCCAGCCAGCCAGCGCCCAGCGTGGACCTCGACTTCCTAGAAGATGCCATCCTGGGCTCGCCCTCGGCGGGGGGCGGGGGCGGGGGCGGCGGGGGCACCGACCAGCCCTGCGACATCCTCCAGCAGAGCCTCCAGGAGGCCAACATCACCGAGCAGACCCTCGAGGCCGAAGCCGAGCTGGACCTGGGCCCCTTCCAGCTGCCCACACTGCAGCCCGCGGACGGCGGGGCCGGGGCGGCCAGCGCAGCGGGGGCAGCGGCCGTGGCCGCGGGGCCGCAGGCCCTCTTCCCTGGCAGCACCGACCTGCTGGGGCTGCAGGCACCGCCCACCGTGCTGGCCCACCAGACCCTGATGCAGTCCCAGGACATGGTCAACAAGGCTCTGAGCGTGCAGCCCTTCCTGCAGCCCGTGGGCCTGGGCAACGTGACCCTGCAGCCCATCCCGGGCCTTCAGGGCCTGCCCAACGGCAGCCCCGGCGGCGCCACCGCGGCCACACTCGGCCTGGCACCCATCCAGGTGGTGGGCCAGCCCGTCATGGCACTCAACCCGCCCACCTCCCAGCTCCTGGCCAAGCAGGTACCCGTCAGCGGCTACCTGGCGTCAGCGGCTGGCCCCTCGGAACCGGTGACCCTGGCATCGGCCGGCGTCTCGCCCCAGGGGGCCGGCCTGGTGATCCAGAAAAGCCTGCCCGCCGCCGTGGCCACCACGCTCAACGGGAACTCTGTGTTCGCCGGGCCGGGGGCTGCCACAGCCGCAGCGGGCGGGGCGCCCTCGGGGCAGCCGCTGGCCGTGGCCCCCGGCCTAGGGGCGTCGCCGCTGGTGCCAGCGCCCAACGTGATCCTGCACCGGACGCCCACGCCCATCCAGCCCAAGCCTGCCGGCGTGCTGCCCCCCAAGCTCTACCAACTGACGCCCAAGCCTTTTGCACCAGCGGGTGCCACGCTCACCATCCAGGGCGAGGCAGGGGGCCTCCCGCAGCAGCCCAAGGCCCCCCAGAACCTGACTTTCATGGCGGCGGGCAAGGCGGGCCAGAACGTGGTCCTGTCGGGCTTCCCGGCACCTGCCCTGCAGGCGAATGTCTTCAAGCAGCCCCCTGCCACCACGACGGGCGCTGTGCCGCCCCAGCCGCCCGGGGCCCTGAGCAAGCCCATGAGCCTTCACCTTCTGAACCAGGGCAGCAGCATCGTCATCCCGGCCCAGCACATGCTGCCCGGCCAGAACCAGTTCCTGCTGCCTGGCACGTCGGCCGTCCAGCTGCCCCAGCCACTCTCCGCTCTGCCGGCCAACGTGGGCGGGCAGATCCTGGCGGCCGCCGCCCCCCATGCGGGTGGACAGCTCATCGCCAACCCCATCCTCACCAACCAGAACCTGGCCGGCCCGCTGAGCCTGGGCCCCGTGCTGGCCCCCCCCTCCGGGGCCCACAGCGCGGCCCACATCCTCTCGGCCGCCCCCATCCAGGTGGGCCAGCCGGCACTCTTCCAAATGCCTGTGTCCCTGGCCGCCGGCAGCCTGCCCACCCAGAGCCAGCCGGCCCCCGCCGGCCCCACTGCCACCACCGTGCTCCAGGGAGTCACCCTGCCGCCCAGCGCCGTGGCCATGCTCAACACCCCCGACGGCCTGGTGCAGCCGACCACGCCTGCCGCCGCCCCCGGGGAGGCCGCGTCCGTCCTCACGGTGCAGACGGCCCCCCAGGGGCCCCCCGCTGTCAGCACGCCACTGCCTCTGGGCCTCCAGCAGCCCCCGGTGCAGCAGCAGCCCCCGCAGGCGCTGACCCCCCAGGCCGCCGTCCCGTCTCAGGCCGCCACCCCCCAGCCCAGCCCGGGCCTGGCCTCCAGCCCTGAGAAGCTAGTCCTGGGGCCGCCACCCGCTGCCGCCCCCACGGCCATCCTCACTCAGGATTCCATGCAGATGTTCCTGCCCCAGGTAACCGGGCTGGGCAGGGAGACCGCTAGATGGGGACGGGTGACAAGCTAGCTGGGCCTGAGAGGAGGTGGGGGCACTTGGCAGGGGGCAGCAGTTGGGAGTGGGCAGAGTGGTGGCAGGGAGCTGAATTCAGACTCCGCTGAGGCAGTGGGGGGCTTGTATTAGGGACAGTACCTCAGGTGACATCTGAGCCCCAGGTGGGGTGTGTCTGACAGAAAGCCCAGCGATTGGAGGGGCTGAGGGACTGACTGACCGGGAGAGAGACCGCCAGGGTGGCTGGCAGGATTTGACTGATGGATGGGGAGAGAGACCGACAGGCTGGATGATAGACCAGGAGGAGACTGGCTGGCTGATGACTGACAGACAGATGGACGGGTGGACATGGAGAAGAACCGACTGACAGAAATAACTGGCAGGCTTACTGACAGACTGACTCGACTGGCGATGTACTGACAGAGAGGAGTGACTGATAGGCAGAAGACAGACAAGAGAAGCTGGTTGGCTGGTTGACTGACTAATGGACAATGGGTGGCTGGCTGGATGGACAGACAGACAACTAGAAAAACTGACTTGATTGGCTGAATGACTGACAGACTGCTGGAGGACTGGAGGGGGCTCACAGGGAACGGCTGAGCAAGGGATGGACAGACAGACAGAGCAGGAGCGGTTGAGGACACAGAGGAGCTGGCAGACAGATGGACGCCCACAGTGGAGTAAACTGCCCGGGATGCGGCCTCCCCCACTCTGAGCGGCACGCCCCACCTAGCCCAGGGCTCTCGGGGTGCCTCTCTCCCGGACCCCCGACTACCCCTACTCTGCAGCCTGGGCAACATCAGTGGGGCAGGCTGGCAGGTGGGGGGCTGAGGGGCTATGGGGTGGCCTTCTGACCCTGTGCGGGTGCCCATTGCAGGAGAGGAGCCAGCAGCCCCTCCCCGCAGAGAGCCCCCACCTCTCCGTGCCCGCCTCGGTCATAGTCAGCGCCCCGCCTCCCACCCAAGACCCGGCCCCGGCCGCCCCCGTCGCCAAAGGAGCCGGCCTCGGCCCTCAAGCCCCCGACAGCCAGGCCTCCCCGGCTCCGGGCCCCCAGGTAGACGCACCTGCAGCCTCTGTCCTCAGCTCGCCAACCTCGCCCC
>NW_006921686.1:1805206-1807613 GCF_000298275.1 Orycteropus afer afer | reverse complement strand
CCGCGCTCTGGCTCTCCCCCCGGCCTCTGTCCCGCTGACTTGGGAACCTCGCTCCTTTGCTCTCTCAGAGATTTCCAGTGTCCCTGACAGATGTGGGGCTGGCGGCCCAGGCCAGCCCAGCGAGCTCACACTCTAGTGGGGACACAGGACACACAGGGACACTTACTTCTCAGTTACACTTTCATACCCAGCTGAGTAACACATTCCAGTAGTTCACTTTTCAAAAGCCACAAGAAGGTATGGCGTGAAAGCCTAACTGAAGAGTTTTAGGCTCCTGGCTTTCTTCTCTAAGGGGCTCTGGTGGCACAGTGGCTAAAGCATTCAGCTGCTAACCAAAAGTCAAGTTGGAACCCACCAGCCACTCTGTAGGAGAAAGATGAGTCAGTCTGTTTCTGTAAAGATTGACAGCCTTGGGACCCTGTGGTGCAGTTCCAGTCTGTCCTCTAGGGGCGCTGTGAGTCGGAATGGACTCCATGGCAGTGGGTGTGGTTTGGTCTTTGCTTCTGTGAAGATTGACAGCCTTGGAAACCCTGTGGAGCATTTCCAGTCTGTCCTCTAGGGGTGCTGAGAGTCGGAATGGACTCCATGGCAGTGGGTGTGGTTTGGTCTTTGCTCTGCAGGCCAGGTTCTTGTGTTTCTTCACCCCTACGTGGTATTGTAGGTGCCGTGGAGTCGACTCAACTCACGGTGACTCCATGCAACGGAGTAGGGCTGCCACGTAGGGTTTCCTCGGCTGTCATCTTTCTGGGAGCAGCTCTCCAGGTCTTCACTCCCGCGGAGCCACTGAGAGGGTTCAAACCACCAACCTCTCCGTCAGCACTGAACCGTTGCACCACCAGGGCTGCTTCTTTTCTGTGCTTAGACAAGCAACGTCAGCTGGCTCGTGACTGCTGGGTGGGTGCCGACTCTTGCTGACCTCACATACGACAGTGCGAGGCGTCCCCTGCACCGTCCTCACAAGTGCCACCATGGTCAAGTGAGAGACATCCCCCGCACCATTCTCACCAGTGCCGCCACGGTCAAGGCTGCAGATCCACGTTCTTTGTGTCCTGCAGCCTTGCTCACCATCCTTTTCCAAAATATCCCGCCGCTGCGAACGTCAACTCACCGACCCCTAAGCAAAACTGCCCCTCGCCCGCCTGCCCATTCCTGGTCGCCTTTCGTGAGCTTTGGCTCCTGTGCGTTTGTTTGTTTCCTGTCAGTGGGATCAAACAGCGTGTGTCCTCTGGCGACTGACTGACCACTCAGCATCATGTCCTCGCCGTTCATCTGTGTGGCAGCCTGAAGCCAGCCTGCATTTCTCTTTGTGTCTAAGAAATACCCCGTTGTGTGTATGGACCACACTGCATGAGCCTGTTCGTCTGTCGATGGATGTGTGGGTTGTGTCTGCCTTTGGCTACGGTGAAAAGTGCCACAGCGAACACTGGTGGCAGGTTCCACTTTTAAGTGCTGGTCGGAACCCGCTAAAATGACCCTGAGCCGTTGTCACTCGGTGTGGTTTGCCGCTGCCTGGGAGAATTGGTGCTGGTGTGACATGGCAGATGAGGACACGGAACCTGGAGCCTGGCTTTGCAGGTTCAGACCCCGGCTGTGCCCCTTACAGCCCCTGTGACCTCTGTGGGCCTCAGTTTCCTGCCCTGTAAGATGAGGTTGACGATAGCGTCTACTTCTGGGTTGCTGGTAGGATTTAAGGGGTTAATACATGGAAGGTGCTCAGAACAGGGTCGGAAATGTTGAAAACACCATGTAAGTAAAAGAAAACAAAAAGCCAGACACCAGCAAACTCTTCCGTAAAGAGCCAGGCTGTAGATATTTGAGGCTTCCTGGCGGAAAGTAGTCATAGATCACACACGAGCGACTGAGCATGTCTTTGTTCTCTAAGACTTTATTCAATGTGAGTTTCATACAGTTTTCCTGAGTCACAAAATACTCTTAGTTTGATTTTTCCAGCCACTTAGAAAATGTGGAAACCGTTCTTGGCTTTGGCCTGTGGCGTGTCGTTTGCCGACCCGTGGCCGTCGAGTCAGTCCCAGCTCATGGTGCCCCGTGTGTCAGAGAAGAACTGCAGGGCTTTCAGCGGCTGGTTTTCGGAAGTAGAGCTGTGCGGGTTGTGCAGTGCTGTTGGGGCTCCTAGTGACCCCACATGACGGAGTAGAACTGCCCCATGGGGTTTGCCTGGCTGTAATCTTTAAGGCAGCTGATCACCGCTGGATGGGTTCAAACCGCCAACCTTGTGGTTAGCAGTCAGGTGCTTATCTGTGCTGTTGGGGCTCCTAGAGGCATTGGCCTGTGTTCACCAGCCCATAGAGGGCCTCCCTTCTTGTAACATCTGTATCCTGTTTGATGTTATGGACACACCATGACTGATTTAGTCGGGATGCTGTTCATGAACGGGGCAGTGTGGGTC